>NC_090278.1:39716841-40037952 GCF_040414725.1 Anabrus simplex | reverse complement strand
AGAGAGAATTCTTTGATAAGTTACGTACTGTGTCCTACCATTCAAGTAAGCGCTGAAAGAATGAAGTAACGTGGTGGTAACCCAGCACACCTTCATCACCACGGACGGGCAGCCCCTACTACGAAACAACCTGACAAAATTAAAAGGAAGTACTCTTCTACTCGGTTGAGGTTCAGTTGTTACTAATGCACGATCAAATGTTCTGAGTCTCTGAGGAGGAAGGATCACTTTGCAATCTCGATATCTTGGTAATGGTTTGATGAGTCTAACTAGTAAGCTACCTGTAACCTGCTCCCATTACGACGTCATTCATCTTGCACATCCTTGACAGAATGAAAGATTTGATCTGATGATCTCGTCCTGTACGTCGAGTCAATCAATCTTGTCTGGACACAATCGATTATGTGTGGGTCGCTTTGCGGGTCAGGAGCACGTAGAGGTCAGTTCAAAATGGTGGGAGACATATGAGGAGGAGGCGGAGTTCACGAGCTATTAATAGCGAACTGTCAGCAGCAGACGTACAGTATGTAATTGTTGACGAAGTCTCACGGTAGATGCCAGCACGACTGGAACCTCCTTGCTGAAATGAGGAAGAGGAATACGGAAATGAAAATTCAGTCCACGAGAAAGTACATGTGTTCCTGGAGGTTAAGCACTCTTTCGTACACCACAGATCTGGCATTTTAAAATAAACTAGTCTCGTTATTTAGGGTGTCCATACATCCTGAAAAAATGACATTGTTTGAATTCTAGCATCGAACACGGTACATCGCCTGAATTTTTAAGCTCCTGCAATTTTCCCGAATTTTTATTCTTATTCAATCGCCACTGATCTCCATTCAGAGCTGTCCTCCTGGTGGCAGATTACCAATCAATTATTTTCCTAGTCTTTTCGTAAACGATTTCAAATAACTCGGTAATATAACGAATATTTCCTTCATAAATTATTCCAATTCTTAACCCCTCTTCCTATAAATGAATATTTGCCCCAATGTTTCCTCTTGAATTCCACCCTTATCTTCATATTGTGATCTTTCCTACTTTTAAAGGCTACAGTCAAATTTATCTGTACCGAGCTCGATAGCTGCAGTCGCTTAAGTGCGACCAGTATCCAGTATTCGGGAGATAGTAGGTTCGAAGCCCACTGTCGGCAGCCCTGAAAACGGTTTTCCGTGGTTTCCCATTTTCACACCAGGCAAATGATTGGGCTGTACCTTAATTAAGGCCACGGCCGCTTCCTCCCCACTCCTAGCCCTTTCCTGTCCCATCGTCGCCATAAGACCTATCTGTGTCGGTTGGACGTAAAGTAAGTAGCAAAAAAAATATCCGTCTACTAATGCCATTCCACGCCATCTCTCCACTGACAGCTCGGAACATACCACGTAGTCGAGCAGCTCGTCTCCTTACTTCCAAGTCTTCCCAGCCCCAAGTTTGCAATGTTTTCGTAACACTACTCTTTTTTCTTTCGGAAATCATCCTGATCAGATCGCGCTCGTTTCCAGTTCTGTAATCAAATAACCCTGGTGATGATCGGATACAGTGGAACTATACTCTAGCTGGGATCTTACCAGAGATTTTTAGGCTTTAAGTCCTTACTAAGACAAAAAGTGCATTGATGCCTTTGAGATGTGGTGTTGGCGGAGAGTGCTACGTGTACCCTGGATAGAAATAAGAACTAATGTCTCCATTCTGGACGAACTCTGCGTCATGTTTAATTTTTGTCGATTACAGCGCCATCTGTCAGGCAAAATGACTTTAATCATAGGTCAAATTGGGTTAATTTTTCTTGAGGAAACCAAATCTTCAATAAAAAAGGGGGGTTCTTATTTAAAATTTCCTTCTCCCTCTACCCACACCCCTTGGGGTTTGGTATGATTGGATGTCCCCTGCCGAAACAAACAAGTTTTATTACCCATTTTTTTACGCGATGTGTAGTTTCGAGATATTTGCTCCGATAGATTCAAATGACCCACCCTGTATAGCCAAACCAACGCGTAGCCTACAAGTCTCTGGTAAGATCCCAACTACAGTATGGTTCCAGCCGGTTCGAATCCCTCCGTCGGAATCCCTGAAGATGGCTTTCCGTGGTTTCGCATTTTCACACCAGGCAAGTGCCGGGGCGGTACCTCAATTAAAGCCGCGGATGCTACCATCCCAATAACCGTCGATGTGTTAGTACGACGTTCAAACACCAGCTAAAAACAGTATTAAGAAATTGGAGTTTAGAAGGCAGATGGATGATTTTTTTTTTTTATAAAAGTGTAAATGCAACAACTGATGATATGTGCTTCCTATCATTACTCATTTTCATTGTCCTCTGTATTGCGTCCATGTCAGTCGTAGCATTTAAGAAGCCTATAGATAGATAGATAATGCCTTTATTTTCTGGGCGAAGTTAGGGCTCCTGGCCCTTTCTCAAGGTCTGAACACACCAACGGGAGAGTGAGAGCGGGAATTATTACGAGTACAGCGGGGTATGGAGCCATTCACACCGGTGCGTCACCAGCGTTGCCAACTTAACTTCCCCCCCGCTAAATCTAGCTTATTTAATCCAACGTTTAGCGGCAAAAGAACAATATTCCCGCTGTAGCTTATTTCCCGCTAAATCTTGCTTATTTCATCCGACGTGCCTCATGCGATGTGGCGCTGTGGATACCCCAGTATGAACGAAGATTTAATCTCTCTGTTTCTCTCCCTATATTCCCTTCTTGTATGACGTCATAGCAACAACGAAACTAGTTATGATCACCTAGGGATGGTGCCTGACTCACCACTGATCCAGCGGGAGCATGGAATGCGCCTTTATGATGTAATATTATGACAACCCTTCTCATCCTTCAGATTTTTTTTTTTTTGCTAGTTGTTTTACGTCGCACCGACACAGATAGGTCTTACAGCGACGATGGGACAGGAAAGGGCTAGGATTGGGAAGGAAGCGGCTGTGGCCTTAATTAAGGTACAGCCCCAGCATTTGCCTGGTGTGACAATGGGAAACCACGGAAAACCATGTTCAGGGCTGCCGATAGTGGGGTTCGAACCTACTATCTCTCGAATACTGGATACTGGCCGCACTAAAGCGACTGCAGCTATCGAGCTCCGTCCTTCAGTTTTACTATTGCCCGATAACCTCACACAACTTCCTTACTTGTGCCTTGCTCTTCACTTTCGTCTATCATATCCCACCTCCTTTGTTCAACTCTTTTTCTTTTCCGACCCCGCCTGTATTCGGTCACGAAGCCTATGGAGTGATTCACTTTCACGCCCTTCGTGGCTCTTGTCTTTCTTTGGCGATACCTTCATCTTTCGAAGTGTTGGACCCTTCCATTTTCCCCTCTGATTAGTGTTAATAGAGAATGGTTGCCCAGTTGTACTTCCTGTTAAAACAATAATCACCACGACCTCCACCTGTCAAGAATAACTCAGTGTACATAATTAAATGTCCGTGCTTTGGAGTTATAGTAGTTTCCTAATTTAGCAGAGCAAAGAGTAATTTAATTCCCTATCCGATGACCAGTGCTTTAAATATTTGGCTTATTTTTTAACTTTTCTAGTTCTCATTTAGCTTTTTCTAGCTTATATTGGATGGCGATCTAGCTTATTAAATGTAAATTGGGTTGGCAACATTGTGCGTCACACTCCCGCCTACATGGCGGGATTGCTGCGAACCATTTTCAGTTCGATGCATGCAGGGTTTTCCCGCGTCCCGCATTCATTGTGACAGCAATATTGACAGAACTATTGACAGAGTTGACACCCAATGCTTTACGACAGGAGTAATGTAAGGAAGAAAGACATGTTGTGGGATGAAATAGGAAAAGAACTGCGTATACCTGGTTTCAATTCTTTAATTATCACCGTTTGTTTGTTAAATTTTTACACACATTTCTCCGTTCGTAAACTTGCAGATACGTGTAAGCTGTATATTAAAACTATCTATACACTGTTGCTATGCATGTCAAAGAACTCTACTAATTTCTCACGATCAGCGAACGCTACAGCGGGTCGTGCTTCATTCTCAACATTTTCAAAGGCTCCAAGTCCTGATTCGGGTGGATCTAAATCTTTTTAATATGCTGAATTTTCTCTCAGGAAATTCTGCAGAATGCACGGTGTTCTAATGATTAGCTTAGCTGTGCCCACATGAACTTCCATTGGTCTGTAATAAATTCTCTATTTCTGTACTAATATGGCGAAGATTTTTTCTACGACCCTTCTTGCTCTACACAGTCGATGGTTGTAATTTTCTTAGCGCTTATCTCCTTTTGCTTGTCTGTATGGAAACGGTCTCATTAAGTAACTTTGCAGAGGAAACGCTTCGTCGCCGATTATGACATACGGTGCAAGCACGTTGTGTTCAGGAAGATTTTTGTCTTTCGAAACACGAAGAGCGCCCGCTTCTAACCGTTGTCCCATTAGAGTTCTGGAAAATACCACCATCACTGTTTTTTTTCGTACCCTCCGATATCCCCCACATAGGAACTTGTAATCTTGACCAGCAATTGACAAAAGTACAATAGAGAATTTCTTCAGGTAACAAATACTAATTTGATCCACTGTTCCTCGGACATTTTATAGTAACGTGCTTCCCATTGATACTACCAACACAGTTTGGGAATTGCTACATTCTGAAATATGCTTGAGCTGATTCTGTCCATGTTTCGATAGATGGTTCTGGCATGTATATTCCTTGCATTCTGTCACAAAGAGCTCAGTAAACATTTCGCACAATAGCACTAAATGTTGTGAATCCGACCCGGAAACCGTGACCAACTGTAGAATAGGAACCTCCAGTAGCTAGAAATCTGAAACAAATATACATAGAGTGGAATCTCTCAAATCTGAGCGTTATTTTAATTTTTATTTTCGTAAATTTAAAATGATTTGTCCACAGCATATTTCCGCCATGTCAACGTACTGTGGGTCCCCTCTGCTGAGACCAAGCCTGCCTATTAAAGCTGGGCAACGCAGGGTCCCATCCAGATGAACATGAACTTGTATGTGATGGAATTCATGCTTTATTTTTGGCCCCTAACGTAACAAGTTTGATACAACAGGCCGTTTTGGAATGTCTAGAAAGAAAGTATCGGCACCGCCTGCTACATTCACTCCTGGAAGCAACAGAACGTGAGGAAACCATCACGAACTTCCTCAAACAGATAGCCATGAAAGACGTAATGTATTGGACGAAATTCGTAGCGACCGCGGGATTGTAGGTTTCGCTCCCGCTCCCGCTTCCCGCGAAACTCTTATTAATACAATGACACTGATAAATTTAAAACACTAAGAACTACAAATGACGCTAATGTTTAAGACAAAAATATGAATATACACACACAGCAGTTTCGAGGTAGCAGAGCTGAGCATGTGCGGTGTCACCAGGAAGGAACGCCTACGAAATCACCACGTACGGGGGAACTCTGGAAACTATGAACATTGCGGCAAAGATTCAGCAGCGTACAGCAGAGGTTCATTAAGTGGGGTCCGTGGACACACGGAGGTCCACAACAGGGTTCTCACAGGATGCTCGGACACTTTTAAGAAGAGATATATTCTATCTTCATATTCCTCAACTTTCCACGTCCGAAATAAAATAGAAGGAATGATTTTTTAAATATCAAAATGCAGAGATTATACTTTGACATCTTCAGAAAATCCCTTCTATAACAGCTCCCATCCAGATGACAATAGAGAACGTTCTAACGCAGATCCACAACGTTATTGTCATATTTGGAGCAAACAGGCAAATAGGCTTGCAGCCAAGACAGCCACTATAAACAAAGCAAAGTAACCTCCGTACAGGCCATGAAGGCCCTTGGAGGAGTGGCAGGTAAAGGCTTCCACTATTGTTAACCTCGGCACGTGATGGGGTAGAGTGGTTAGCTTTACGCCCGGCCGCCTTTGCCCCCAGGAATTATCCTGGTACTCATTTTTGGTGTAGGCTGAGTGAACCTCAGGGCCATATGCACCCCCGGAAGTGGAAATCTCGTTTCTAAAATTTTACGACTTCCTGACGGGGATTCGAACCCACGTCCTTCCGGGTGAACCGAGTACGCCTTTACCGCCTTGACCTGTTCCACTATAGGCTAATAATAAAATTATTTAGCATTAGCTTACTTTCAATCACGGTTCGTTAAAATTGCAGCATTCAAAATTATTGCTGTCTGACTTTTGATTTTATGTGATGAGTGACTTTCCTGAACGCTTTGCAGTACTTACTCGTGTTTCCCACTTATGACTTGTGTGAAACTGCGCTCTCTCACTTCCTGTGTTTGAAATCTAAGATACAAAACAAACCTGAAATCGAAATTGACTTACTTTTGAAATTATGAAGCATTAAACCTAACATTGCAGACTTCATTATACAGTTGTGTATTGATCACATTAAATAGTGTCTAGTGCAATTAATTTCGTCTTTTAATTTTAATATTTTTGAATTTTTTGAATAATTAATTATTACATCTTCCCGCGTGAAGAGGCTGCCACAAGAACAAACTATACTAACAATGTTTTCTTACAAATTGTTTTATGTCACCCCGACACAGATATGTCTTATGACGTCAATGGTATAGGAAAGGGATAGCAGTGGGAAGGAAGCAGGCATGGCCTTAATTAAAGTACAGCCCCAGCATTTTCCTGGTGTGAAAATCAGAAACCACGGAAAACCATCTTCAGGGCTGCCAATAGTGAGGCTCGAGCCCACTATCTCCCGGATGCAAGCTCACAGCTGCGGGTCCCTAATCGCACGGCCAACCCGCCCGGTACAAGAAAAATTATGTCTTCCAAGTCATTGGTGAATTTGCCGGAATGTGCCAGATAGTAATAGCGACAATCACAAGGCTCAGAAATGAATTTGGAACATAACGTGTTGTTATATAGATGTTTGCAGAGTTGGGTTATTGAACGTCGTATTGCGCGATGGCGATGTCGTGAAATCGTGTCCGGTTGAGTCCAAGAGAATCCCACCGCTGTAGAAGAAATTTAAGGATTCTGCCTCGAGCACCGATCTTGAGTCCATGTTGTCTAGATGATATTTGGTTTGTAATAGTTTATAGTTTGCTGGTAGATCGACTTCTTCTCGGCGTCCACCTCTTCAGGCTGGCCAACGTACTACGCGTAGCGTACTGTGGGATCTAGGATCAGACCTTTCATGCTAACTAGCTGATAGGCCTGTTACTCCCATCGCTAGCAGGCTCAGAAACCTCTTCGTGCACTGTGAAACCGTGATCTCTCAGCGAGACGAGTTCGCGACCATGCGGCGTACCAAATGATGGTGCTAATTTCTCAATACCTCCCCGTGAGGACAGGCACCCAGGATTTGAGCAAGGGTTTCGTGCTCTCTGTGGCAATGCCGACAGAAGGTGCTGTCCTAGGACCTTCCCAGCACGGAGCGAAAGGCGCTTATATTCGCCCTCATCTTCCTGGCCTCTCTCCATTCCGCATAGGATATAAGAGTTCCCAACATACATATTTGTTTTATTTCAAAACTCAGAGGGGATCCGTGAAATTTCAACTTTTCTTCAAGTGGTTCATGAACCGAAACATTTTGGAACCGCTGATGTTGGCCTCACGGCTTTTCTGTGAAATTTTACTTCACGTTTTATCATACCTTCCAATCGCAGAGCACTCCTGACATCACTCTCCAGTCTCTCCATCCTGTTCTATAATCTACCCCAAGTAACGAAACTCAATAACCGACTTCATTGTATCACCTTGAAATTCCAGTGCTTGTACTTCTGCTGACTTAGGGCATAGATACTCGTATTTAGTTCGACTCATCTTCATGCCTCTTTCTCCTAGAATCCTTCTTCACCGTTCCGGCTTGTCTTCAACCTCTTCTTTTAATTTGGAGCACAGCACCGTGTCATTCGCATATAACGTGGTCTAGGGTGTTTCTTCTCTCACATCTTCCGTTCGTATCACCTCCATGAGGACATTTAAACAGGAAAGGTTTTTATGTCTGACACTTGATGAAAAATCAACTTTCACTGCAAGGCTACCTTACTACCCTAGACAGAATTTTTACTATATCTGGGGAAAAGTTAAAGCTCCTCTCTGTGCACATAACTTGATAGATTTTTACTTTAAGTAACTTTCAAATTAAATCGGCATTTTGTTTATTGACCCTCTCCGATAAAGAACGGTGGAGAACGATCACGTTATTAAAGACAGCACGGAGTTTGCGATCTCCTTCCAAAGTCGAAAGAAGCTCGATTCCTCCTTCTGTACGCTTGATTCTGAATCTATAGTTAAGGATAAAAGTCGCCAGTTCATTAACACCTTGGTTGAAGAATGGAGACAATAAGCTGGATGGAAAGAGTCAGAAATGATAAAAGGACTGGAAAGAGTCGGTGAGAAGAGAAGATTGCTGCAAGTAACAAGGGAACGGGAAAAGAACTGGATGGAACACTTACTGGGAGGGAAGTGTTTGTTAACGGAAGCAAAAGGTACAAGATGATAGATGACGTCAAAGGAGGAACTTATAAGGATCTGAAGAGGACGGCAGAAGATAGGAGAATTGCCGTGTGAAAACCTGCCTGTGGGCAGAACACATGATGATTCTCTGCTTTCTCTTCTCTTCTTTGACCGAGCTCGATAGCTGCAGTCGCTTAAGTGCGGCCAGTATCCAGTATTCGGGAGATAGTAGGTTCGAACCCCACTGTCGGCAGCCCTGAAAATGGTTTTCCGTGGTTTCCCATTTTCACACCAGGCAAATGTTGGGGCTGTACCTTAATTAAGGCCACGACCACTTCCTTCCCACTCCTAGCCTTTTCCTGACCCATCGTCGCCATAAGACCTATCTGTGTCGGTACGACGTAAAGCAACTAGCAAAGAAAAGAAGTTCTCTTCTTTGTGCTTGTTACTATATCAAATATGTAAGTGTGGATATTTACTGTTTCCGACGAGCAATTAAATTACATTTTCAACGCTGGCAATTCTTCCGGCAACACCTTATCGTGTTTGACGTTAAAGATTTGTTTCAACTTCCAGGAACATTTTAAGACCAAGAAACTATACTCCACCGGGCTGAGTGGCTCAGACGGTTGAGGCGCTGGCCTTCTAACCCCAACTTGGCAGGTTTGATCCTGGCTCAGTCCGGTGGTATTTAAAGGTGCTCAAATACGACACCCTCGTGTCGGTAGATTTACTGGCAAGTAAAAGAACTCCTGCGGGATTAAATTCCGGCACCTCGGCGTATCCGAAGACCGTAACAGTAGTTAGTGGGACGTAAAACAAATAACATTATTATTATTAAAAACTATACTCCATTGCTTTGGACGAAAAGTATATCATTGGACGAAAAAATTATTAAGGTTGTAGACTTAGGCCGTTTTGCAGTGGTGGTGGTGGTGGTTATTGTTTTAACAGGAAGTACAACTAGGCATCCATCCTCTATATAACACTTATCGGAGAGAAAAAATGTAAGGGGTCCGACACTTCGATAAAACGAAGGTATCAGCCAAAGGAAGACAAGGGCCACGAATGCCGTGAAAATGAAAGACTCCCTAGGCCTCCATACGCAATACCCTCGGGGTCGAAAAAGAGAAAGAGTTGACCAAGGAAGGTCGGATAGGATAGATGAAAGTGAGGAGCCTGGCACAAGTAATTGGAAGCAATGCCGGGACTCAGCTAAAGGCCCCGTGGTCGCCAACCCACGCTCCAAAGTTCAGAGCCCCTCGTGCTAAGCCGTTTTGCTTCTGAGTCTCAGTTCCGCTTTGCGTTTGCGTTTAAGATTTATTTTTTTTAAATTTTGAAGGTTTATTTAATTTGGTAACAAGATTTATTTGGACTTTCAGGAAATCTATGCCTTTGCTGGCGAGATGTAGTGTTTACAGTGCACAATGTCTTCTGGTATGGGCTAGATCAAATCTGTTACTTTCATAGACCTGTCTCAGTCTCATCCTTGACTTTGACAATATGAAAGTGACTGAGGTATGAGTGATGCTAGTAATACCATTGCTTATGCAGCCAGTCCCTGATATGAATGGTGTGAAACTATCGCTCATAGGGTCGGTTGGTGTATACATTTCAGTGGGCTTGGCAGACTGATATGTAATAACAACGGCTGGTTCGGTGAGGAAAACATCGGGAAACTACCTCACTCCTCGTTTCCCTAGTACGCCTCTTCAGTGGCGCCTACGCTATTTATGACAGCTGTTGGCGGAGCTGCAGAGGATCAAACCAGCCTTCGCGCTAAATACCCAACATCCAGGAAATCTTTAAGTCCACGATACTACACATCATTGCTTTGAAAGAAAAGTATATTAATGAATGAAAACATGCTAAACTTATGGACTTATTCTGTTTTGCTTCTGAGTCTCAGTTCAGTTTTTGCGTTTCCCATTTTTCTTCTCTTAGAGATCTTGAAGTTTTATTTAATCTGTTAACAGAATTCGTGAAAATGGTTTATACAGGTGACGTTGTTTCCAGAGGCATGCTTCGACTAAACGAAAACTGTAAACCATTCAACATTTCAATCACCAGATTTTGAGGTAATTCATATAATTTAAGTGTAAAGTGTAAGTTAACAGGATTTTAAATGTGACATAAGGACAATATACATTTTCAATTGTTTGTAGATCATATTTCATAACCAAGTTCTTATTCTGAAAGTATTCCTCGACAAACAGACCCCCAACTTGTTGAAATTCCTGCGATCTCTTTGAATATGTTAACGAATGAATAATTGTTTACGTTGCTGGAACGCTGCCGAGTTCCGTTTCCTTCACAAATTATATCGCCAAGAAGGTTTCGCCAGGCAGGAATTTGTGCTATGTGAGCACGATGTGCAGTATCTCCCTCTGTTTTAGCTCCGTCCCGTTGTAAATCAGTTTTCTTGTATCTCTGTAGCATAGCAAAGAGTTTTGATAGTCACATCAACATTAATAATTGTTCAGTGTCCACTCATCATGGTCCAGACTCTACTAGCATACAACATGCCCAAACCTAGGTCTGGATTTTGCTTCGCCTAGTGTTTGCAATTTTCAAGATGGAATATTATTTATATTTTTCACAGTGTAGTTCTTCTAAGGGGCTGTCTGGCCGAGGTGGTAAGGGCGTGCTCGATTCATACGGAAGGACGTGGGTCCTAATTCCCGTTAAGAAGTCGAAAAATTAAGAAAGGAGATGTCCACTTCCGGAGGAGCACATGACCTGAGGTTCACTGAGCCTATAGCAAAACTGAGTACCAAGGTAATTCCTGGGGTCAAAGGTGGCCGGGCGTAGAGCTAACCACTCTACTCCATCACCCATCAAGTGCCGAGGTTAGGGATAGTGGCAGCATTTACCATCCACCCCTGCAAGGGCCTTCATGGCCTGTACAAAGGCTCGGAAACGCGGTGAAGCGCTATTAACCTCATATGACCTTACACTGGCTACGTGTTCAGACCCAATCTCACAGGTCTTGGGTTCGACTCTAGGCATAACCATACATGACGTTAATAGCTAAGAGTGCAGGCTTAACCTCACGCTAACCAGGCGTTAACTTAACAGACTGCCCTCCCTTATGCTATCTCGGCACAACTGTACACTCCAGCTACGAGTGCAGGCTTAACCTGACGCTGACCATGTGTTAACCTAATCTAACACACACCCTGGCTAAAAATGCAGGCTTAACCTTGCGCTGACCTACTGGTTGCAATTCCCTTGGATTTTTTGCCTACTGACATCAATTAAGTCATAGAAAGGCTAAATTTCATACCACCCTCATTGACCTATTTTCTAGTTCTAAGATACTTGACTGGAGTCTTTTGGCACAATCTGTCATTGAGATTAAGTCGTCAGCGCAGGCTTACTACATTTCCACCTAACTGAATCCCTCTCTGCCACTTAATACATTTCAGCAGATGATCCATGAAAACCATGAGAAACAAAGGTGAAATATAACAGACTTGTCTAACCCCTGTAATTACCTTGAATCAGGAACTCATTCCACAATCATCGGCAGCCCTACATATGGTTTTCTGTGGTTTCTCATTTTCACACCACGCAAATGCTGGGGCTGCACCTTAATCAAGGCGCCATAAGGTACGGGGGTGAATCAAAAGGTAAGTTACATTACCACGGTATGGCCATTTATGAAACCATCTACGCATAGGCAACATGGCTATGACAACAAAAACATTTCTCGGAACGGTCAACCAACTTTTCGATTGTGGATGCGCAGAAATCACATCCAGCGCTATGTAACCACCTGGAGAGTGTGACGATTGGAAACGTCGTCCCTTGTCACAGAGGTGAGCAGACGTAGGACCCATCTTTGACACAGTTTACGAAATCCAAGGTGTTGGTGAACAATGGAGAACACACTCAAATAAGAAATGTTCAGCAAGCTCGCAATTTCCTGCAGTGTTATGCACCGATTCTCTCTAATGATCCCACCCACACAGTTAACATTTGCAACGGTACTGGACGTTGAGGGTCTGCATTCGCGATATTCGTCCGTGAGATCCGTGCGTCCTGTGTCAAATTGCTTACACCAATTTAAATAGCTGGGCGAGAAATTGCACGCTCACCATATACTGCAGTGATATCACCATGAATGTCCGTTCAATTCAGACGTTTAGCCCATAGAAATCTGATCGTTGCACGCACCTACAATTTGGAGTGAATATCGAGTTGACGCGCCATTGAGTCCAGCCCGCTCTGCACAGACAACACGACGGGATACCACACCAACCTTCCTGTCGGACATGTCAGCATTTACTGTAGATTCTCCGCACTGGCCACGGTCACGACAGACAGCGGGCTCTCATGGCGAGTTAGTGAATCTTAATTTTTTGATTCGCCCTCGTATTTGCCACCAGCCTTATATTTTGTAATTTTGCACAATGTGTGTAATAGTTTTCTTTCTTTCATCTTTATTAATCTGTTTACCCTCCAGAATTGGTTTTCCCCTCAGACTCAGCGGGGGATCCCACCTCTACTGCCTCAAGGGCAGTGTCCTGGAGCGTGAGACATTGGGTCGGGGGACACAGCTGGGAAGGAGGACCAGTACCTCTCATAGGCGGCCTCATGTGCTATGCTGAACAAGGGCCATGTGGGGGATGGGAATATTGGAAGGGATAGACAAGGAGGAGGGAAGGAAGTGGCCGTAGCCTTAAGTTAGGTATCATCCCGGCATTTTCCTGGAGGAGAAGTAGGACACCACGGAAAACCACTTCCAAGATGGATGAGATTGGAATCGAACCCTCCTCTACTCACTTGACTTCCCGAGGCTGAGTGGACCTCGTTCCAGCACTCGTGCCACTTTTCAAATTTGGTGGCAAAACCACGAATTGAACCCGGGCGTCCGGTGGGTGGCAGCTAATCATGCTAACCACTACACCACAGAGATGGACTGTAATAGTTTCCTTTGATAAATATTCGTCTTTCTTTCTTAATCTGCTTACCCTTCAGGGTTGGTTTTCCCTCGGACTCAGCGAGGGATCCCACCTCTACCGCCTCAAGGGCAGTATCCTGGAGCGTGGGACATTGGATCGGGGATACACCTGGGGAAGATGACCAGTACCTCGCCCGGCGGCCTCAGCTGCTATACTGAACAAGAGATAGACAATGAAGAGGGAGGGAAGCGGCCGTAGCCTTAAGTTAGGTACCATCCGGGCATTTTCCTGGAGGAAAAGTGGGAAACCACGGAAAACCAATTCCAGGATAGCTGGGGGGGGGGGGGAATTCGAATCCACCTCTACTCAGTTGAGCTCCCGAGGCTGAGTGGACCCGCTCTAGTCCTCGTACCACTTCTGAAATTCCGTGGCAGAGCCGGGAAGCGAACTCGGGCCTCCGGGGGTGGCAGCTAATCACACTAACCACTACACTAGAGAGGCGGACTGCAGTGAACCTAATTTTTCAAATACCTCTTCATGCTTAAAAAAGTTGACGATCCCTGCGTTACGCCCATTATCTTCTGTCCAGTGGGACCTAATTTAACTTGAAAATCGGCTTGCTAGTTTCCCTAATGTCTTGTGTGTCCTCGGATTCAGTGAAGTGTAATTTTGTTGGTAGCAAGTATAGCGTGGTGTTAATAATAACTGCAAGGTTGGTGCCTTCACTCGATAAGATAGCTTAAACTTTTTAACAGTTGTAAATATTTCAAAATGCCGGCATTTTATTTTTTACAAATTTCGCTTTACGTCGCATCGATTCAGCTCCGTCTTACGATAATGAGAGATGAGATAGGAAAGGGCTAAGAGTGGATAGGAAGTGACCGTGCTCTATAATAATGTTATTGGCTTAAGGTCTCTAACTACGTTCACGGTTTCTGGAGACCCCGAGGTGCCGGAATTTAGTCCCGCATGAGGTCTTTTACGTACCACTAAATCTAGCGAAACGAGTTTAGCATTTTCAAATACCACCGGACTGAACCAGGATTGAACCGGCCAAGTTGGGGTCAGAAGGCAGCGCCTTAACCGTCTGAGTCACTCAACCCGGCGACCGTGGCCTTAATTAAGGTACAGCCTATTGTGAAAATGGGAAACCACGGAAAACCATCTTCATAGCTGCCGACAGTAGGGTTCGAACCCACTATCTCCCGGGTGCACTCTCAGAGCTGCGCGTCCCTAAACGCACGGCCAACTCGCCCGATAATATTAGCATCTAGAAGACATACTGCGTGGCTGAAGATTTTCTGCTGTATGATAATTATTTACAAAGCGAAGAAGCAGAGAACAACGCATACAAACCTCTTGGGTTTTGAGAAGAAAGTTTTTCACGAAGATACCCGGTTATCAAAACAATAATGAGTAAGATTAGTAACATACATTGAAGATATACTAGAGTTTCTAGAAGAGAGAAATTTACCAGACTCATTCCGGGCAATTGTACGTGGCTGTGTTTGTGCTGGGTGACAGGAGCTCTAGATTGTGGTGATAAAAGAATATATTGAATACCGTGATATAACCGTTTCTCCTTTTGTTTTCCGGCACAATTGCACACTTTCAAAAAAAGCTATAACAACCTTGTTTTCGAATTCTTTGTAATTAATTGTTTGTTTCCTTCCATTCTTTCTGTTTACGTTACCATAGTAACCAATAACAACCTCAATGACGAATCCCAAAACAGATTCCAATTAACAGCTCCGAGCTAGTTATGTAACGAAGCAAAGGAAGCTCACTGCCAAACACGTTCAGAAATCTCAGGCATATTTGTTAAAATGTCTCGTATTACACAAAAAGTAATTACTTTTAAACAATGTGTTACATTAATAACTGGTAGAGCCAGGATACTGGATAAAATACCTGTTTTTGTTGGTTTTATTTTCTGCGTCATTGTTGTCATCGGTCCATGGACTGGTTTGATGCAGCCTTCCATGCCAGCCTCCTCTGAGCTAACATTTCGTTTCCACGTAACTGCATCCAACATCTGCTCTAATCTGCTTATCATATTCATACCTTAGTCTACCCCTACCGTTTTTACCGGCTACACTGCCCTCAAAAACCAACTGAACAAGTTCTGTGTGTCTAAAGATATATGCTATCATTCTATCTCTTCCTCTGGTCAAATTTAGCGAAATCGATCTCCTCTCACAAATTTGAATCAATATCTCTTGATTTGTGATTCGATCTATCCATCTCACCTTCAGCATTCTTCTGTAACACCACATTTCAAATGCATCAATTCTCTTTCTTTCTGAGCCAGTTATCGTCCATGTTTCACTTCGATACAATACCACGCTTGAGACAAAAGTCTTCTGAAAACACCTTTCTAATTCCTATATCAATAACGAAAGAGTAATAGAGAGATTAACAGAGATAGAAGGAAACCATAATTTAATTTAACTTCATCGATTTCCAATGTAAAAACATTTAAGCCCTTTAGGCCTTCCTTTCTTTCCTAATCTGCTTACCCTCCAGGGTAGGTTTTTCCCTCGGACTCAGCGAGGGATCCCACCTCTACCGCCTCAAGGGCAGTGTCCTGGAGAGTGAGACAATGGGTCGGGGGATACAAATGGGAAGAATGACCAGTACCTCACCCAGGCGACCTCACCTGCTATGCTGAACGGGGACCTTGGTGGGGAATGGGAAGATTGGAAGGGATAGACAAGCAAGAGGAAAGGAAGCAGCCGTGGTTTTAAGTTTGATACCATCCCGGCATTTGCCTGGAGGAGAAGTGGGAAACCACTGCCAGGATGGCTGAGGCGGGAATCGAACCCACCTCTACTCAGTTGACCTCCAGAGGGTGAGTGGACCCCGTTCCAGCCCTCGTCCACTTTTCAAATTTTGTAGCAGAGCCGGGATTCGAACCCGGGCCTCCGGGGGTGGCAGCTAATCACCCTAACCACTACACCACAGAGGCGGACTTAGGTCTTTTAAATCTGAAATTACCAGCTCACATTTCGCCCCAGTGTAGCGTTGGGCTCATTACTTGGATTTTTACACATTTCCAAGACGCTGCCGGCTTATGCGACGATGAGAAACTACCTGCATAGTTGAGTATGGTAGGGGAACTTTTCACTTTGCGTATTTTTTCAATTTTAACCTGGTAAAATTATACTTTTCCCTGTATTATTGGTGTTATATACTGTCCAGAACATATATCAAAAACGTTATTCTAATATTCTCTCATCTGAAAATGTAATATTGACGTGTCGCTGCCGGTAATAGTAAGAGATCATCTGCGTCTGTGGAGCAGTGGTAGTGTGTCAGCCTCCGGATCCCAAGATAGTGGGTTCAAACCCGGCAGAGGTAGTCGGATTTTTGAAGGGCGAAAATCAATCCATGCGACACTCCATATCGTATGATGTCGGCTTGTAAGAGATGGATGGAGAAACATTTGGTGTTTACCCAACAAAATTAACTGATTTTGATGATGATTGTTTCTTAAAGGGGTGTAAATCTAGGACATCGGCCCCTAATGGTACGAAATGTAACGACGATTTAAAAGTCCAAAATACCGGGCGAGTCGGGCGTGCGCGTAGAGGCGCGCGGCTGTGAGCTTGCATCTGGGAGATAGTAGGTTCGAATCCCACTATCGGCAGCCCTGAAAATGGTTTTCCGTGGTTTCCCATTTTCACACCAGGCAAATGCTGGGGATGTACCTTAATTAAGGCCACGGCCGCTTCCTTCCAACTCCTAGGCCTTTCCTATCCCATCGTCGCCATAAGACCTATCTGTGTCGGCGCGACGTAAAGCCCCTAGCAAAAAAAAAGTGCAAAAAAATAATGCACTGAGCAGAATTCAAAACGTGGTGATGAAGAATGAATGGATGAATAAGAATTTAAAACAATCAGTGGATCCGACCCGCAATGCCCCACCTTCCCAGAAACTATCTTAAAACAATGTCCGACTCGTTGGCTGAACGGTCAGCGTACTGGCCTTCGGTTCAGAGGGTCCCGGGTGCGATTCCCGGCCGGGTCGTGGATTTTAACCTTAATTGGTTAATTCCAATGGCACGGGGGCTGGGTGTATGTGTTGTCTTCATCACCATTTCATCCTCATCACGACGCGCAGATCGCCTACGGGAGTCACATAGAAAGACCTGCACCTGGCGAGCCGAACCCGTCCTGGGATTTCCCGGCACTAAAAGCCATACGACATTTCATTTCATCTTTAGTATTACTGACCAAGGGACTGCTTCCAAAGCACAGTCCAGAAACGATGATGCCTGTTGTCTAAAGGGGTCCAAAATCAAGGTCATCGGATCCACATAATGGTACTTGTCGCTAGTAAAGTAGAACCATGGTAGTTATCACGTTGCGGTACTAATAAAAAATAGCGTAGACTCACGGTGTTGCACAAATTATGGTGCTACTCACAAGTAGTGTACGTCGCACAAGTAACGCAGACCTATGGTGTTTCCCACATCATGGCGCCACTCATAGGCAATGCAAACGCATCGTGTTCCTCATGTGGGTGTACTAATCACAGGCGCCAGTGTTCCAACGCCCAGACCCGTGGTGTTTCTCTCATAATGGTATTAATCGCAAGGAATATAAGCCCGTAATGTTCCGCATATAGTGGTACTAACCACAGGTACTGTAAACCCAGAGTGAACCACGCTCTGCTGCTACTGATCACAAACCTACTCGTACTACACGCAAGTAAAGGCGATCCGTGATGTTCACCGCGTGATGGTACTAATCACAAGTAGTTTCATGGTTCTAGTTCAATCATCCCTAGGTCGCCCCTTTTAGTTACCTCTTACGACAGGCAGGGGATATCGTGGGTGTATTCTTCGTCTGCGTACCCCAACCACAGGGGATTCTAAATTAACTAAACCTCAGTCAAAAACGCCCAAGAGAAAATAGGTTCACTCTACCGTCTAGTAGACCTAGAGTAAACAGAACGTCGAAATTGATGAGCAAGCCGCCAAATGGCATCAAATTAAATGTCAGCACACGGTAGCTAAGGCCATACAATTATTATTATTATTATTATTATTATTATTATTATTATTATTATTATTATTATTATTATTATTATTATTAGCAGATCACAAGTTTTCTAATCCTTGTAAATAAAAGAGCGTTCGCGGAAAATCCAAGGCTCCTCGAGCCTCCAAAGTGACCGATAGAAACACTTCATTGTTCTAATGTGGAGCAGTTTTTCTCCAGCAATCAAAAATATTATTTCTGATAGGGGACAGAATTTGAACACGGGAATCGGGTATTTTGAGGGCCCCGGCCGCCTCCGACCTCCGGTGGCCCTTGGGAGAGTCTCCTTCCGGTGGATGACGTCCCAGCGCGGGTGATTTGAAATGCGGGCTCATCGCTAAGAGTGCGCTCTTAAACTCGCATAACGTTACACTGGCTACCTGTTCGGGTCTAAACTCACAGGCTTCGGTTTCGACTCTAGGCTTAACCTTATATGACGTTAATGGCTAAGAGAGCAGGCTTAATCTCACGCTGACCAGGCGTTAACCTAACTCACACACTGGCTAAAAGTGCAGGCTTAACCTTACGGTGACCAGGCGTTAACCTGACCGTTTGCAATTCCCTTGGATCTTTTTGCCTACTGAAATCAATTTAGTCACAGAAAGGCTAATTTTCATATCATACTCATTGCTCTATTTTCGAGTTCCAAGATGTTAGACTGGAGTCTTTTGGCACAATCTGTCAGTAAGACTAAGTCGTCAGCGTAGGCCAGACCGCTTATTACTACATATTTACCGAACTGAATCGCTCCCTGTCACTTTATACCTTTCAGCAGATGGTCCCTGATAACCATGAGAAGCAAAGGTAAAATATTACAGTCTTGTCTAACCCCTGTAAGTACCTTGAATCAAGAGGTCATTCGACAATCTTCGGCAGCCCTATAGACGGATTTCCATGGCTTCTCATTTTCACACCAGGCAAATGCTGGGACTGTACCTTAATTAAGGCCAAGGCCGCTTCCTTTCCACTCCTAGCCCTTTCCCTGTCCCATCGTCGTCATAAGATTGTGTGTGTCGGTGCGATTTAAAGCAAATTACATTCTACCTTCAAATCTCACAGCATCCCAACTGTCAACGTAAATGCATTGGGATTAAGGGTAATTATTAAAATCAATCATAGTCCCCCAGTACGGCGAACATCTTTTCCATCGGTGGTCTACCATATGCCTTCTCTAAATCTATGAAACAAACATAACTCTCTATTCCTCTCGTAGCATTTTCGAAGAATATTGATATATTTTCAACAAAATTTTTACATAGACTAAGGAAACTGATATATCAGATGGACACAAAAATAAAATTGAAGTTTTTTTAGTGTATAAATACCCTTAATGAATACCTATGCTCCACCCGCAACAGGTACTTAAAGTTTAGTGACCGCTGAAAAACTAAATTAAAACGTAAAATGGTGTACTATTTGAAACTGGAGTTAAAGCTACTAAATGAAGCTTGTCCACTGTAGCGAGCTCATCACCTCTCCGTGGGGACGCTTAAAGAGACGGGGAATATTGCAGAGATAATGCCAGAAGATTTACGACAGTCCTATCCTCATTATCCCTATAAAGAGCTGCAAATCGATAGAGAAGAATCAAAGGAGTGTAGAGAACGGTACGTATTGAATTTTTTAAATTGCACTTGGACTTTTAAATCAAAGAGATGGAGGATATATTTTCCAGCAGTGAGGCTATCGTTATGAAAGGAATAAAGGAATCGTGATCGAGGTTGCGGGATATATTTTTGAAAGCAACGCTGTGAGAATATCAGGGAGCGATTTAATGATCATCCATGAGATACCTCATTGCGTAAAATTACTTGAAATTATAATTAACATGCATTCCATCCCAAACATACAAAATTCCACAATGTTTCACAGTATTTTATTTCATATAAAGACGTAATTGCCTCCTTTACTGTATTGTAATTGAATACTTTGGGTCAAGAAGAAGATAACTCACATTTTACACATTTTTCAGGTGTTACAAAAATAGTACATTATGAAACAAGCCTATTATGGCAATAATTAAGACAAGTGTGTGTTTATAAAACGAGCGATGCGAGTTTTATATTTTCTATACGAGTGTCTTAATTACCATTAGGCTATAAGTGAGTTGCATCCGACTGTTTATGCTCGACGAAAATTATAACTCTATTTTTCAAGTATTCATACATTTCTGTCTTGATGTCGCTTGACAGTTGAGTTTACTGAACAGAGCGCATGCGCTGGGTTATTGATTTTCCATGAATGGATCAGAGACCTTGACAATGTCATATGTTTTCAAAGCTTAAACAGAAGGTTATCATAACCTAGCTTTATTTCAAATACAAATTGTTTATTGTAGAGTTAAAACCAAACCAAACCCTTCAAGGGCCTTGGCCTACCAAGCGACCACTGCTTAGGCCGAAGGCCTGCAGATTACAAGGTGTCGTGTGGTCAGCACGACGAGTCCTCTGGGCTGTTATTCTTAGCTTTCTATACCGGGGCCGCTATCTCATAGTCAGATAGCTCCTCAATTCTGATCACGTAGGCTGAGTATACCTCGAACCAGCCCTCAGATCCAGGTAAAAATCCCTGACCTGGCCGGGAATAGAACCCGGGGCCTCCGGGTAAGAGGCAGGCACGCTACCCCTACACCACGGGGCCGGCTTAGTAATAATAACACCGAGCTCGATAGCTGCAGTCGCTTAAGTGCGGCCAGTATCCAGTATTCGGGAGATAGTAGGTTCGAACCCCACTGTCGGCAGCCCTGAAAATGGTTTTCCGTGGTTTCCCATTTTCACACCAGGCAAATGCTGGGGCTGTACCTTTATTAAGGCCACGGCCGCTTCCTTCCCACTCCTAGCCCTTTCCCGTCCCATCGTCGCCATAAGACCTATCTGTGTCGGTGCGACGTAAAGCAACTAGCAATAATAATAATAATAATGATGATGATAATTTTACCGGGAGGTACACCTCAATCCCGGCTTATTGTACAGCTGGTGAAGTGAATTTTCGAGAATGTTTCGTATGGTTGTCAAAAATTGGAAGTAGAGAGTGCATTCATGTTAATATGTGTGTCCGACATGTTTGATATTGAAAACAAGGGCGAAGCTAGTGCGTTGAGCGCAGCCTGACCTAATTGGTCAAACAGTTGTATCATAATGAAAATCTGAACTCTCTTTTGTGCAGAACCTGTATCATAATGAAACTTGAACTATAATGAGCCCCATTAAGATTCAGTTTTCCGGCATATAACATTTATATTTCGGCATCGTCAAGCATAAATTAATTTAAAAATCTAGACATGTTATTTCATGGTATCATTTATACAGGTTGATTAACGGTCTAAAGGTTACTTTGTAGGTACAAAAGAAACAAAATGAATACATTGATTTTTAAGTAAGCAGCTAATGAAATATGACAGGGAAAGCAGGAGTACCCGGAGAAAAACCTGTCACGCCTCCGCTTTGTCCAGCACAAATCTCACATGGAGTGACCGGGATTTGAATCGTGGTATCCAGCGGTGAGAGGCTGGCGTGATGGAATTTAGGTGACTGACGTATTTGAGCACCTTCAAATACCACCGGACTGAGTCAGGATCGAACCTGCCAAGTTGAGGTCAGAACGCCAGCGCCTCAGCCCGGCGAGAAGAAATGAAACCGCTTGTTGCACTAATGGCAATTGACGTATTTCTTGGTATTCATTGCAGGCTGCGTTGCATAAAATGTCCACAATGAGGTTGGCATGTACTTCAAAATTTGGTATGGAACCCATAGTCATTATTCGCCGAAGTTTGGATTTTATTATTTGAAATCAAAAATACTCTATTCAGTCCAAGTGAATACTTAAAACAGGAAATAATATTAAATAATCCATTAGTTATGACTGGGGTATGCCTTTGCTGGCGGGACCTAGTGTTTACGTGCACTGTCTTTTGGTACAGGCTAGAGCAATTTTGTTACTTTCATTGATCTGTCTCTGTCTTATCTTTTCAGTCGCTTAAGTACGGCCAGTATCCAGTAATAGGGAGATAGTGGGTTCGAACCCCACTGTCGGCAGCCCTGAAGATGGTTTTCCGTGGTTTCGCATTTTCACATCAGGCAAATGGTGGGGCTGTACCTTAATTAAGGCCACAGCCGCTTCCTTCCCATTCTTAGGCCTTTCGCATCCCATCGTCACCATAAGACATATCTGTGTCCGTGCGACGTAAAGCAAATAGTATTTTAAAAAATTCTTATCCTTGGCTTTGACATTATGAAAGTGACAGAGGTATGAGTGATGCTAGTAATCCCTTTTCTTATGCAGCCAGTCCCTGCTATGAATGGTGTGAAAATGTTGCTCATAGGGTCGGTTGGTGTATACATTTCAGTGGGCTTGGCAGACTGATATGTAATAGCAACTTCTGGCTTGGTGAGGAAAGCGACGAAAAACTACCTCACTCCTCGTTTCCCTAGTACACCTCTTCAGTGATGCCTAGGACATCTATTACAGCTGATGGCGGGACTGTTGAGGATTCAACCAGCCAACATACATACTTACACGACTTGAGTCTACAAAGAGTGTAAAAGTGAATTGTGTAAAAATGAATACATTTATGAACGAGCTATGATATATTTTTGTAAAATTTGTTTACAATTTTTAAAAGGCCCTCGTGGGCAATAAAATCCGGCTTTTGGGAACTCCTGAACTACACAAAAAACGGCGTAGCTGCATTCCCGGCTGAAGTGGTCTCGCCCTGTTGACTAATGAATAGTTTAATCCACTTCCGACGATAAATATCGCATATATTA
The DNA here is from genome assembly GCF_040414725.1 of Anabrus simplex. NCBI lineage: Eukaryota > Metazoa > Arthropoda > Insecta > Orthoptera > Tettigoniidae > Anabrus > Anabrus simplex. The sequence continues at coordinate 40,014,822 of NC_090278.1, read as the reverse complement.
CAGTATATCATAAAGTTCGTATATTTCATTAATCCACGACCGGAGGACTACATTTAAGACTCTGGTAGCTTTAGAGCAGCTATCGTCAACTCGGAGCGAAACAACTTCGGAGCCGGTTCGCTCCCCGCTGTTGAGGAACGAGAGTAGCTGACGAACGTATAGGGGAAGTGCATGACGTAATACGTCTTGAAGGCCAGTGGGAATACACGTTGATTTCACACCACACGACGTTCAAGCCTTTATTTTCTTTCAATCAACGCACGTGTTCCAGAACTTTAATTACTTCATCGTGAACGTTTTATATTCAGCTCATTGCTGTACTTTTCCTTTGTCGGCAATGTTACACTCTATAGTTTTTGCACTTATCGTTCCCTATGATCGACAATCCATATTATTATTATTATTATTATTATTATTATTATTATTATTATTATTATTATTATTATTTGCGTACGGGCACTTTTGGACACACAGTGCTTTACGATTCACCTTTCTGGTCTTCCATACGGCTTCCATTTCTCTCCGTGGGCCCTCTTCCCTTCTTCAGTCCTCTTGGTTTCTGTTCTCCTTGGAACTTCATTCTGTTTACTTTTTTACGAAACAGATTTCTGTTTAACATTTCTGGGCTTTCTCCAGCTCTTTCTAATGTTGACAACATTTCTTAGCCGGCAAAGTAGGTTCGATCCTGGATAGTCCGACAGTATTTGAAAGTGTTCAAATACCCTGCGGGACTGAATTCTGGCGCCTGGGCATCGGGGAAAACCGAAAAAGTACCTCCACTACTCCTTCACAAGGGCGCTATGCTACTCCTTTTTGCCCATCCGTCCAGGCTCTTGCCGTCAATGCAGTTTTTTCGACTTGAAACCCTTCCAAATTTTGAATCATTGCCCGAAATATTTTCCTGCCTGACATCTAAACTTCCAGGATGTTGGACTTCTCTAGATCTTTACGAACTTCCTTAACCATCCCGTCGTTGTCTTCTTGTTCCACATGTAGTCGAATAACTTTTTGGTTAGTCTGGTTTGGTCCATTCTGTACAAATGTCAGAGAAATTATAATAACCCTTTCTTTTTCATGGTGTCTGAAAGTATCTCAACATTTTTGTAGACTTTATTTTCCGAAGTGTCAGTATTCTTCTCTCTAAGACTTCCGGCCTCTCCAAGTTGTAATTCATCGAGAGACATTCGCTGGCATGCAGACATTCTGTTTTTACTACTGTGTTGTAATGACATTGCATGAGATGCATTTCTTGTTGTAGTGTTTCCAGGTGGTCGATAAGATCTCTCCACTTTTAAGATATGATCGTCTAAAACAGCTTTCTCTAGTCCGTTCTCTTGTATGATTTCGCCGAGGTATTTGAACTTTTTATTCCTCTGAATCCGTCCAATCTCTGTTTCAACGAATTGTGGTCCATATTTGTCATTCATCATGACTTTGGTATTATCATTATTATGATTGTAATTGTGCCTCCATGGCTCAGGCGGCAGTGCGCCGGTCTCTCACCGCTGGGTTCCGTAGTTCAAATCCCGGTCACTCCATGGGAGATTTGTGTTGGACAAAGCGGAGGCGGGACAGGTTTTTCTCCGGGTACTCCGGTTTTCCCTGTCATCTTTCATTCCAGCAACACCCTCCAATACCATTTATTTTAATTAACCATTCATTAATCATTGCCTCAGAGGAGTGCGAGAGGCTTCGGCAGCCGGCACAATTCCCATCCTCGCCGGAAGTTTGGGTCATCATTCAATCCATTCCTGACCCGGCCAAATGACTGGAAACAGGCTGTGAATTTTCATTATTGTAATTAGTATACCGAGCCAGAGGATGAAATCACAGACTCGGTCGGAAATCGAACTAAAGACATTCTGATCCAAAAATCACTGTGGTGGTCAACGTTACGTCTCTCCTCATAAAATCTAGGTTTGACAAGGAAACCGCCGACATTGGCAACACCGAACAACAAAATCTCATTTCTTCGGAAGCTAGCTTGGAATGCAGCTGCCCTGTGTATGCACCACTCTCATCTTCGTCTCGGAGAAGTGGATGGTGATGTAAGGCCGCCAGAGAGTGAATAAAACATGACAGGGGGAGAAGCTCGCTCCGCACCACAAGTTGTGTTTAGCTCGCTGCATTGCCAGGATGAATAAAATATTAGAGAACAGATGGATTCCTTTTCAAATGCTCCTTCTCCTTTGGATCCATCATTATACATGAAAAGTTTGTACCACACAGAGCTTCTCAACAAACTAATTTAATATTTATTACCTACGCTCCGAAAACAAATCAAGGGGAAAATTATTTTCAGCACTCGAAATTGGCGAAATTTTCTGTACAGTAAGATTCAAAACATGAGGACATGACGATGGCATTCTTGTCAACACGTACACTTGGAGGATTAGTCCAGTGGAACGACTGCCTTGATGAATATGGGTTACGTCTAAACATCAAAAAATAGGACTGACTGAGAATTTATGGAAAAAATTAAAAATTTCTGCCACACGGATATAGGTGTATTTCCCTTATATCTACTAACCTCCGATCTGATAAGAAATTTGGTACGGCGACTTCAGCAGGAATGTTTTAAAGTCTGCACACACCAATGCAGCACGCGGGAGCGGGAGCGGAAGCGATCCTGTCGCGAACTATTACGAGTACAGCGGGATATGAATCCATTCACACCGGAGCGTCACTCTCCCGTCTACATGGCGGGATTGCTGCGAACCATTTCCAGTTCGCTGCATGCATCGTTTTCCCACATCCCGCGTTCATTTTGAACAATCACAATGGCGATTGAACTGTTGATAGAGTGCATTAAGAAACATCCAATGCTTTACGACATGAGTAACTGAAGACCGTAAGGCTGTAAGGAAGAAAGATATGATGTGGGATGAAGAGGGAAAGATATGCATACACCACTGTCTGTTTATGACTTGCTTTGCACACATTTCTCCGTTCGTAGACATCCATATACAAGTAAGATGTACGCTAAAACTGTTGTTATGCATACCAAAGAATTAAACAAATTTCTCACGATCAGTGAAAGCTACAGCGGGTGCTCGTCGCGTGTCATTGTCAACATTTTCAAAGGCTCCGAGTTTTGATTCTGGTGATCTAAATCTTCGTAACTTTTTTGTCAGGTAGAGGTGCAGAATGCACGTTGTTCTATTGATAAGGTTAGTTGTGTCCACTTAACTTCCATGGGTCTGTAATAAATTCTCCTTTCCTGTGCTAGTATGCCGAAGGCATTCTCTACGACCTTTCTTGCTCTACAGAGTCGATAGTTGTAATTTTCTTTTTGGTTGTCTGAATGGAAATGGTCCCATTAAATACCCTTTCAGGGAAAACGCGTATCGCCGATTATGAAATAAGGCACAGGTACATTCCGTCCAGGAAGATTGTTGTCTTTCGGCTCACCAAGAGCTCCCGCTTCTAACCGTTGTCCCATTACAGAGTTCTGGAAAACACCACTACCACTGGTTTTCTTTCGTACTCTCCGATATCCACACATAGGAACTTGTAACCTAGACCAACAATGGACAAAAGCAGAATAGAGAATCTCTTCAGGTCATAAAAATAATTTGATCCACTATTTCCCGGACATTTTATAGTAACGTGCTTTCAATCGGTACGACCAATACAGTGTGGGAATTGTCACATTCTATAATGGAGCATAGCGCTGTATGGCGTAGAGACTTGGACACTGAGAAAAGAAGATGAGAAAAAAATTGGAGGCACTAGAGATGTGGGTATGAAGGAGAACAGAAGAAGTGAAATGGGGAGACCGGATATAGAGTGAGGAGGTATTTTTTGCAAATCATTAGAAGGAGAAAAATTAACTGGATCGGACATTGTTTGAGGAGGGACTGTTTACTGAAAGAAGGAATAGAAGGAATGGTGAAAGGCAAAGGAGGAGAGGAAGGAAAAAATATCAAATGTTGGACAATATCAAAGGAAATAAATATTCGGACATGAAAACCTTGGCGCAGGACAGGCAACAGTGGAAGAGGTTCATTCCATGACAAGACCTGCCATAAAACAGAATACCAAGATGATGATGATGATGATGATGATGATGTCTTTGAGCTGATTATATCCATGTTTTTGTAGATGGTTCTGGCATGCATATTCCTTGCATCCTGTCACAAATTGTTTGGCAAACATCCCGCACAATAGCGCCAACTGTTGTGAATCCGACCCGGAAACTGTGACCAATTGTAGAACAGTAATCTCAAGTAGCCATAGTCTCGGAAATCTGAGGCTCCGTTAAATCCGAGCGTTATTTAAATTCTTCTTTTCGCAAATTTAAAATGATTTTTCTACAGCACTTTATTCCCTGCTTATTCACGACATGTCATCCCACGGAGATCACGCGCGTTTGTTCTCGTGCCTGAAACTAAATGTTTTTGAGAAAGAAGGGTCTGCCTATTAAAAGGACTTTCATTCATGGACAACCCACGGTCACAAAAATAACCCCAGAAATAACTGGGATAAGCTAAATAAAGTAGTAGTAATTAATAATAATATGAACCTGCGGTCATCACCCTCAGCAACTGCTACAAGCAGAAGCACTTCCTTATTAGCCGAATCTATTTCAACTACTGTTTCCCACTCCGGTGTGAAGACAAGGGCGACTTCGCAGTAGGTTTCGCTCCCGCTCCCGCTTCCAACGTCTCGCGTTGGTGTGGGCAGACCTATATTCAGCCATATCAAAATTAGATGCCCGGTCGTATACTGAATCTGTTTTGGGGTGTCAAAGTTTGCTCATTTAATCACCGCATGGATAGGAGTGACCGGCGGGAAGCAGGTAGAGGTGGGGCGGCCGGCCGGTTCATCTATCATGCTCTCACATCTTCTCCCCCTCCCCCCACACACACACACATTACTTCCCTAACCTCGGCCATTGCTGTCACTCGCTGAGGCGAATGGAACGGCAGTCAAATGCTGGGGCTGCACCTTAATTAAGGCCACGGCCGCTTCCTTCCCACTCCTAGCTCTTTCGTATCTTTGCAGTGCACAAAACCTGGAATGTGTTAATGCAACGTTAATCCACCATCAACAAAAAAAATTCTACGGCAATATTTATTGATTTTCTTACATGGTACTATGTCGGTGTTTACATACTATATATATATTGTTACGTGACAGCCCCGTGGTAGCCCCTTTCGGTACTTCCAGTAAGGGGCTAGTGACTCACACGACCAGGGATCTCCCAACTGGCTTGTGGGGTGGGGCCGTCCTTTCCGTGTATTGTTCTCGTCGGCCGGCTTACCTGTGAGTTTCTTGGAGATTCAACGGTAATATTCTGACTCTAGCCACCTCGAAAAAACCCTGGCTAAAATCAACCGAGCTATAAAAAGGGAGACTAGCCGCGGACAGTCACTCAGTGCTGGACTCGGGGTCAGTGTTGGACTCCGGGGTGAAGTCAGTGAGAGACTCAGTGCGTTAGGGTTCGGTGGCTGGGCTGAGCGCGACAGAGGTGTTCGCTGTCGCTAGTCTCCCACCGATGTCTGAACGAGGAGCTGTCGTTGTGGCGTGGGAGAGTTCAGTGAGTGGGTGGGCTGGAGACGACGGAACGGAAGACTGTACTGTGTGTTCGTGTATTTCTCGGGCCTGAGGATCGCCGTGATTCAACGAGGGAAGCCACCATCGCGAGTGTGAAGGTAAATGGACCTGTGTTAATGTTCGCTGTTGTGAGTATCGTCCTGCTGTTGAATACTGTTGAGCTGTTGAGTTGTCCTCTGCATGTGACTGTGTGATTGAGACGGCGGTGGTTATAATACAAGGCCTGGAAATAGAGCCCGTAAAACGCTATGGTTTATGCACGAGAAATTAAAGGTAGTGGAATTTCGTTTCACAAGTTTCCAGTGAATGTTCAATGTTCGAATCATTATACACAGGAAGTACGCATGAGATACGAATTCAAGCTGATCGAAGTAGGCCGCTGTTCCTAAGTTTTGATCCGACTTACGTCATAAGAATCGGGCGATCCCAAAATTTGTCACTGGACTTTTTTGTAAACAATGCTATCGTGACCGGCGATCATTTGAGAGGCATCTTCAAACTCAGAAATCTTAAATTAGGAAACCAACGAGGAAAATAATTTGCCCAACAAATTTGGCAAAAATGAATGTAGCAAGAGCTAAAAATATTGTATTTTCCCCTGAAACAATCTCTGGTTTGAAAAGTATGGAGGTGGTTTGTCCCGACAGCATTAAATACAGTTTAAAATAAGCCATTTGTTTTATGGAGCATTTTATGAAATTGTTCGATGCGCATGACGTCTGCATCACCTCATATGGTACATATTCCAGGAACGAGAACAAACGAACATCTTTTAACCGGGCGAGTTGGTCGTACTGTTATGGGCGCGCGGCTGTGAGCTTGCATCCGGGAGATAGTATGTTCGAATCCCACTTTCGGCAGCCCTGAAGATGGTTTTCCGTGTTTTCCCCATTTTGACACCAGGCAAAGGCCACGGCCGCTTCCTTCCAACTCCTAGGCCTTTCTTATCCCATCGCCGCCATAATACCTATCTGTGTCGGTGCGACGTAAAGCCACCAGCAAAAAAAAAAGCATCTTTTAGTGCTGAAGATGAACGCCTCAGTTGGTTAATTAATGATTTCCTGTCATATATTAAGAAACCCTCCTCTGCGAACCATGTGACCTTGCCGCGGTGGGGAGGCTTGCGTGTCCCAATGATGCAGATAGCCGAACCGCAGGTGCAACCATATCGGATGGGTATCTGTTGAGAGACCAGACTAACGAATGGTTCATCGAAAGGGGGGTAGCAGCCTTTCGGTAGTTGCAAGGGCGGCAGTCTGGATGATTGACTGATACGGCCTTGTAATAATTCTCAACATGGCTTAGCTGTTTTGATACTGCTACACGGCTGAAAGCAACGGGAAACTACAGCCGTAACTAACTCCCGAGGACATGCAGCTCTCTCTGTATGAATGATGTACTGATGATGGCTTCCTCTCGGGTAAAATATTCCGGAGGTAAACTAGTCCCCCATTCGGATCTCCGGGTGGGGACTACACGAGAGGGGGCGATCATCAGGAAGATGGATACTGACATTCTGCGAGTCGGAGCGTGGAATGTTAGAAGTTTGAATCGTTGTGGTAGGTTAGAGAATCTGAAAAGGGAGATGGATAGGCTAAAGTTAGATGTAGTTGGCATAAGTGAAGTACGTTGGCAGGAAGAACAAGATTTTTGGTCAGGCGACTACCGAATTATCAACACAAAATCAAACAGAGGAAATGCAGGAGTTGGTTTAATAATGAGTAAGAAAATAGGGCAGTGGGTAAGCTACTACGACCAGCATAGTGAAAGAATTATTGTCGTCAAGATAGACACCAAACCAATGCCCACCACAATAGTGTAGGTCTATATGCCTACTAGTTCAGCGGATGATGAAGAAATCGAAAGAATATATGAGGAGATAGAAGATTTAATACAATATGTAAAAGGTGACGAGAATCTAATTGTGATGGGAGACTGGAATGCACTGGTAGGCCAAGGAAGAGAAGGTAGTACAGTAGGAGAATTTGGATTGGTACAAAGGAACGAAAGAGGAAGTCGGCTGGTTGAATTCTGCACTGATCATAATTTAGTCCTTACCAATACTTGGTTCAAACACCAAAAACGACGGCTGTATACGTGGACGAGACCTGGAGACACTGGAAGGTATCAAACAGACTTCATTATGATTAGGCAGAGATTCAGAAACCAGGTGTTGGATTGCAAAACTTTCCCAGGAGCAGACGTGGACTCTGACCACAACTTGTTGGTCATGAAATGCCATCTGAAGTTGAAGAAATTGAAGAAAGGAAAGAATGCAAAAAGATGGGATCTAGACAAGTTGAAAGAAAAGAGTGCGAGGGATTGTTTCAAGGAACATGTTGCACAAGGACTAAATGAAAAGGCTAAAGGAAACACTATAGAGGAAGAGTGGAGAGTCATGAAAAATGAGGTCAGTAGGGCTGCTGAAGAAAAGATCAACTAAGAATCAGTGGATAACTCAGGAGATACTAGACCTGATTGATGAACGACGAAAATACAAAAATGCTAGAAATGAAGAGGGCAGAAAAGAATACAGGCGATTAAAGAATGAAGTGGATAGAAAGTGCAAGGTAGCTAAGGAAGAATGGCTGAAGGAGAAATGCAAGGATGTCGAAGGCTGTATGGTCCTGGGAAAGGTAGATGCTGCATACAGGAAAATCAAGGAAACCTTTGGAGAAAGGAAATCTAGGTGTATGATTATTAAGAGCTCAGATGGAAAACCACTTCTAGGGAAAGAAGACAAAGCAGAAAGATGGCAGGAGCATATCCAACAGTTGTATCAAGGTAAAGATGTAGATAATTTGGTTCTGGAACATGAAGAGGCTGTTGATGCTGATGAAATGGGAGACCCAATTTTGAGGTCAGAGTTTGACAGAGCTGTGAGAGACCTCAATAGGAACAAGGCACCTGGAATTGATGACATTCCCTCTGAATTACTGACTGCCTTAGGCGAAACCAGCATGCCAAGGTTATTTCATTTAGTGTGCAAGATGTATGAGACAGGAGAAGTCCCATCCGATTTTCGGAAGAATGTTGTTATACCTATTCCCAAGAAAGCCGGTGTTGACAGGTGTGAAAACTACCGCACCATTAGTTTAGTATCTCATGCTTGCAAAATTTTTACACGTATTATTTACAGAAGAATGGAAAAACAAGTTGAAGCTGAGTTGGGAGAAGATCAATTTGGCTTCAGAAGAAATGTAGGAACACGTGAAGCAATCCTGACTTTACGTCTGATCTTAGAGGATCGAATCAAGAAGGACAAGCCCACGTACATGACATTCGTAGATCTAGAAAAGGCATTCGATAATGTTGATTGGACCAAGCTATTTATGATTCTGAAGATGATAGGGATCAGATACCGAGAACGAAGAATTGTCTACAATCTGTATAAAAATCAGTCTGCAGTGATAATAATCGAGGGCTTTGAAAAAGAAGCAGCAATCCAGAAAGGAGTGAGGCAAGGCTGCAGTTTGTCCCCTCTCCTTTTCAATGTTTACATAGAACAGGCAGTAAAGGAAATCAAAGAGAAATTTGGAAAGGGAATCACAGTCCAAGGAGAAGAAATCAAAACCTTGAGATTTGCCGATGATATTGTTATTTTATCTGAGACTGCAGAAGATCTCGAGAAGTTACTGAATGGTATGGATGAAGTCTTGGGTAAGGAGTACAAGATGAAAATAAATAAGTCCAAAACAAAAGTAATGGAGTGCAGTCGAACGAAGGCAGGTGATGCAGGAAATATTAGATTAGGAAATGAAGTCTTAAAGGAAGTAGATGAATATTGTTACTTGGGTAGTAAAATAACTAACGATGGCAGAAGTAAGGAGGACATAAAATGCAGACTAGCACAAGCAAGGAAGTGCTTTCTTAAGAAAAGAAATTTGCTCACTTCAAACATTGATATCGGAATTAGAAAGATGTTTTTGAAGACGTTCGTGTGGAGCGTGGCATTGCATGGAAGTGAAACATGGACGATAACTGGCTCAGAAAGAAAGAGAATAGAAGCTTTTGAAATGTGGTGTTACAGAAGAATACTGAAGGTGAGATGGATAGATCGAATCACGAATGAAGAGATACTGAATCGAATTGGTGAGAGGAGATAAATTTGGCTAAATTTTGACGAGAAGAAGAGTTAGAATGATAGGACACATCTTAAGACACCCAGGACTTGTTCAGTTGGTTTTTGAAGGAAGTGTAGGGGGTAAGAACGGTAGGGGTAGACCACAGTATGAATATGACAAGCAGATTAGAGCAGATGTAGGATGCAATAGTTACTTAGAAATGAAAAGGTTAGCACAGGATAGGGTGGCATGGAGAGCTGCATCAAACCAGTCTATGGATGATGACTCAAACAACAACATTAAGAAACTTGAAATGAATTCAGAGAAAGTAAAAAAGATTCGTGAGAGAAATGTATCAGGCATAGATCTTGACTACCCAATCCACTGTGGCCTGCGTAAAATACCTCATAAGTAGGCCCTATACATTTACATTATGCATTGACGAGGAATCTAACGAGCTATGACATCGAACTCTTCTTCAGCTACCTAAGACGCCAAGCGGAATAAAATGACATTATGGTTCGTGTGGCAAAAGAGAAAACAGACTGTAAAGGCTGTTTGGAACATATCTCTTCTCCAGCTACTCAAAGTCGAACATTGTGTCTTATTTGTTTTCAAGATCGAGGAGCCGTCAGATACCGAAAATCATCGTCTGTGGCACTTCTGCAGTGAACGACGGAATTTGTCACCTCCGCTACGCAGTACTTGCCCCGAAGAGAGTTACTAAAAGGTGTACGTTTATTTTTTTTCAACACTGAAATTAAGTGTGGAAAGTGTAAAGGCGACAAACCACCTCTTTTTCCACTATGAAAATTTCTGAGACCTCTGTTAGACAACATTGCTTTGAGCCACTCAAGTCGAAAAGAGAAAGTTTTGAGACTTGATAACAAGCCCCTCAAAAGGAAAGTTTTAAAACTTCAATGACATATCCAAGCCAATGCAGCACCGCTCTATAAACAAAGTACTGTCAATACTCGCAAAAACATTCAGTTTTTTTTATTTAGGATATTATTTACTTATTGACATATACGGCCATGCGAATACAAGGGGGCAAGAACGCGATCCTAGCGGCTGAATGGTGAACTAGGAAGCAACCCGTTTCCACGAGTGCATTTCAAGGCCTTGTATTATAGCGTAGGCAACGATCGTAATAGACAATGTATGACCACCGTATGTGAATTGAGCTTGGCCCGTTTGATTCAACACATTCCGTGGCCTCCACTACACATTTTCTTCACTGAGATTTCATGCCATCTATTGATATTTGCTCATCTTCCGCTGACGAAAATGCAATATTTATTCAATATTATCTAAGCGTTCTCTAACATTCTGTTACCGACTGTAACTTAATAAAATACCACGGGGTTCTGAGCTTGTGAATTCACCGGTACCTTTAATTCGTTATCTGTTATTTATTCAACTGAGCGAGTTATTTCATTTACTGAATTACTTGGACGTATGATTCCATTAATTTTACGTTAACTTCCAATGTTCTCTTTATCTTCGATCTAACCGCCATTGGAAGGTTATAATATAGATGACTTATTTTCATTTGTACTTATGGGATAGTATGTGATGAAGAAATGTCTCATTTTCGCAATGATAACTTCAACATTTTAAAGTAAAAAACTGATATCGTCTTATGTCTTCTATAACTACAAAATGCATACAGGTTCTAAATTACACTATGTAGATTACAAAATATATGTTTCCAGAAAATTGCCTTTTGACAAAAATTCATTACATTCCCCCCATAATAGTGTGTATTTTTATCCCTTGTTTAATAATGTGTTGGTTCCTTTTACGGGTATGTTGTAGTATATTTATATTTAAGCTGTGTGTTGACGGACTGGAGAGCCTGTAAGTTGATCAGTCTCACTGAATGACGGGGATACTCTGTGACTCTCAACTGCCTGCTTACGTCAAGTCTCAGTCTTGCAAGACCGTGGTAAAATCTACAGTACGCTGCTCTATAGAACAGAATGTAGATCCATTACTAGAAAATAAGAACACAAGTATCTTGTCGCAGGAATGATGATACAGTGAAACCCCTCTAAGTTGGACTCCTACGGTTCCTAAAAAAATGCGTCCAATGTAGTGGGGTGTGAAATCTACAGGGTAGGCGAACCGTATTTCAAAACTACACTGACAGTCCAAGAAAGGAAAAATTCTGAGCTACTATGTACTGTATATACATAACAAGATACGTGGTTCTTTGAATTTATATACCTACCAATTTCTTTTAAAAAAGCACTACAGTTTTGCCTTATGTTTTATTTTAGATATTGTACTGTAAGCGAAAAAAATCAGTCACAATATTGTTTTATTTTTCGACTTTTGTACGTGATCACTCCGAATCAGATTTCCTGTATGTAATCCCAATAAAGTTTCAATCATTTCTGGTTGATTATACACAAAGGTATAACGTTCCAACTCATTAATACACTGCACAGATTTTTGATGTGTAGGTGGTTCCTTGGGGAACACAAACTGTTTCTTCTTTTTCTCCTCATCCTGAAGAAAATAATTCTTCTGAAGAAACCACTTCATGTGACAATCCATCAATTGTTTCAGGAATATCATCGTGGACTTCCAAGACATTAAAGAAATCACTAAAAACATCAACGTCTCACAATTCACTGCTAAGGACGTAGAACTCTCAATTCCTCACTTAAGACATTTCACAACTCTTTCTTTAGACACATCCATCCAAGCACCATGGATCCAGCAAAATGCGTCGAGGGCCGTGTAAATTCGATTGAAATGTTACAATCATCAGTCCAATTACAGGAAGACTCCGTCTTAACATTATTGTTTTCAAATGCTCTTGGACACTCACAATTTCCAATGACAATGTTAAAATTGCTTGCACTAAATACAAAACAAAATAGTTTTGAACCTGTCCAAACTGTCATTTAATGGCTGTCCAATGTCCAGAGTTGTGGGGTGTCCATTGTACAGAAGATTTTTAACATCTACATGTAGAGGGAATTATTTGCTAGTGGTTTTACGTCGCACTGACACAGATAGGTCTTAAGGCGAAGATGGGACAGGAAAGGTCTTGGAGTTGCAAGAAAGCGGCCGTGGCCTTAATTAAGGTACAGCCCCAGCATTTTCCTGGTGTGAAAGTCGGAAACCACGGAAAACCATCTTCAGGTCGGCCGACAGTGGGATTCTTTTTTTTTTTTCCTAGTTGCTTTATGTCCCACCGACACAGATAGGTCTTATGGCGACGATGGGACAGGAAAGGCCTAGGAGTGGGAAGGAAGCGACCGTGGACTTAATTAAGGTACAGCCCCAGCATTTGCCTGGCGTGAAAATGGGAAACTACGGAAAACCATTTTCAGAGCTGTCGACAGTGGGATTCGAACCCACTATCTCACAGATGCGAGCTCACAGCTGTGCGCTCCTAATCGCGCGGCCAACTCGCCCGGTACAGTGGGATTCGAACCCACTATCTCCCGGATGCAAGCTCACAGCCGCGCATCCGTAACCGCACGGCCAACGCGCTCGGTGTATAGGGAATTAAACGGTGCAGTCAGTATATGTCCAATCAAAAGGGGTGTCCAGGGTATAGGGGTGTCCAAAGTGAGGGGTTTCACTGTACAATGTTGGTCATTAGGTCACACCAAACTAGACCACGGAAGAAATCAGAGGATTAGGGAAAATGCTGCTGTATTCCACATACTCAACATTCATATTCTCAGTCATTTTGTACATTCTTCTTCACACTTTCCAACCCCCATGCCCATGGGGGTCATCTTGAACTTAAACGACATCCGGAGTGTCACTATTCATCTAACGAGGGAAACTCGCTAAGTGTAACAACGCGATTTCCCAGAAACATCGATCTGTGAAAGAGGGGCCGAAATAAGCAAACGTATGTTTCGGCTTATCCCATAGGCACCCAACCGTTTCCGAGAAGATTCCGACATGCTTTCTGTGCCTTTTAACGCGTAAAAAGTTCAACAGACAGCTTCACGATTTTGCGGCCAATTAATTGGTTTGTTGTTTTGTTTATTGTTGTTTTTCTTTTTTCTTTATCTATGTATGTCCGTTGCCGATTACAACACGAATGTTTCTTATCAAGTTAGTAGATACAAGGGCGTTATGTTGATTGTAAAATTACAACTTGGTTTTAGAAAAAGTGTTATGCCTTTATTATATGCAACCTAAATATACAATTATGTGTGTGTTATTTTTCAGGGATTACAATGTTTTGTAAGTGCATTCTTATATTAACGCTTCAGGGAGACACGATACATTCCCTTGGAAAATGCCGATCATAGAAACATTCGAAATATAGACATTTTGCCAACCGCAAGCATTACGCGGAGGCAAGTTTACCACAGTTACATTTCTGGGTGGGAATTTTACTCAGCAAAGAAACTTCGTCAAGATTTGGCAGGAAGCAATAAGTTTGCGACAAGCAACGCATAACGGATCATCTTTCCAACAACAACTTCAAATAAGTTGTTTCATTCATCTCTTATTATTATTATTATTATTATTATTATTATTATTATTATTATTATTATTATTATTATTATTTTCCTACCGCTTTTTCCCACATCTGTGGCGTCGCCAGTGCGAACTACGTCGCACATGTGGATTTCGTCCTGTTTTACGACCGGATGCCCTTCCTAACGCCAACCCTATATGGAGGGATGTAATCACTATTGCGAGTTTCTGTGGTGGTTGCTAGTGTGGTATGTTGTCTGAATATGAAGAGGAGAGTGTTTGGACGGACACAAATACCCAGTCCCCGAGCCAGAAGAATTAATCAGAAGCGATTAAAATCCCCGACGCGGCCGGGAATCGAGCCCGGGACCCTCTGAACCGAAGGCCAGTACGCTGACCATTCAGCCAACGCGTCGGACAAGTTGTTTCATTCATGTATTGACGTTTTAAAATTAATTTACCAGGCAAAACATAGACGAATAAGGAATGGACATAACTAATTATATGAAAAACAAAAAGAAAACAATTCATGGAAATTTGAATGCGGAGCGCAGAAGTGTGAAGTCGCAGGGACAGCCAATGCGCGACCACGTCGATTGAACTTGCTATGCGCTAATAGGCACGTCGGAAACTACGTAATTTTCTCGAAAAAATGTGTTCACTTGTTTCGATCCCTCTTTCGCTGAGCGAAGTTTCTCGTCAGTGACCCAAAAACTATGGATTCGACATTTCCGATTATGTTTGTGTCACCCCTCACCACCCGCACCACTAAGGGTTCTAGGGGGTGTCCTGCCCCCACAGTGTGCTTTTCTCCAGATAATAAGCCATATGTGAACCAAATTTTGTTTAAATTGTCCCAGAGGTTTAGGAGGTGAAGTGGAATATACACACTCACACACCCGTAAGATAGGAGAGCCAAATTCCGTCCCCGCGCCTAATTTCGTTCCCCTAAGAATTTCCAGTTTGCACGGTTGGTACTTAATGTTTAGTTGCGCGCACACACGTAGACTCATCCCGTTGTCTTGTTGTGAGGGTTGGTTGTATCCACCACGTTTATTTTCCTTGTACAAGGAGGATTCATTTTTCATGCTGAGCTGAGTTAGTGCAGCATTCAAATTAAGAACCCGTTATTCCTCGAGTGAGCACTGATATGTGTCTGAAAGACTGGACCCCATTTCAGTCGTGTTCTGTACTACCTGGCGTGTAGTCGCTACAGTGAGGTGATTGGTGTTAGTTACTGTAGCGGCCATTATAATAAATCAGGTAATGTTCTTAATTTCGTCCCCCTTCATTGTATTTGTTATTTATGTTTATTATTTTTTCAGGTGGGAAGACGCAAGCAGTGGAATAGGAGCCTATGAAAAAGGCTTTTAAGGCAATGAGGGACAAGATAATTGGTTTGAAACGTGCAAGTAAAGCGTTTAACATCCCACGAGCAACGCTGAAGAACTATGTTAAAAAGAATATCAAGAAAACATTTTTCATAAATGGTCTTCAAGTAATTCATTATAGGGAAAGTGTTTGGTAAGGTTAGAAATGAAAACATATATTAAATTTAATTGTACATTCCATAAATATGGTGGGGAACGAAATTACGAACACAGTTTTGAAAGTTTAGTTTTGTAGTGCTTATGTCAAATATTGACTACCTTACATTATAAGAGTTTCCTTGTAACTTGCCCGTAAGTGGACAATATATTTAGTAATATATATGCAGCAATTTTTAGCTTTGTCCGTAATATTCATGAATTTCTACAAGTCCAAATTTATTAAGGGCACAAAATATGGGCACCCTACCTTATACGTGCATTTTTATACATAATTTCCATGGCTAAATGGTTAGCGTGTTGGCCTTTGGTCACAGGGGTCCCGGGTTCGATTTCGGGCAGGGTCGGTAATTTTAACCATCATTGGTTCATTTCGCTGGCACGGGGGTTGGGTGTATGTGTTGTCTTAATCATCATTTCATCCTCATCACGGCGCGCAGGTCGCCTAGGTGCGTCAAGTCGAAAGACCTGCACCTGGCGAGTCAAACATGTCCTCGGACACTCTCGGCACTAAAAGCCATACGCCATTTCATTTCATTTTATACCTAAGTGTGTATTTAAACTATCCCTTCAGTAGAAACCGGGGCTATGTCATTACCTTTCTTATCTTACAGTCCCTCCCTTCTGCACAGAAGGTCCGGACCGCCGAGTAAACGATAGACGCAGCTTACGCCCCATGTGGAGACGACAGCAAATAAAGTGGGCTGAAGGATTAGATGTGAAAGGAGACATGGAGAGATATATGGCTCTTTAGCTCAGTAGCCAGGCTGCGAGATGATAAATTGTTATCAGAATCGCTTTGAAGGGCTTTCTATTGAAATGTAGCAAAGAGTTTAATAAAAATGTGAGCTCACAGGCGCAAGAAGAAGGAAAGAAAAAAGGACTTTCCGACACACAACGACATTGATTGTCTGTAAAAACACCATCAATCACCCTTCCTGTTCAAGGTGGGATGGATATAGAGAAAGGAAGTGATAGGTACATTTTATAATATCACCGACGAATTTATGAGACATTTACCCCATTATTAACCCACATAAGCCCGGTTCCTTTCGAACTTTTTTCATCTTCTTTGCTTCATACCTAAACACGCCTGGGAAAGTATTACAACATTTCTTTATGCAGAGTGTCATGTGATAAACTTCATCATTATATATCCGCATTGATGCTGTCTAATTAAAGGCGAGAACGTTCCACCTTTCAATGCATACAAACACAGTACAACGAATTTTAACTTTTTTTTTCGGTTTTAGTTTATTCACCTATGCTGATTTCGAATTTAGTGCTCGTTTTTCAGTATCACCTAACAGTTATTTGAGAGGATATGATGAACTTCCCGCGCGTACTGAATAGGCTATACAGTTCACTGTTTTTCATTTTCGGTTTCCATTATGTTCTATGATTATATATGGTGTAATTTCAAACCAAATCATGCATAATCTAAAATACACAACAACAGAAATATAATATTCTAAAATTATATTTATGCTGCAATTAGGACTTTGTATTGTAATTTTTTTCCCCTTCTTAAAGCGTTTTCCTCGAAGACTTGCGCCTATAAGACGGCTCCGAAACAGCTGCCAGCAGTAATCGGCAAGAATGTCGAACACTGATTTCCCTTTGCAATGACTTTCCATTTCTAATAATTTCTGATGGAACCTTTCCCCCTCCTCATCACTGACCTCACCAAGGTACGGTGGAAAGAAATTAAATGTGAATGGAGGAAGTAAATCTTACGAGACATGTTGCATCCCAGTGTCTTGTAAACCCTGAACAAATCTGTAGTATCTCTGTAATTATCTGCACTTTAGTTTCCCAGAAAATTCATACAAACCAATTTAAAAAGCAAACTAAGCTTTTTCAATCAATCGCTACTGATCTGCATTTAGGGCAGTCGCCCAGGTGGCAGATTTCCTATCTGTTGTTTTCCTAGCCTTTTCTTAAATGATTTCAAAGAAATTGCAAATTTATTGAACATCTCCCTTGGTAACTTATTCCAATCCCTAACTCCCCATCCTATAAACGAATATTTGCCGCAATTTGTCCTCTTGAATTCCAACGTTATATTCATATTGTGATCTTTCCCACTTTTAAAGACACCACTCAAACTTATTCGTCTACTGATGTCATTTCACGCCATCTCTCCACTGACAACTCGGAACATACCACTTAGTCGAGCAGCTCGTCTCCTTTCTCCCAAGTCTTCCCAGCCCAAACTTTACAACATTTTTGTAACGCTACTCTTTTGTCCGAAATCACCCAGAACATATCGAGCTGCTTTTCTTTGGATTTTTTCCAGTTCTTGGATCAAGTAATCCTGGTGAGGGTCCCATACACTGGAACCATACTCTAGTTGGGTCTTACTGGAGACTTATATGCCCTCTCCTTTACATCCTTACTACAACCCCTAAGTACCCTCATAACCATGTGCAGAGATCTGTACCCTTTATTTACAATCATTTATGTGATTACCCCAATGAACATCTTTCCTTATATTAACACCTAGGTACTTACAATGATCCCCAAAAGGAACTTTCACCCCATCAACGCAGTAATTAAAACTGAGAGGACTTTTCTTATTTTTGAAACTCACAACCTGACGTTTAACGCTGTTTATCAACATACCATTGCCTGCTGTCCATCTCACAACACTATCAAAGTCATTTTGCAGTTGCTCACAATCTTGTAACTTATTTATTACTCTGTACAGAATAACTTCATCTGCAAAAGTCCGTATCTCTGATTCCACTTCTTTACTCATATCATTGATATATATAAGAAAACAAAGGTCCAATAATACTGCCTTGAGGAATTCCCCTCTTAATTATTACAGAGACAGATAAAGCTTTGCCTACTCTAATTCTCAAGTTCTATTTTATAGAAACATGGCAACCCATTATATCGCTCTTTTGTCAAGTCCAATTGCACTCATTTTTGCCAGTAGTCTCCCATGATCTTACGCATCAAATGCCTTAGATAGGTCAATCGCGATACAGTCCAATTGACCTCCTGAATCCAGGATATCTGCTTTATCTTGGTGGAATCCTACAAGTTGAGCTTCAGTGGAATAACCTTTCCTTAACCTAAACTGCCTTCTTTTTCTTTTTTCCAACAGAAATGAGGGTCCCCTCGAATACAGAATCATATAAGAGATCGCATATTTGTGGCTCTATAAAAAATACCTTCCTTTAGTTTTGCCTCACTCACCCTTTAATATTTTCCCCGTAAATAGTGAAATACCGTTCGTGATATGTCTGTCGCCTTCACGAAGTTCATCAACCCCAATTTTATACGCAAGTATAGGGGGGATTATTTTGGTGACAACAAGTGGCATATTTTTGCCCTAATACTATACTTTCTCTTGATGACCATTCTCTAATTTCATTGTCCGTCTCCATGGCTGGCGTGCTGGTCTTTGGTCATTGGGATCCAGGGTTCGATTCACGGCAGGGTCGGGAATGTCAACCATCATTGGTTAATTTCACTGGCACGGGGGCTGGGTGTATGTGTCTTCTTCATCAACATTTCATCCTCATTACGACGCACAAGTCGCCTACGGGGGTCAAATCGTAGGACCTGCACCTGGCGAGCCGAACTTGTCCTCGGATACGATGTCTTACAGAATAAGATCAGGCACTATACCACGGTTATAAAGCCAAAGGACTTTACAGTTCAGAATGTCTGATACTGAATAAGAAAGGGGAAATGGATGAGCCAGAGAAAGAAGAAAGAAAGAAAGAAAGAAAGGAAAATCTTGAGAACGATCTTAGCACCCGAAAGAGAAAGGATGGAACATGGAGGATTAGGTGAAATGAAGATCTATACAGACAGAGAGTCAAAATCACAGACACCATACGTAAGAGGAGGGCACCACAAAAGAGTGAACGAGAGTTCAATAACAAAGAAAATCTTGAACTACATCATCAAATTAAAAGCAACAACTAAATGGGTAGAAGAAACAAGAAAAGACACGCGGAGGAAGTTGGCATCAGTCCAGAAGAAATCTTTAATAGAGATATCTTTTGAGATAAAACTGAAAAATTGAAGGGGTTTCAGAAAAAACAAAACAAAAAGTCCAAGAACACATGGTCAGAGGAGAGGAAGCACGGCGAAATGATTAACTTCTGGGAGAAGAGAAAAGGACTAACCAGCAAGCCAATTGTTTACCATTGTCCAAAGTAGGCCAAAATCGAAGAAATAAAACATACAAAATATAGTAAAATACATACTAAAGGAGTGCAGCGCGCCGGCCACGTGTTTGTTCTCGTGCCTGAAACTAAAATGTTTTTGAGAACCCACTATCTTCCGAATGCAAGCTCACAGCCGCACGCATCTAACCGCACGGCCAACTCGCCCGGTGAAGTTCGAATGTAACCGCGCCGCTCTCATTAGTCACCTGTATTGGAAAAACTCTACAGCCATTTAAAATAGATTACTTGTCATTAGAAACGAAATATATAAATGTGATCTGCATTTAATATCAAAATCAGTCGTTACGAGTGGACGTGTTACATCACAATATTTTTCTATCGTCAGCTACTCTTATTTTCCATTGGATACATTACAAAACCAGAACAGATAAGGCAATATTGATGTACTATTATTTTTCACAAAAGTGTAAAGTTAAAAAATAATATCAATATTAACAGTTCCCTTTGGAGACGTAATTTGTTTCAATGTTTAATCGCTCAGCTGTAACGATAACATATGGGAATGACGGCTGCTACAGACAGCTGAGTGTTTAATTCGCGGACTGGTGACAAATGCGTTCTGCAAGAGTTATTCCGAATACATGTCACGTTTTAAAATGAAATTATAAAGGGGATGGGCTTTCTTGACTAGAACACACCGAAATTTTATACGTAGTTGTTGATAAAATAAGGAATTTCCTTCTTTAGCTCCTTCTAAGTCGTTTTTCCCGATGTATTGGGGTCGCAGCTGAATACCAATATAGTTGGTCCGTTACTGGGCATTATAAATTTTCCAGCTAACTTATTCCTGGTTCTCAGCTTTCGACCCAATGTGCTAATTTGGACTCATCAGTTGGTAAATAGCATACCGTGAAGGCCACTGCCGGCAACCAGGAATGAGTTATCTGGAAAATGTATTATGTCCAATAACAGACCAACTATACTGGTATTATAATTTTTGCTCATCGGGACAAATATCTCAGGTTCCCTATGAGTATCAACATCTATATCGCAGCCCAAGGTCAATCAATGTGTTCCATTCTTACGGCCTGTTGCCAACATGAGTCAGGAAAGTGTACTACGCGTTCTCCAGTGTCATAAGTTCTATCTGTCTCCATCAAGTTTTGTATGGAAACGATTTGAAGAATCGCTATAACTTTTGTAAATTGGTATTAAAACAAGATAGGTACATCCGATTTATCATGTGTCCTGTTTAGTGATGAAGCAACATTTACAAATCATGACCAAGTAAACCTCTAAAACGTTGACCCATAAATAATCCACATTGGCTTCGTCAGGTTAACCGTCAGCATCCACGGAGTTTAAAAGTGTGCTGTGGAATTGAATCCCCTGAAAAGGCCCGTTTGTTGAAAAGCGAAGCTTTTCCCTCTCCCTCCCCAACTCGTCTTCTTCTCAAAGTTCCAAATTAATTTGACTTTTTAACAGTCTTAGAGAAGAGGTTATTTTCCTGACATGTGGTAAATTTCGCCTCTATGACAGGTCGTATTTCGCCCGCCAGTGTACGTGATCAGCATTTCGCGGAAAGAGATAAGTAGAAGGGCATACTTTTTGCGCTGGGACTCTCATGTACTAGCTCTCAACAAAAAAAAAAGCAAACCACCAGCTCATAGGCCTTTTTTTTAGGAGCAGCTCTAGATTCTCTAAACCTTCTAACAGAAAAAAATCCACCGATGTTGGAATAACTTCCACTGCAGACTAAGAGAAGCATCTGGTATCAGCATGATGGCTGTTCAATGCATTGTGCACGACGTACAACAGCTTCTCCACACCGATTGTTTCCATAGCGTTGGAGTGGACGAAGGAGGACTTGTATCTAGGCCGGCGAGTTCGCCAGATTTGACCTATTTAAATGTTTTCTCTGGGGAAAAATACAAGAGACTGTTTACAAGCATATACCGACTACACCAGATGATACGAAACGATGTGTTACTGCTGTCTGCGCTAAAATCTCTGATGAAATGCTTGAACGTGTGCATCATGTAAGACTGGAAGATTGTATTGAAGCTGATGGTAGTCATTTGGAGCACAGCTTTCGAACTGGTCCACAACTGTTGTAACTGGTCTTTGACATCCTGTATACTGACACTAGGACAGAGTTGACGTCGATACACCTATCAGGGACAGATCTCAGAATTTTGCTGGCCACAGGAGTCCTTCAAAATCACGCAGACAGTTAACAAAAGACACGTACCGTGTGTGGGAAATCATTGTCCTGTTGAAAATGATATCATGATACTATCACATCCGGTAACACATTACAACGCAGGATGCCCGTGACGTGCCTTTGTGCCGTCAGAGTTCCCTCAGTCACTACCAGCCATGACCTAAAATTATACCCAATGGCTCCCCACACAATGACACCAGGAGTAACACCACTCTGCCTCTACCCAGATCACCGCCACAATCGCAGACAATGGTCATCCGGAAAGTGCAGAACCGCGATTCATATGCGATGCCATTCATCATCTGTCCAGGTTTCCCAGTCACGGCACCACTCCATACGTAGCCGCTTGTGTCGTGGTGTTAACTGCAGCTTATGCATGGGACGACAATTCGCTAATCCGGCTGCTGCTCGTCTCTGTCCAATTCTGCGGGATGACACAGAATGTTGCAGGAAGTCCATCACTTGTTCTCGAATGTGCTTGGCGCACAATACGGTGAACCGCCCTTGTGGTGGTCAGATATGGTTGAAAACCTTGACGATGAGTATGGCTACCCTAACGTTCCCATGCTGTCGAACGTCGAGCCTCTGTCACATCCGAATGCCCCACAAATCTGGATATTGCACCACTGCCTTCGTAACATACAGGCCGCACTATAGAAAGCGCGCCAAGCCAATCAGCTGATCGATTGAGGCAAGCTAAGCATATGTTACAAATTGTACTTGTGAATGTAATCCATAAGGACTGGGTGCATTCTTAGGATAATTGTGACCATTGAGAGACAAAAATTAATATTAACTATATTGCATGTTTTTCGTTAAATTTATCACATCAGGATTTACGTAAACACCTGTTATTACGATAATGAGACCTCATAGTTTTCGTTAGGCATGGTAACTTCACGTGGTGAGTAATGTAAATTCAAGGGACGAAATACTTCTCGTGTAATTTATTCATTTAATTGTTATCGTACAACACGTTTTTGTGGAAAATAATGTACTGTAAATTTGATTAGAGTGTGTGAAAGTTCGCATTTGCCACAATACTGAGAACTTGTACTTACCACGGCGAAAATACAACTATACAAATAAATAGACATTAATATTTTCATTTTCTTCGTATGGGGGCAGGTTACCTTTATGAAAAACGAAAATCCCAACCGAAGAAATACCTGTTATGAAGAATACAGGTGTATATTTCACTAATTTTACAGAGCTCATGATGAGTTCTGCTTTTGACTTTCTTGTTACACAGATTTACAGCAGAGCGTTTTATTGTTGATACAGAACAAGCATAAAAGTGAACAGTAACCAATGGAATCTACATATGGTTATTTTTTGGGTTCGTAATGTTGAGTACGCGCTGCCTTTTCTTCCCAAAATGAATGCGAGTAAAAACCATTCCTTGGCAGTTTCCGTGAATGTGGGAAGTAACTAATAGATCTGGCTGATCAGTGCATTAATATTTGGGAAAACATGGGCTATTCCGAAACAAAACATGATACAAATGTTTGTATAGAAGGAAGGGTCTCAAGAGAATCTTCGAAGGATAGTGCCAGAAGTGTCAACAACAACAAAACCAAGAAAGTTACTATATTTATGGCCATCTAGAGGTATGGAAGTAAAGTTTATTTTTGCACCTTTGTTGTCTCCATACTTGTATTAATGCATAATAATTATTTGTTGGGTACATTGACGAGTAAAACACTGAAGTTTTGACCGCGTAGATCGCACTTCAAACCTACTTCTCATAAAATTACATAGACCTGACTTACGAGTTATGATGCGATTACAGGTTTTAGTGATCTTACCTGTAATATTAATACAACATTTGTAAATATTTATCGCACTTCAAACCTACTTCTCCTAAAATTACATAGACCTGACTTACGAATTATGATGCGATTACAGGTTTTAGTGATCTTACCTGTAATATTAATACAACTTTTGTAAATATTTCATAATTACAAAAGGTACAGGCGCATCATGTCCTTGCATTACACGGGTCGGACGGAGGAAACAGTTCGCCTCTTTGTGTGACGTCATCGGAGGTACAGTACGGCCTGTACCTCACGAAGGCAGTGATTGCACGATTCGACCAGCCGGCCAAATGGCGACCCACAATGAGGCCCCTTCCAAACTCTGTAAGGGGCTGACAACGCTGTCTCACACGAGTACGTGGCATCTCTGTATCCTTCAAAGTGATTACTCAACGCCTCTTATATTCCCCTACCAGGGCTGGTAACAACACTAACGCACTCTGTTGACTGTCATGTTCTTATCATTTACATACCCACCGATGGCGAGTACGTTGACATCCGACCATTCCGTCTGGGAGCTTCAATGCTTTTGTCAGGCAGTGTAACACGCTTTCTAATAATTATTAAAATCTGTGTGTGTGGGCTATACTTATGAGCACTGGGTAAGAAAATTTTCTGTGAAAATAGCATCTTCCACCTCAAAAATATTTGGGAGAAAGTTTTATCTGATTCGCCCTGTATATTTTATTTCCTAAACACAATAATAAATTATTTGGATTCCAAAAGTTCAAACGTCAATAAAACACTAACAGGTAGACCAATATCAACACAAACACACGAAATTATTCCTGAATTCCTTCTACATTTATGGATAGTACAAAACTCTTCCCTACACGTTCACTGTTTTAACTATTAAAACCTAATAACCGCTAAAGTCGCAATCGCGACGCATTATGTCACCGCTGTCTGGCTCCATTGCTAAATGTTTAGCGTGCTGGCCCTTGGTCACAGGGGTCCCAGGTTCGATTTCTGGCAGGGTCGGGAATTTTAACCATCATTGGTTAATTCCGCTGGCATGGGGCTGGGTATATGTGCCGTCTTCATCATCATTTCATCGTCATCACGATGAGGTCACCTGCGGACGTCAAATCAGAAGACCTCCACCTGGCGAGCCGAACTTGTCTTTGGGCACCCCCGACACTAAAAGCCATACGCCATTTCATTTCTTCTTATTATTATTATTCTTCTTCTTCTTCTCCTTCTTCTTCTTCGCGAATGGGTTGTTTAGGACCACGCGAAATCAACAATTTGTAACCTTCCGGTTGGTCCAGTATTGCTTCATGCGCAACGATTGGATCTGTTTTCGTTGCTCTGACCATGTATGTTGTCTAGTGTTCTCTTCTTCCTCGAAACCCCGTGAGTGGGTGATTTAACTGATTTCATTCCAGTCAAGTAGGTTTGGTGATCCTAATGTCTTCAGGTCTTGTTCTGTAAGCTTGCACCAGTTCGGTCTAGTAGCCTTGTTCTTTATGTATGTATGTACTTTCATTTCATTTCATATCACCGCTTACTAATCTCACGTTAGTTCTTTTATTGTCAATCTATTGATCATATAGTACATACCACTTTAAAGAGGAAAGTCTGTTTATAATTATAACACATCGGTAAACTAATGAGAAGATTGTCATACGCCCGGAAAAGGACCATATTGCAGACAGCCATCTTGTTTGTTGTGGTTGCCTAGCACGTGTTCCCGTGGTCTTTGTATCTACAATGAGTGAATCGTCACGAAGCAGTGGAATTCCTGACTGCATTAGATTTAAAAGGGGAAGAAGATATTAATGTCCTTCTGGAAGAAGGAAATGATGATTCTGACATCAACGGATACATCCCACACCAACACCGCACCCCGGAAAGAAACTGTGTTGTGCCCTGTTTGTTCAACTGCAGACGAAAATCACACAGCCACTTCCGGTGCCCAGGATATAATTGTGCTATCCATCAACACTGCTATCATAAACTGGAAGGTTGCTGGAGATCCATGAAGGCAGGAAGAAAGAAAAGCCACCCTGAAGATGCCGACGATGAGGCCAACTAAGCGGTCTGTGTTTAGGAGTGATGTGCATGTTTTATGTTATTGAGTAATTTTGTATTTCTCTTACCTTTACAGGAGTTCAGGATAGTGAAAAGTGTATATATTATTGATCAGCATACAATGTTGCACATTTTGTATATTAAAACATAACAGTGACAAAGCTATTGTTTGGTATCTCTGGGTTTCCTACAAATTCAGGGACTATTTAGACATTTTTTCTTTTATGTGTAATATTTCATCAATACACCCTTAAAACACTAAATTGGTGAGCGTGATTTCTTTCTATATTTTTCTCTATTATGTTCTGAATAAAATGACATATAATACAGTACTTAATTATCAGTCCTATTTTTTTTATTTGTGTTTTTATGAAAAGTTGGTTGCAAAACTCCCAGAAATGGTTAGCGGTTAGAAGTTGCAAGGTTAATGAAACAAAACGACATTATTATTCTGCATCAAAACTTCCTTTTATATTTGATAATAAGCTATTGCAGCGTTTTGTTGACTATATTATGCAGATAATGTTATTAATGTATATTTATGATTATAAAACAGCATATCGTACAATGTAATTACATAATGGATCATATATTACATGGTCCATGTAATATGTTGAAAAGATTAATTGATTTATTCATTTTAAAACAAGGACCTGTCGGTTCAGTTACGTTCCCCTGGGCTAGTTGGTGATGATAGTAAACTGCGCTTGTGTAATAATGCTTGGCCATCTGGGAGCAGTGACGTGTGAAATCAGAGCAGGGAGGCCATGAAATAATCAGACACGAATAGTCTGACTCACCTACCAAACGTGTAACAGGTATGCACTGCTGAGTATTGCCACGTCGTTTTCTGGAATTTTGTTAATAGAAAAATATTCACCTTCAAAAGTTTTGATTAATTTTTATTCAATACAACTTATTATTCTTACATCAAACAATGTCATTTTATAAGTGCATTGACCGGCTCCATGGCTAAATGATTAGCGTTACTGGCCGTTGGTTCAGTGGGTCTCGGATTCAATTACCGGCCGGGTAGGGGATTTTAACCTTAATTGGTTATTTCTGATGGTTGGGGCGCTGGGGGTATGTACTGCCTTCAGCATTAGAATTCCTCAGAGGCGTGCAGGTTACCTATAAGACGTCAACTCGAAAGACCTGCACCAGTCCCCTCCAGAGGCCTCGCGCCATTTATTATTATTGTTATTATTATCATAATCAACATCATCATCATCAAAGGCACACGTACTGTATGCTTATCATTGTCTACAATATTCTTCTTTGCATAATTCTTTTGATCAGCATAATAAATAAACGGGTAGTTAATACAACTTGTACATTAGTGTAGTTTAATCATATAAATACAGCTCAAATTCTAATTAACATCCTTAAAACAAACTATAACTGAAATTAAATTTACAATTAGAATCTATCCTAATTAGAAAAAATGAAATTAAACTACAACTGAAATTAAACTCAAAATCAAAAATAGAAAATTTAAGAACTCTAACATATCCGTGGGATACATAAAATTATATAAAATTACACAAAGTTGCGTATGATTACTATATTGGATATGTTGACATTGACACAGAATTACTTTCGGGTGGTTTTATCAACAATGCATTTTTTGAGGTTTAAATCAAGTCAGTGTAAAGAATTTGAGGTTGGAAAATTTGTTATGCGAGTTAAGGCTACTGGTTACATTTCTAACAGGATATCTTTGTTGATGTCAAACTACAAATATGCTTCACTGATGGAATTTTATTAAGCCTTGTTGTAAAATAGATTTCAAATCAATACTAGAGACAAAAAATTAGGGATGTTCTTCATGTTATGATATAAACAATGGTGCAATTGGATTGGCGGAAAAAAATGTTCTTTTCGTGAAAATGAGTTTGCTTTGTTCCTTGAGGACGCGCGATTGAAATTGACGAACTTGCCGTGTTTGAGAAGCCGACGACTCCCTGCGGGTGGGGCGATAGAATAACACACATGGTATCCCCTGCCTGTCGTAAGAGGTGATTAAAAGGGGCCCCAGGGGATTTCAACTTGGGAGCGTGGGGTGGTGACCACGGGACCCTTAGCTGAGTCCTGGCATTATTTCCACTTATTTGTGCCAGGATCATCACTTTCATCTACCCTATTCGACTTCCCTTGGTCAACTCTTGTTCTTTTCCGACTCTGACGGTATCAGAGCACTCGAGGCCTAAGGAGTCTTTCATTTTCACGCCCTTCGTGGCCCTTGTCTTCCTTCATATTTCGAAGTGCCGGATCCCTCCCATTTGATTATCTCTGAATACTTATACAGAGGAGGGTTGCCTAGTTGTACTTCCTCTTAAATCAATAATCACCACCAACTGACAAGACGACGAACAATCAACGCAGCACATAACGCTACAACGGAGTTATTATTTGAGGGAGAGATCCAGCTTGACAGAAGAAGAAAAAGGTCAACATTAATTCGATTGTTAAATATGCTACAAATGTTGTTGACAAAGGCTGCACGTATTCCAGTACTGACATGCTTCCTGGCAACCAGAAGCAACTTCAAGAATGTCAAAATTCTAATTATAACATTTTAAAATTAAATGTTCAAAATCTCCCCCCCCCCCTCCCTTTTTAATAATATATGTCCTATTTGTACAAATTGTACAAATTGAAGTTGTTTATGGTTGCCAGTATGTGCAGCATTTTGTCAACATCATTTGTAGCATATTTAACAATCGAATGATCGGCCTGTCTCTACCCTTAATGGAATTCCTTCAATATTCAGAAAAATGGCGATGCTTTGCTACTTCACAATATATATCAAAGTAATGAAATATCGCCGTGCAAGCACACAAGTGTGACCTTAGCTTTAGAACGGTAAAATTGACACTCTTCACTTCAACGCCACACAGCAACACCAGTCCCAACTGGATGCCCTTCAAATGCACACTACACATCGACAACAGTGCCAACTGGCTGCTCCCATATGCTATTTGCGTTTGCCCGAGTGTCTGGACTACGTTGCCACTTCGGTATTCACAGCCCTCGTAGAAGACAACAGAATTGTTCATTTTGTACCTTTTGATGATTGCCAAGTGTTCATCACGCGGAGTAATTTTCAAACATGAATGTAAAATCTAATTCTTTTGGTTTATAATCTGTTTTTGTGTACAATCATAACAATGCAAACTGTGAATTATATTATTGACAACCTGACTTTTAAGCCTCTTGATCTTCCACGTGCGCCGCTTTAATGCGAGGAAAAAAGGAACTTTTCATAAAAATAAAAAAAACTCAGAACAACCGTTCATAAAAATCCCCCTCTCTACAGTCTATGCAATGTCTACAAGAGTGCAGTTCAGAATAATAATCCTTTAGACTTCTGTGTGACACTAGACCTGTTTTTACAACAATTCACCATCTCCGTGAAAACTCTCTAATTTGTAATGCTATTTTGAACCACAAAATGCATTATAAACATTATTATAAACATTCTGCATTACACCCTATCCCATAAATATAATTATAAATGTCAGAACTAGTTTAGGTACGAAATTAGGATTTTTTTATTTTACTCTTTCTTGTAAAGATTAAATTATATTATGTGCATTACGAAATAAAAGTTACATTGTGAAAGAAATTTGAAACCTTCCTCTCGAGATAGCTTTCAAAGACTGTTACATTGTTAAGTACAATCTGCCATTACCTTAAGCTGCTGAACCTCCCGAAGATGGACGAGGGGACCCTTTCTCCCCTGTCTCCGCTATGAACACACTCTAGACTGGAGCGAACACACGGACAACATGACCCGAAATGTGCCAGCTTTTATAGCGGAGAGGAAGGTTCCATATTTCTCTGGGTCGAAACCCTAACACACCCACATTTTCATTGGACAATCAAATAAATATTAACCGTGAATGGTTGTCTGTCTGTTAGGTCATCAGCCCAGAGGCTGGTTGGATCCTCAGATAGCAACCACCAAAGGCTATGCAGTTATAGGAAAACCACCAAAACCAAAGGCAGAGCCCAAATGAGGTGTACTAGGCAAGATGAGGAGTGAGGTAGTTTGCCATTGCTTTCCTCACTGGACCAGAAGGTGCCACTGCAGCACGACTGATCCTATGAGCAACACCTTTCATAACACTCGGACACTATTTGTGCGCCAAATGTCATTACTCAGCGCCACTCATACCCCAGCAACTTCCATATTGTCACAGCCATGAATGAGACTGGGACTTCGGTGGAAGCTACACTTTGCTCTGGCCTGTGCCAAGAGACGGATACAAAAATACTGCATCCATCAAGAAATGGCTACAGGCACTTACTTAAATAAATGTACAAATTTTCTAATCGGCTAACAAATTAATTTCGCAGGAAGAGATAGAAGTGTTGATAACTTTAGAATACCAAAAACAATCAATAAATAATTCAGTTTTGGAAACCTTAGTTACAAAATTACTCCGAAAATTAATAGTTCATCTTCACCCCCAGAGGGCGCAACACAAGTCGATAGAAGAGACATCTGTCGAGAAATGTTCAAACTATTTCCAAAATGAGTTTCAGATTTCCTGGTCTAGATGGCCTTCTACAAGGTGCTAGTTTTAAATGCATGGGGCGGGTGTACCTCCGATACAGTTTATATATGAAATTACGATTTTTTTAAAATTTTACTCCTTTTGTAAAGATTAAATTACATTAGACGTGTAATACTGTTCCTTCTCATTGTAAATATATATATTAGAATTGTTTAGATATTATATTATTAGACTGATTCGAAACATTGGAAAAATACATTAAACATTTGCCACTGTAACTGGGATTAGAACTCCTGTAGTGCGCAGTAAATAACTAAATAAATAAATAAATACTACAAATCTCTGATTAAAACAAATTTACTAACACATATACCAACATTATAATGATTCTCCCCACCTCTTAGACCGTGATGTCACTTTAGATTCCCCACTGACTGAAACAGAACCTCTTCATTGTCTGAAAGGCTACCTGTTAATTCCACTTCTATTTAATTTCTGTGATTCATTCTCCCCGCCACTCCATTCAAGCTCAACGCGCAATACTCCACCACCCGTTATCTTTCTATCCACCACTCGCCCCGCAAATAAAAACACACTGCTACTTTCATCGGCGTACAGCCACTTTTAATTTCCCCTCTAGTTCCACAGCACGCCTTTGCAAACAATTATGCAGGAAGTTTAATACAATTTATCTTCTTCATTGGCCATGTATTGCAGGCAAAAACTGAAATTTCCTACACAATATTCGACCGCCATCAAAAACGTATACAATATCATACAGACAATGTCCGAGCTAGAGATACAGAAATATAGTGCCCATTAGGAGTATTAAACAAACGTCTTCTACATTTTGCGGAGTAACTTACTATTTTATGTTGCCGTTGATGCTTTCACGGCCCGTACTTATAGACGCGATATAGGCTTTTGGGCTTATGCCATGTCAAGAAAATAAGGTGAAATTATTTACGTTTCGCAGAGAACTGTGCTCTGCGTCATCAGAAGAAAATCTCGACTGTCCACGAGAAAGGCTTCCTGAACAATGAGCTTTCGAAATGTAGACGTTTTAATAGAAGTGGAAATGGTACATTCATTCGTCACCAGATGGCTCACCGGACGCAGCACAGCGCTAGCGTTCAAAGCGGAAGCTGACCAAACCATCAGAATCAGTCCGCGGCCGACTGGATACCTCGCTGCGCTCCTTATACCGGCCTTGACAATCGCTTGTGAAGCCCAGCATAAAGCTGTAATTGGAAAGTTTCACCATAATGCCGCTGGAGCGCTGGCCTATTGCCCACTGACAGGAAGCGGTATACCGCAAATTGCCGCATTTCCAGTTTTATTTTTTGGTTTTTCTGTCGTAAATGTTGGCAATGTGTTCGCAATGAATTGCTTGTTGGCTTGATAATGAGATCTGATCGTTATGCGCTACTGAGTTTATTTTTTATTGTGTAGTGTGGTGATTATATTTTTTAAATTGTGTTTACAAATCTTGGAATTTGTGACATTCTTGTGCACCTTTTCGTACTTCGAGCAGACATTTTATGGAAACAAGAACAAAGTGATTTCTCGCTGTAACTTCGTCCTGAACAAGGATTTTAATTTATGTGCTAATTCGTTTTTTAATGGTGTGTTGATTTGCTTTTCTTTAACTGTGTTAGGAAATATTCGAGTATATATTGCTGTGTGCCTTTTTTGTATTTCGAACAGGAAAAAAAGCAAAGGGACACTATCATTTCACGAATTATCTGTAGACCAGGACAAAACTACGGAGTGGCTGAAAGCAGGTAACACTCTCGACTTAGTTTCCCGTTTCTATGTCGCGTATTTACTTTCGTTCTTTCTTTCTCTTTTCTTACTCTGTTTACCCCTCCAGCGTTGGCTTTTCTCTCAGATTCAGTGAGGGATCCCACTTCTACCACCTCAAGGGTAGTATCCTGAAGCGTGAGACTGCGGGTCGGGGGCCTTGTGTCGGGGATGGGAAGATTGGAAGGCATATCCAAGGAAGAGGGAAGGAAGCAGCCGTGGCCTTAAGTTAGTTACCATCCGGCATTTTCTTGGAGGAGAATTGGGAAACTATAGAAAACCACTTCGAGGATGTCTGAGGTGGGAATCGATACCACCCTCTACACAGTTGACCTCCCAAGGCTGAGTGGACCCCGTTCCAGCCTTCGTACCATTTTTGAAATTTCGTGGCAGGGCCAGGAATCGAACCCGGGCCTCCGTGAGTGGCCGCTAATCACGCTAATCAGGTATTTTTACCCATGAATTTTCTTTCATAGAATAATACTTTAGGCGGTCTCGTATTTGCCATATGACAGCAACACAACACATTTTTGTTCAAGACAATCTGAACTTTAACATTTAAACATTGACAAGTAAGAATCACTACTGCTATGACGGTAAGGCCAGCGTATGAAGTGTTGATACCTGAGCAATGGGGCCGATGACCTAGATGTATGTTAGGTCCCTTTAGACAACAAGCATCATCATCGAGCAGAGAACAGTTTACATTTTATTTACTCAAAATACTTTTCTCTCACTGAATTTTTATTTAAAATTCTTCTTTCGCTATTTGTTTTACGTCGCACCGACACAGATAGGTCTTATAACGCCGGTGCAATAGGAAAGGGCTAGCAGTGGGAAGGAATCGGCCGTGGCCTTAATTGAGGTACAGCCTGATGTGAAAATGGGAAACCACGGAAAACCATCTCCAGAGCTGCCGACAGTGGGGTTCGAACCCACTATCTCCCGGATGCAAGCTCACAGCTCCACAACGCGCGGCCAACTTGTTCCACTCTACTGCATTTCAAGTAAAATTTATTTTCTGAATTTAGCATGGCCAGCTTGCCCGGTATTTAATATTCTAGTGAAAGGTATGAATGAAACGTAGTCTGAAATTATATATATATATTGAAATTAACATTTAAACATGTTTGAGTCAAAATATTTATGTTCTGCATACAACGAATATGGAAAAAGTAAGACTCTTATGTTTTGTCCAGCCCCCTTCTTGAGAGCAGCACTTGAAGAATTTTAAAACTCTAATTGAACAATGACTCTTAATCTCAATATTAACATCAGAAGATAAAAGTATTGTGGTAAGTTCTGCTATGTATCTAAATGCCATGATAATAAAAAACGATTACTATTATTCCTCACAATTAAGGAACGTCAGTTGGACTACTCCATTCTCCGCAGTTTCATTTCACGACGTTATTTTGGCACCTATCAATGAAAGTAGCCTTTAGGATTAATCATTTTAACAATATTGGTCAATGTAACATACTATTTTATTCCACAAATTAAGATATATCGGCAATCAGAGTCAATATCAGAACGACAGCTGGACTAAGTCATCTCCCCGCAGTTTCATTTCACGACATCATTTTGGCAAATATCAACGAAAGTAACCTTTAAGATTAATCATTTTAACAGTATTAACCCATGTAATATTCTCCATAACTCTAAATTACGATAAATCGGCAACCAAAGTCAATATATTTTCCATAAAGAAGTATGCATTTCTACCGCAAATAGGTCGGCCGCCAGCGCCACGTGTCGAGCTGTGTAACTACTGCGATATTGTGCGTGGACCCGATTGTCAAGGCCGGTAAGGAGCTAGCTAGAGCGACGCATCAAGTCGGCCGTGATCAGTCTAAGAGGGTCACATAACATTTGTGCGTAACATAATATGACACTCTTCTCCGTACTGCAAGAACGAGGTGTTGATTACAACACACGCACCCTCATCCAACAGACTCTTACGGATACAACATCTAAGGTGAAGTTCAGGGGAGAACTATCTCGGACTTTCAAGATAAAAACTGGAGTACGGCAGGGTGATGGCCTCTCACCCATTCTGTTTAATCTAGTGCTTGATAAAGTCATCAAGAACTGGGAATGTACACTGAGGAATCTAGAAATCAAACCAGTTGCCATTGGAGCCGGGACTCGAAAGATTGAGATCAGGTGCCTAGCATTCGCAGATGACATTGCAATCCTAACCAACAACTCTAAGGATGCTGTCATTGCTATTGAAGCCCTGCACGAGATAGCGGTGAAGGCTGGATTACACATATCGTATGACAAAACTAAGTACTTTGAGACTCGGCATCCCGATAACCCCCCTTTGACGACCATACATGGAACGATTGGGAAAGTCAATCGCTTCCGCTATCTTGGTGAATGGGTCCACCCCAATGGTAGAGACGGTACATCCATCCTAGAAAGATGTAACAAACTCAATGCAGCGTACCAACTATCCCACAACCATTATAATAAGAGGTGCATTTCGAAAAATGCTAAGATCTGTCATTACAAAACTGTTGTCAGACCACAGTTTTTGTATGCCTCAGAGACCCTCCTGATGAACAAAAAAGGCACCATGGATGATCTAGAGAAAGCCGAAAGACGTATCCTCAGGAAAATTCATGGACCGAGATTGCTCCCAGATGGAACCTACAGACTTAAATCGAACTCTGAGCTGTATCGACAGTTAGAATCAGCCAATACCAGCATGCGACGTAGGAGGCTTAAGTTCTATGGACACCTACAACGAATGGACAGCAACAGGCTTACCAAGAAGATCTTTTCTTTGGTTAAAAGCTACAAGACTGGAAGCTTGTGGCTTAATGAAGTACAGAAGGACTTGGATTCGGCTGGGATTTCAGATATTGATATAGAAGATCGTTCCAAATTTTGTGCTATGGTACAGTCTTGGACCCCACCACCTAGAGTTCCTAGAAGTCGGAAGCCCCTTTCACAGGAGAGAAAGGAGAAATTATCAGCAGGGCTCAAGAGATATTGGGAACAAAGAAGAGCATCGAGGAAGAACTAGTCACCAGCGCTCCTTAGTGGGCTTAAATCAATAATAATGACATTGACAACCTATATCATGTCTATGATTATTTTATCTTCATTAGTACACTGGGAATCATTGATGGTAGAATTTCTTTGTTCCAGGTACTTACATGGCTTAACCCTTTAACCGCCAACGTCCGATTGATCGGACGTTCCGGGAAAGTACTTTCCAAGTTATTTATTCGTTTTAATAATGTATGATACATTTTTGGACTAGTTTTGGATTAAATAACACTATATACAACAAGTTCAGTTGAGGAACTTGATGCCGAGTGGCTTGGTGGCCAAGCGGCAATTCAGCTCCCGCGGGCGGGTAACGAACCCCTTACTATTTTACCGAAAGAAAAAAAAAGGAACGCAACTGTTCCGTATTCAGAAAGAGTAGTACTAGTCAAGGTGGTAAATAGAAAAAAAAAAAGATACATTTGTAAACAGTGTAATAAGAGTGTACACCCTTTGTGCCTCCTTAAGCACATTTGTAGAGCACGTCATAAACATGTGTAAATATTAGTAAATAATTTCTTGTATCATATTTTTAAGACAAAAAGTGAATTTTTGAGCTTTAAGTATGTGTGAAATATACATCTAGTAGTTTTTTACTTAAAACGAACCAGGAACTGCAGCATTGGCATAAAATGTAAGATTAGAAAATTTTACGTTAATGTAATAATAATAATAATAATAATAATAATAATAATAATAATAATAATAATAATATTGTAACTGTAATATTGTACATAAGGCTCTATCATTTTATATACAGCATAGGAAACACCTCTCTAAAATAATGCAGCTTTTGGTAGTAAAAATATTTCTTCTTACCGGTTTTTTATCATGAAATACTTTTTTCAAAGAAAGGAAAAATTTATTTGAATTATCACTTCATAAAATAAAAATGTTTAAAATAAAGGTACATTAATTTACATCAACAAAATGTCCGAAGCATTACCTTCGAAACAAAAAAATGCCCATCCAATTTACATAAATTGAACAAAAGTTATTACGAATAATTTACTGCAAGGTAAAAGTGCTCATTATGCCTTGGCGGTATAGGACATAGACACCGCGTATGAGGCTGGCGGTCAAAGGGTTAACCAAGGCTATAATCTTTCACCTTTGTTGTTTATAGTTCACATGGATCATCTACTGAAACGTATAAATTGGCAGCAAGCGATTCAGTTAGGCGGAAAAAATGTATCATATAAACTAAGACCGTCCTAGCGGAATTTTTACTTTTTGAGACGTAAGCTGTAGTGTCGGAGGCGCTCGCATAGTTTTTGAACTTGTAAGCAGCCTGCACGTGTTCGACCTGGCAAGCATGAGTCGCCAGTCTAAACCTCAGCTGTTAACATGGTGAGACAGTTATCATTGCAACACCGTATTTTCGTAGGTAAAGGTTCTGGTTTGGATTATGGGAGTGCGTTTTATCATTACGGAAGCAAAATCGCTCTGTGCAAGGTGGATAGAATACAATATAGCTGTGTCAGAACTTGCATTGGAGCAATGGCTTCGACCCCAACAAATGCGCTGTTACTGGATTGCGCCGAACCTCCTCTCGCTGTACGTCGACAGTATTTAGCAGACAAATTTGTATTAACCAGGATGTACAACAATGAACCACCAATCTGCAGCAGTCCGGCTGATTTAGTAACAGTTATGAGAGAGCACGGACACCGAAAATTGATTAAAAATATATGCCTTCTGAACAGTCTTCAGTTTCTATGCCCCATACTTCTATCGTCAACACCCCACAATTCTTACCCTGCATTTGAAATTCCGTACTATTCCAATACATCCTCTTTCAACAGACTTACTTCCTCTAACCACAGTTCAGATCGCTGTAGAACATACTAAAAGCCAATGGCCCAACGCTCTTCGGATTTTCACTGATGGCTCAAAAATACCCTCACCGCCTGCAGTGGAATGCGGTTTTTGCTGTCCCACAACTGAAGAATCTCGTTTATTTACTTTACTAAATGACTGGACTACTTTTACAGCAGAAGCTGTCACTATTCCCGAAGCTCTATCGTACAGTTTAAGAGTTAAACCTTCAGCATTTCTTATAATTACTGACTCTCTCAGTGTCTTGAAGAGTCTACAGTCACCTGCTACATACAAACTAACGGTTCATCAAATTCAGATCATTCAGAGATTTTGACACCTTACACGTCTCAATACTGAGGTGCAACTTTCTTTGGATACCTAGCCATAAGGTATCCAACACAACGAATAAGTTGACTGGCTCGCTAGAGCAGCAACGCATTTGGGCGAACAGTGATTCACCAGTGTCTATTCGAGACTATGTGCGACGTATCAAGCAGCGTTCCCGAACGAAAATTGAAGAAGAATGATGTATTACAAAAAAGGCAACGGGGAAAACAATACGCTGCAGTCCAACCACACCCTCCTCACTCACCTTGGTTCCCAAATGGAATGCTTGTCGCCGATCTGTCACTTCTCTTATTCGCATGACGTTCAATCACGGCAGTTTTGCAAAAAACATCTCTACCGGATAGGAGTCCTAAACTCACCTTACTGTTCCTGTAATCGCCAAGCAATCGCTGACCTCAACCACATCTTCTTCTCGTGCCATCTTTTTAATGTACAGCGGAAAAAGTTCATGACAACTTTCCTTTCATTTAACTTCCAAATACAAATGTGTATTAGAGTGCATTTTATCATCCCAACAACCAGAGGTGAATAATGCAATCGCCATATTTTTAAAAGACGCCGATTTAAGGTTATAATGTTTTACGTGCTACAACATTGCAAAAAATAACTAAAGATATTACAGTTTCAGTGTTTCAGTTTCTTCTTTTTTCTCTGTGTGTGTGCGTGAGCATTCTGTAAGGACACAGAACGTAACCCCATTGCAATATTATGGAATACTCATATGAGTTTATGAATTTTGAGCGTATATTTTCTGTATATATTTTGTATTCTAATGCATTTCTGGCTGGCTGTTTGGTCTGGTATCTAAAGCCAATAAATAAAAGAGTTCTGGTTTCATCTTAATGGTCGTGAGAAAGTCATAACTCTCGCTGGTGATGTGCAGAAAATCCTAGTGCTGTTTATGAAGTTCCCCATTATAGTAGGAAGATTGGTGTGCTGTTAGTGCATTGGGCCTATTTCTTTTCGAGACGACAGTAAATGCAGAGGGGTACCAAGATGACATTTTGAGACGCCGTTCTTCCGTCAGTTAACGGAAGAAGAAAAAATTCGCGTGGGTGGTTTCAACAAGATCCAGCCCCTACAGCAGAAGATTCCCTTCTTACAATCTCGCAAGTGTTGGCAGACAGAGTGACCAGTGCTGGTCTACTTCCCACTCTAACAGTGTGTGAGTTTTACTTGTGGGGTAAACTGAAAGAAAAAGTGTACTAAACAAATATTCACACATTGGAGGAACTGAAAGAAAACAGTGCAAATGAAATCAGAATACAGTGGAAGAACTCACTCCCTTCAGCCAGAATGTGATTACCGGATAGAATGTCTGTATAACCCATGAAGGACGATATTTCCAGCATGTTTTACAAGGTAAGATTTCATATAAGATTGTATATTTTAACCGTCCATTGTCCGGGGATATTGAGGTTTCGTAGGTGTTGAAATTAAGCCTCGGCCGGAGTCAACGGTGATGCATAAGTCTCCACTCAGGGCATGGACATTCGACGAGTACCTATGCAGTTCTACTGGCATTTAACCCTTTCAGACCCTACCCACACGTTTGTGTGGGTACGTTTCAACAGTTGGTACGATTCATTGAAGGTAAATATTATTGTAGTAACTTAATTATTATAATTTCATTAAATTGGAAAGATCCTTCCAAGAAACTAACAATGATATCTTCTTATTTAAATGAGGTATATTTTAGTCTTGCATAATCTGATGAACAATTATTTATTACAATAGTAGGATTTTGTATTAAATAATTCACCATCATTAAAATAATTAAAACTGAAAATTCTACCTTGATGAAAACAAATATGAAACTTGCTGAAGGCTTATTCTCATTCAGAAAAATTAATTTATTATTATTAATTGTCCGCCCGTTATAAAATAATAAAGTCAAAATATCTTACTTGTTTCTATCGTTCATTCATCCAAGATTTCATCTTTCAACGCCCTATCATTCTATCAGTCTTCTCATAAATTGCCTAAGTGCAAATCAACTTGAGTTTCCTAACAGTGATCTGTCATCAGCATGACCATCCTTAAAAATGCGATCATCCAATATTTAAAAACTATAATAATTGGATTCAGCAATTATTCAATTGAAATAAAACAGCATGCGCCAGGAACTCACGTTCACCACCTAAAAATAATGTTCAATATCTAGCTGATACTACATAATCAATAAGATCTAAAAATGATTAATGACATCTGGTTTCGCCGGAACTGTCCTCCTGAAAAAGAGTCGTGAAGGTCTACTGTCTACAAAGGTTCATACTACAAGCAACTACACAAAGAGCATAACCTACATTACACCAGGTGATGCTAAACTGATCAATATGACATCCTACTATATCCATATTATGTTTATTTAATGTCGAAGACCTCTTGTCGCTAATTATTTGTTCAAAATATATTCCATATCCGTACCATATCATGCCCTAAAATAGTGTAAAATAGTGTCTCCTTACTCATAACCGTCGGACTTGTCACACAGCAAATTAATAACAACCTTAATGCTTGCCTATCTCGGATTCTTAACTTGTATGATGAACGCTTAAATCCACTTCTCAATCCTAAGTTCATTGAAAATCTCGAAACTTAATCATTATGCTTCATAATACCCATTCTCAACGAACCATTTTATTATAACAATATTATTTCACCATTAAACACTTTATCGACGACCCTATTCTCATATTATTTACCATAATTCAAGCGCACAACACATATTCACAATTACTTACCCAAGAAATCACAAGCATCTGTCCGAAGAACCTTACCATCGTTACAAACGTATCACAATCATCACGGCACCAATATTACGTAATATACGCAACCGCACAATGTCCGC
Source organism: Anabrus simplex (assembly GCF_040414725.1). Classification (NCBI taxonomy): domain Eukaryota; kingdom Metazoa; phylum Arthropoda; class Insecta; order Orthoptera; family Tettigoniidae; genus Anabrus; species Anabrus simplex. The sequence goes on along the minus strand of NC_090278.1, from coordinate 39,974,559 downwards.
ACAAGAAGACCTTTTAAAAATAGACATTACATCACCTCACCTCACAAAAAATATTCATGCAGTGCTCGTATGAATTAAATTACGAAGACAATGCCTCCTTTATTTGCAGCAAACATAAAGAAATTCCGAGTAATTCACGGTAAAATACGCATTCTACGAGTTAGATATCGCATAGGACAAGTGATCTCAATACCTTCGCATCAGACTTAACCGTAAGCACGAGTATAACTGGGCATTTATGACGATCGCTTTAGGTTACTCAAGCTGTTTCGACATCACTTCATCATGAAAATAAAATAAAATCTACACTACCACTATGCAACTACAAGATAGAGTAAAGAAGATGAAATCTTGGGTACTTATCAATGAACATCATGTAATACCGCTCTCAATCCTCCGTTCCATCGGTCATGGTTTGGCGTTCATCTTACCTGTCAGGACGCTAAATCCTTTTAAGCCCACATTTTGATTTCATCATCACATCACAGGAATAGCCTTCATACATTATGATTCCAAGGACATGAAACTTATAAAATAGAATTAGTATGGTGGTCTAGGCGTTATAAAATTTCCCACTATTATTCCTGAAAACTCGCCTTATTTAATAACAAGTGCGGAATCGTTATTAAATGCAATGTAATTATCTCCTTAATACGTCTTTTAAAAATTTCCTTTGAATCCTATTATTCCAAACACTCCTCCTCAAGACGCGTGTATTGCTATTAGATTAACATTCAGTCTCAGTTTTTCTCATTTACAATACACTTGTTCATAAAAACAAAAGTTGAATTCAAAATTGTTACATTAATAATGTTGGTCCGCGTTTCATATCTTAGGCTAAGTTCGTTAACTTGTAACTTCTCTTCCATATGTTTTTGACATTTGAGGAAATAAATTCCGAGATAACACCATCTCTTCTAATTAGACAGATGCACAAAGGAACACTTCACCATCTTTTTGTCTTCATGACGTATGCAGTCGATTTGTTTTCTTCAGCGCCTTCTTTAGCCTTTAATCTATAACGTCAAGTCATGGCCTCCGCCGCGTCATTACTGGACCTGAAGATCATATGGTAGACTTGCCCTTTGATGCTGTTTAAAATGTTAACTTCATTTGCTAGCCTCAGTTCATATATTAAATAATATCTCACGACTGTAGGCATCCGGTGACCACGGGTTTCTGAGCTTATGAATCTCCGCCGCGTCCATCCATCCAATTTGTTATTTGCATAAGCGAGTTATTTCCGGCTATTTGACACAACTGGACGTATTACAACTTAATCTGTGGCTGCTGGACGTATTTTCCGAGAAAATCCGGTTGATCTTTCTTTAGCATAACCTTTAATGGCTCAGTAGCTGATTCACATGCCATTGAACGGTTATAATACACGCTTAAAGCAGGGTGGCAGCGGGCGACGTAAGTTGGGCTGAGACAGTTGCCGTAGCGCAGAGTACAAACAATGTGCGTTCGGTCTTATTTTATATGAGATAGCCGGTATAGTAACCATTTCGCCCTATGCTAAAGACTTGGTCTTAATGGCAGATAGTGCCCAAAGCCTGCAAATATCTTGAAACTTTAAAATAGGTGCAGTGAGTATGATTAGAAAATTAGCTTTTCCAAGACTTCTTTTTTTTGCTAGGGGCTTTACGTCGCACCGACACAGATAGGTCTTATGGCGACGATGGGATAGGAAAGGCCTAGGAGTTGGAAGGAAGCGGCCGTGGCCTTAATTAAGGTACAGCCCCAGCATTTGCCTGGTGTGAAAATGGGAAACCACGGAAAACCATCTTCAGGGCTGCCGATAGTGGGATTCGAACCTACTATCTCCCGGATGCAAGCTCACAGCCGCGCGCCTCTACGCGCACGGCCAACTCGCCCGGTTTTTCCAAGACTAAACTGATGTCAGTAGATAAGAAACCTAAGAGAATTGAATTGCAGACTGGGAATACAATGCTGGAACTGGTGGATAATTTCAGGTATTTAGGATGTATGTTCTCCCAGGATGATAGTATAGTACGTGAAACTGAATCAACGTACATCAAAGGTAATGCGTTATTCTCTAAGAAAGAAGCCGGCTCCCGGACAAAACTATCTTCACATTGGTCTGTTTTCAAACCAATTTTGCCGTACGGGAGTAAAACCTGGGTGGACTCGGGATATAGTATCTATAACTTGGAAGTAACAGACATGATCGCCAATACAAACAGGTAGCAACAATTTCAGGAGGACGCTCCGAATGAGCAGTAAAGGCTAAGTTAGGAATGAACTCGATGGATGAAGGTGTACGCATGAAGCGGCTCGGTGGTGGGGTCATGTGAGACGAATGGAGGAAGATAGGCTACCTAGGAGAATAATGGACTCGCTCATGAGGATAGGAGATGTACAGGGCGACGAAGACGATGATGGTTACAACAACCTATTGATATAATTGTGTTGTGAATGTTAACGATCCAGGACTTTTTATTCCTCCTTGTGTAGAACTGAGTCTCTAATCAAATTATTGGACTACCCCTTCCTCTCCTTCTTTACTCCAATCATTGATAATTTAATTTAGGGAGCCTATTTCTGATCCCCTCTTTACTTCATTCCGAAGATTATGTCGTTATTTGGTTTACTTTTTCTGTGAGTTTAATTTAAACCAGACATAGAGAAAAGAAGGAAGCTGGGAGGAGTCTAGTGTTAGTTAGGTACGAGGGTTGGAACTTAAATAGTGGCAACACTGCTGTGGAGACGCTATGCAACGGAATCTAATATTGTCGCTGATAGCACACGCTGGTTACATACCTTCCTTACCTCAGAGCAAATGGACTCGCCCTTCCCACATCACCTGCGTGCGCACAAGCGAGAGAAATACAGTCACTTGTGAGCTAGCGGTCTAACGTAACGTTGTCACTACGTTTTTCCAAACAGGAACAACGGAGTTGGATCAAGACTGAATGTGCCAGAGGTCGTACAGCACGACAGTGTCATGAAGGTCTTCAAAAGGCTTGCGGGGAATCTGCATTGCCTACAGAACAGTGGCACGTTGGGTAAAAGCCTTCAACGATGGTCGGCAAACTGTGGCGGAGATTCATCGGGCAAGTCGTCCTACGAGCATCAGTGAAGAACAAGTGCATGCTCTTGCCGCGTTACTGGACAGCGATCGAAACCAGGCGATTCGTGAGCTCAGAACTGTTGCAGAGATTCGACAGGCAGTAGACCGCTACATTCGCGTCATCAACAGAACAGGCACTGCTAAAGATATACTACGATTTCCACATCGCTGGCAACAGGTTATACACAACGCTGGTGACTACATTGAAGGACAGTAAAGTTTGCTAACATGTAACTGTTTTGTATCTGTAGTAAATAAATAGTTGCCACTATTTGTTCCAAGCTTCGTAATATAAAAACGTTATGGAAGGAAAAGTACTATTGCGATTAACGGGAATGGGGCTTACATGCTCGCCGACTTCGGGTAATTATTTGTGGGGGGGGGGGCATGATTAACATGAACACAGGCATGTGAAATTAGGAAGAACCAGTAATGCAAGCATCCCTATACAATAACAATATTCACAAACAAACAGAAAATAGAAGTTCATTCATAAATAAATGTTTTATGTATGAAGCTATTAAATATAATACCAAGTAAAAGAATCATTGCTTGCTTCATTAATACATGTTCTTAATAAATGGCTTATTAATGTATATTATGCATTTCATGATACCACCAGATGTACCAACTGAACAGTCTCCATTGGGAAATGTACTTCTCTGAACGAATACCCACTTTCTAATCTCATTTCTTGATATAAAACCATCTACCATTACCACCTTCTCCAGATGTAACACCTTAGCAGCCTCCGAAGACTACAAAACACCACTTTTTAAGGGGACTTAACATCTACGAGCAGGATTTTTGGGGGCAAAATGGCACTCTGACCCCCTAAGATCATTTTTGGGGGTGGAGAAAACGCCTCGATTCCCCCTCCCCCTCCCAAAGTCGGCACCACGGAGTCTAATGGGGCAGATATTGTGCACGCAAGTTTACTTATTGCGTTGGATCTCTGTTGTTGTAGAACTGAGAAAATTTTTTAGTTTCTCAACAAATTTGGTTCTTTGAATTCCTGAGGATTGTACAGTGGTGGCTGGTGCATAACGTCACGGGTCACGTGTACTCACAATAAACATTAATTTGCATCCGGGAGATAGTAGGTTTGGACCCGACCCCACTGTCGGCAGCCCTGAATATGTTTTTCCGTGGTTTAAGATTTTCACACCAGGCTGTATTTCAATTAAGGCCACGGTCGCTTCCTTCCCACTCCTAGGACTTTCCTATCCCATCGTCGCCATAAGACCTATCTGTGTCGGCGTGACGTAAAGCAAATCGCAAAAGAAAAAAGTTAATCTTTTAATTCTTACTTCTACAGGTTTAAGCTCATAAGGAAGTTGACTATTACTTCTAAACTTCGAAATATGGCTTCAGGATAGAGCAAAAATTGCGCATACCTCAGCTCCCGGTCACAAACTCCATGTGACCATAGAGCAAACGTTTAAAGTGCATGGTCTCCAAACGTTGCTGCTGGCTATGTTTCTTGGGGAAGAGGCTTGTTGTAATGAGAGAGCCTGGATCACAAACAAACTGTGACCGAGAAGGGTAGAAGGTAGTTCAGCTACACAGTTCACTTCCCCCTGTGGGTCGGGGTCGTAGAATAACATCCACGGAATCCCCTGTCTATCGTTAGAGGTCACTCAACCGAGCTGGACACCTGCAGTCGCTTAAGTTGGCCAATATCTAGTATTCGGGAGATAGTGGGTTCAAACCCCACTGTTGGCAGTCCTGAAGATGGTTTCTCGTGGTTTCCCATTTTCACGCCAGGCAACGGCCACTTCCTTCCCACTCCTAGCCCTTTCCTATCACATCGTCACCATAAGACCTATCTGTGTCGGTACGACGTAAAGCAACTTGAAAAAAGAGGCGACTAAAAGGGGCCCCGAGGGCTCTTCATTTGGGAGCGTAGGTTGGCAACCACGGTACCCCAAGCTGAGTCCTGGCATTGCTTCCACTCCTGCTTTCATCTAACCTGTCGGACCTTCCTTGGTCAACTCTTGTTCTTTTCCAAAACCGACGGTATTAGAGCATTCAACGCCTAGAGAGTACTTCGTTTTCACACTGTCCGTGGCTGTTGTCTTTCTTTGGCCGATACCTTCATTTTTGAAGTGTCGGATCCCATTTTTACTCTCTGATTAGTGCTATATAGAGGATGGTTGCCTAGTTGTACTTCCTCTTAAAACAATAATCACCACCATCACACAGTTCACTGACTTGTATTTCCGAACATGCTATTGTTGAAAACAATACTACAACCATACCAAAGACATTAGATAGAATAAATATATTCCTGAGAATTACAGGTAAGGTAAACTTCGATGTGTTTTCGTACATTGTATTTCATAGTTTATAGTTGCATGTTTATATATGTGAGAGTTTATAATATCCATGTCGGTATTTAAACCCTCCTATATGAAACTCCACGAGCCACTGGGATTGTATCGGCTCAACACTCGCAGTTGTTTTCTACAAAGATGTGTTTTCAATGGACACAAACTATCTAAAGAATTTTAGATTAGTAGAAGTACTCAGTCCGCTTCTGTGGTGTAGTGGTTAGTGTGATTAGCTGCCAGCCCCTGAGGCCCGAGTTCGATTCCCGGCTCTGCCACGGAATTCGAAAAGTGAAACGAGGGCTGGAACGGTGTCCACTCAGCCTAGGGAGGTCAACTGAGTAGAGTTGGTTTCGATTCCCACCTTAGCCACCCTCGAAGTGATTTTCCGTGGTTTCCCACTTCTCCTCAGGCAAATGCTGGGATGGTATCTAACTTAAGGCCACGGCCGCTTCCTTGTCTATCCCTTCCAATCTTCCCATCCCCCGCATGGCCCCTATTCAGCATAGCAGATGAGGCCGCCTGGGCGAGGTACTGGTCATCCTCCCCAGTTGTATCCCCGACCCAGATTCTGAAGCTCCAGGACACTGCCCTTGAGGCAGTAGAGGTGAGATCCCTCGCTGAGTCCGAGGGAAAAACCGACCCTGGAGGGTAAACGGATTAAGGAGAAGAAGAAATACTGAACTGGTATGCCGATATAGGAAAGGAAGGAGATGTATACAAAGAAACAAAAAAACACATGACACATTCTTTACTTCGTCGTATAAAATATGTATCCAGTTTGATTTTCAGTGATAACGTTGAAAAGATTGCAAATATAACACAGAGAGGATTACTCTTTGTATTCCTGTGTGCGGGAGAACTGATCGGAAAGAGGATCAAACTCGTTAGCATCGAAAAGTGAACATTTCTGTAATAAATAGCTTTCGAATCGTTTACTCTGAAACTCACAGAGCTTAAACATTGATATCCAACCTTTCATTTTCGCTGATACACATTTCACTTTGCTTTTACCCGTATTTGTATGTCACACACTTTGCTTCAAAAAACACACTGCCTGACAAAAAATATGGAGCACTCAGAAAGGGAGGAGGAAACTAAACAAACTTCACGTATTGAGAGAGTATGTGATGTAATTTCAGCGATTACAAAATGAGTCAAATTTACGAAGAACTTGTTAGTACGATTCCACTTATAAGTATGACATTCCATCCCCTCTGGCCTGGATGCTAGCACTGATTCGGTTGGGACGGATGCCGTGACGCCGTTGTATTCTCTCCTGAGGCAAGTGTAGTACCTGGTCCTTGGTAATGTGGATTCTGGCACTGGGACGGAGTTGATGTCCGCACACATATTTTATCAGGGGCAAATCTGGGGATCCTGCTGGCCACGGCAGTACCTCAATATCACAGGAACAGTTCATAGAGACACGTGCGGTGAGTCGAGAAATGGCACCAGGATACTGCCGCATCAGAGATAACGCATGAGGACGCAGGATGTCCGTGACGTATCGTTGTGCCGTTTGAGTTCCCTCAGTCACCACCAGCCGTGACCTTAGGTCGTACTTCGTAGTTCCCCACACCAACACACCAGGAGTAACAACGCTCTCCAAAACATTAGAAGAATGAGACCTCTTCACAATTGAGACAATTTTAATGTCCATACAGACCTTTGTTTCGAGGTATTTCGCGGCTGAACGGTAAGTCGTATCACAAAACGGTTGGTAGAATCACCGTTCAATTTGAAGTGATCTACATCTTTGCTCCTATAACTTTTTGTCGTATCTCTCTCCCTTAGACGTTAGATTTGGCTGTATTTCGGGATTGTTCGTAAATTTGGTGATTTTTACACGTATACCTCATTGCTTCGGTCACGGCACCACTCCAAATACAACCTTTTGTATCGTGGTGTTAACGGCCGCGTACGCATCGGACGTCAATTCCCTATTACGGCTCTTATAGGGAGTCCCTTACTTGTTCTCGCATGGCAGGCGTTACGATATTTTGGTGCACAATACGGCAATTTTCCCTTGTGCTGGTCAGACGTGGTCGATCGGAACCTTGACGACAAGTATGCCTGCCCTCACGTTCCCACGCAGTCCAGCATCAGGCCACTGTCACATGGCAATGCCCACAAATCTGTTTACTGCACGATTCGATCAGCCGACCAAATTGATACCTAAAATCAGGCCACTCTCTGCCAGGTGCTGATAACGCTGTCTCCAAATGTAACACTTAGCAAGTCTTTTCCTCAAATCTTTGTTTAGTTGTCCACAAAATAATTTTGATTTTTTCTTAAATCCTTCCTTTACTATGTGAATTATTTTCTTAATTTCTGTCGTGCAATACATATCATTTCTGATCATACTTCTTAAATACTTAAAATTACTGACTTGCTCTATTCCTTCTCCCCCTATACTAATATGACAACTTCTACCTTTTCCTCAATTATCATACTTTTGGTCTTCTTCTTATTAATTCTCATTCCATATTCTTCTAGTTTCATGTTGAGTTTATCTAACATTCGTATCATTTCACGTTCACTTTCTCCCATCACAACCATATCATCCGCAAATCTTATACACTCTACTCTCCTACCTCCAATACAAACTCCACTTTTTCCATTAAAACTGTCATTGATTATTTCTTCGAGATAGATATTGAACAGTGTCGGTGATAAAGAGCAGCCTTGTTTTACACCTCTTCCTAATTTCCTCACTCCATATGAGCACTGTAGAGATGTTTGGAACTGAATCGACACTGTTCGCACGCAATCCAGGGATTAGAAATTTTTTAAAATCTATTCCTCCTACCCTGCCGACCAACATTCTGATTCTGAACTGATGGTGGGACTCGAACCGGCTAGCCAGTGTATCACACCATACAGAATTGACGATCACGGCCACCAAGCAGACTTTTATATAGTAACATTCCCTAAACTAAAAAAAAAAACGAAGAGGGCGAGAAAAAGAGGTCCGAGTACAGAGCCGTGAGGAAAACACAAAAAAGGGGGATGTGTGCTTTTAATCATTCATTAACAGGATGTTCCATTAGAGAAAGTAATACTACATGCTTGAATATAGAAAATGAGAGTACTATTTATTCATCATCATCATCATCATCATTATAGACCGTTATGCCTTTCAGCGCTCAGCCTGCAAGACTCTGTGAATTTACTAAACGTCGCCACAATCCCCTATTTTCAACTAGTGCTGTGGCCTCATTTAGTCCTATACCTCGTATCTTTAAATCTTTAGAAACCGAGTTTAACCATCGTCGTCTTAGTCTCCCTCTACTTCTGTTACCTTCCATAACAGAGTCCATTACTCTCCTAGGTAACCGATCCTCCTCTATTCGCCTCACATGACCTTACCACCTAAGCCGGTTTATGAGTACAGCTTCATCCATCGAGTTTGTTTCAAACTTAGCCTCATTCCGAGTATACTCCTGCCACTGTTCCCACCTGTTTGTACCTGCACTCATACTCGCTACTTTCATGTATGTTACGCTCCCGTAAAGCAAAGTTGTTCTGAAAACAGACCGATGTAAGGATAGCTTCGTCCGGGAACTGACTTCCTTCTTACAGAATACTGTTGATCGCAACCGCGAGCTCAATGCATTAGCCTTACTGCACCTTGATTCAATCTCGCATACTATATTGCCATCCTGGGAAAACACACAATCTATATACTTTAAATTATCGACCTGTTCCAGGTGTGCATCACCAATCTGACATTCAATTCTCTTGGATTTCTTACCTACTGAGATCAATTTAGTCTTCGAAAGGCTAATTTTCATACCATACTCATTGCACCTTTGTTCATGTTCCAAGATATTACACTGCAGGCTTTCGACACAATCTGCTATTACGACCAAGTCGTCAACATAGGCCAAACTGCTTACTACATTTCCACCTGAACGAATCCCTCCCTGCCACTTTATACCTTTCAGCAGATGACCCATGTAAACTACGAACAGCAAAGGTGAAAGATCACAGCCTTGTCTAACCCCTGTAAGTACCCTGAACCAAGAACTCATTCTACCATCAATTCGCACTGCAGCCCTATTGTCAACATAAATGGCTTTGATTGATTTTAATAAGCTGGCCTCAATCCCATAGTACCCAGTATGCCGAACATCTTTTCCCTCGGTACCCAGTTATATACTTTCTCTAGATCTACGAAACATAAACACAACTGTCTATTCCTCTCGTAATATTTTTCACTTACCTGACGCATACTGAAAATCTGATCCTGACAGCCCCTCTGTGGTCTGAAACCACACAGGATTTCATCCAACTTCCTGACAACGACTGATCGCACCCTCCCTTCCAAGATGCTAGTGAATACGTTGCCTGGTATACTAATCAATGAGATACCTCGATAGTTGTTGCAATCCTTCCTGTTCCCTTGCTTATAGATAGGTGCAATTACTGCTTTTGTCCGAACTGAAGGTACCTTACCAACACTCCATGCTAATCTTACTACTCTATGAAGCCATTTCGACCCTGCCTTCCCACTATACTTCACCATTTCAGGTCTAATTGCATCTATTCCTGCTGCTTTATGACAGTGGAGTTTATTTACCATCCTTTCCACTTCCTCAAGCATAATTTCACTAACATCATTTTCCTCCTCCCCATGAGCTTGGTTGTTCACGACACCACCAGGAAGATTTCCTTTTACGTTGAGAAGATTTTAAAAATATTCCCTCCACCTCTCCAGTGATGCCCTGGGATCTATTATGAGTTCACGCGAATTTTCAAAAACACTGTTCATTTCCTTTTTCCCTCCGTTCCTAAGATTCTTTATTACTGTCCAGAAAGGTTTCCCTGGTGCTTGACCTAGCCTTTCCAGGTTATTACCAAACTCTTCCCATGACTTCTTTTTGGATTCAACAACTATTTGTTTCGCTCTGTTTCTTTCATCTACGTACAAATCCCTGTCTGCCTCGGCCCTTGTTTGGATACATTTCTGATAAGCCTTCCTTTCACGTTTACAGGCTGCTCTCACTTCATCATTCCACCAAGATGTTCGCTTTTACCAATTTTTACACACAATTGTTCCTAGGCATTATCTTGCTGTTTCCACTAAAGCATTTCTGTATGCCCCCCATTCACTTTCTATATCCTGAACCTGCTTACTGTCCACTGTTCGGAACTTCTCACTAATCATATCCATGAACTTATGCCCAATTTCCTCGTCGTGGAGATTTTCTACCCTTATTCGTTTGCAGACAGATTTCACTTTCTCTATCCTAGGCCTAGAGATGCTTAGTTCACTACAGATCTGATAGTGGTCTGTATCATCGAAAAATCCCCAGAAAACCCGTACATTTCTAACAGATTACCAAAATTCGAAGTCGGTTCCGATATAATATGTTGTGAATCTGGTACCCCTACCTTCCCATGTGTAGTGGTGAATAGCCTTATGCTTGAAGAATGTATTCGTAACTCCTAAACTCATACTAGCACGGAAGTCCAGCAAACGCTTCCCATTCCTGTTAGCTTCCATATCTTCCCCACATTTACCAACCGCCCTTCCGTATCCTTCAGGTCTGTTTCCAACTCTCGCATTGAAATCGCCCATTAGCACTATCCTATCCTTGCTGTTGACCCTGATTACGATGTCACTCAATGCTTCATAAAACTTGTCAACTTCATTCTCATCAACCCATATCATTCGCTCATTTACGTGCCTAACAGAAACTATGTTGCGTGCAATGGTATTCCTGATTAATAGCCCTACCCCACACTCTGCCCTTCGCTTTTTAACACCTGTCAAGTACACTTTATGGTCTCCTATCTCTTCCTCATTATCTCCCCTTACCCGAATATCACTTACTCCTAGGACATCCAGATGCATCCTCTTTGCTGACTCAGCCAGTTCTACCTTCTTTCTTCCATAAGCCCCATTAATATTGATAGCTCCCCATCGAATTCCATTTCGTTCGCCAAGTTGTTTCCAAGGAGTCCCTCACCTATCAAATGGGAGTGGGACTCCGTTACTCCCATAGGTCCGAGGCTTGCTTAAAATGTTTCGAGCTCGGTAAATTCATGAAGCAGGATGCTACCCTACTTACACATAGTCCAAGTGAGGATCTCTCCTCTAACGGGTTAGGGACCACCGGTGGATTTTATAGTCCTAGCCGCCTAAGCACAAGGAAGGCCATGACTCAGAATATGTCCGAGATGCCCACTCCCATTCCGTAGCAACTGGCGTATCTCGACTTTCCGGACCACTTAGTAGGCCACTCAGCCGTCGCCTATGGTTCACGAACTAGGACGTGACTACAGTAACACACACCATGAACCATTACTAATTAATACCCTATATAACTTTTGTCAATTTTATACACTTAACTGCTGTCTCGTTGTAAGATGCGAAAATTTACTTTGTTTTCAAATTTTTAAGAATTATATACGTGTTTGTCTACGAGTTCGTATTTCTCCACCGGCCGGTGGCCCACTAACTTTATAACCTACAAAGTTCACGAGATCAGTAACTTACACTCCTAAAGAATATGGTCAACTATCTGATGATTGGTTTCACCACACACGCATGTAGGGTCTTCTATTATTTTGAACCTAAAGAAGTATTCTCCAAATTTCACGTGGCCTGTTGTCCGCGCGCGCGCGCGCGCGCGCGCGCGTGTGTGTGTGTGTGTGTGTCGTATTATTGTCATTCCCAGTGGAAATTTGTCTCAAATGCAAAACTACATTTTACCAGTTACGCGCTATGATGTCTACGACACATCTTAACATAAGTTTGTTTCCGGTTATAACATTATGCTGGCATATGTTTAAATGCGAAATAAAACTATATTTTCTCCAGAACATAGCGTACATGCATGCCTGGATGTACTAAAGGTTACGGCATTATTCAAGATCTCATTCTTTAGAAAGGAAGTTGTCCAGTTTCTATTGTAAAGATTTATTGAGATGTTTTCTAGTTGGAGAAAAAATTGGCAATATTATCAAGAGATAAAACTAATGTTTCTCTGCCTGCGTCGGTGGAGATGAGGAGAAATATATTTTGTAGACACAAACATACGAAAGTTTTAATCAAACATTTCTGGCAAAAACATCGAGATGTTATCACCGTTTTTGTATTGCAACACAAGAGTTTTGTTTCTTTTAATACGAAAGTCTGATATCTTTAAGCCAAGATGGAGCCTGCCACATCAGATTAAGGAGCTCCAGAAAGTCAAAGATCTCGTTTAGTTCACTGTTGTTTTCTGTGAGGGTGAATTATTGTGCAAGGAAAGGAAAGGTCTGGAGAAGATACGGTCACATCTGATACTACCTACTTGTGTTCAGTTATATCTTCGTCTTTTATAGATGCCTCAGTCAATGTAGATAAGGCCTATTATTGTGCTGGGAGTGAAAGCGCTTTGTACAGGTATTAGAACTTCGATCTGGCCGTCTCAGACAATATATCATTCTTAGAGTACGGATTTTCAAGCAGTAAAGGCCACCACACACAGACTGTTATGCTAAGCTACGCTAACCTAAGCAATGCCAAGCTAAACTTTTCAAGGACGCGATTTTCATAGCTCTAACTGGCTTCGCGCATGCGCACGAACACTTTCTTGCCCGGCATCTAGCAAACTGGCGTATAATGTGTGTGGTGTGGCTTTCGTGAATTACTCAACACAGTAGCTGTTATACTGCTTAATGGTTTTTTGTTTGTTAATTATCACGGAGAGCGGACGAAAGGAAGAAAGACTGATTGAAGAGGTACAAAAAAACACTAGCTTGTCAAATTATTAAAAATAACCATGAAGGACAACTGTTGGTATCTATCATCAGCAATAGAGAGAAGTTCATGAAGGTGTTCCTGATTTAGACGAAAGTAATTTTCAATTCTTCATCATTTCCACGCAATATTTGAACCAAATGATGGAATTCACCATGAATTATTCTCCCTCCAATTTCATGTATGTAGAATCTTCACCACTTTATGTTTCTTTCTCTTCCTTCATCTTCCAAGTCAGAGGTCAATAATAAAACCTCTTCTTCAACTAATCCGGCCTCTTTAAACGGGTGCTTAGCATAGTTAAGCTTAGCTTTTTATTCGTGACATAGCACAACATAGCTTGGCATTACTTAGCATAACGTAGATTATCTAAGCTTTCTGCGCGTGGTGGCCTTAATAGGTTAGAATGCAAACTTGCTATAGCGAGCAATACGGTTAAGCTGTGAGTTTTGCACAAATATTAAGGGAAGAGCCATTCAAAACACCCACATTTATGTTACTCTCGCTACATTACTGATGAGTGGGCTAGATGACATGTACTAATAACCAACTTAGTTTGTACTCCAACTTATTACTGTCTTAAAATTCGGGGTTTCATCACTGAATACATAAATTAGAAATAAACGTTACCATCAGCTGCTTTTGTTCTGTTAGATTAATGATTCTGGGCATGAATGAGTTTCGACGAGTGTAGAGTTACGCAAAGATGTCGTCAAACCCCTGAAAGAAGGGAATCAAGCCTTGGGTCTACATATAACTGAAAACACGACCGAAGTGATGATAGTGGATCGAGCTAAAGAAAACCTCCCAACAATATGGAGAGTAGATAGTTAAAGACAAGTTTGTATACCAAGAATCGCCAATATCAAACTCTGCATGCTGTACTGCACACTTACTATAAAGTCTATATTAATAAGTCGATACTTTCGTGCAGGTCTCTTACTGTGGAGTCTACACGTATGTAGAGTTCCAGTTCGTCAGCGTACATTTGGTATTTTCAGTGCATTAGATTCGATGAAATGCCATTCACATAGAGTGCCAAAAGAAGAGATCCGAGTACAGAGCCTTGAGGAACTCCTCTGTTTACGTGACGCCACGAGGAAACGAAATGAACGTAAGAAGTTTGTTTTAGAGCGTACCAAAAGATGTGGTGCACTGAAAACGGCATGTCTCATCATTGATGAATCTGGACATACGTTTAGAATGACTTATTACAGTAAAGCATGACAGGGTGTCTGTTTCCAGTTTGATCATTTTACGTTCAGGCTTGTTTATTATTCAGTTGATGTTCGGGCACTATGATATGATATACGGTTCAAAATATTTCATTGAACATTGGTTGAAATAATGTACACTTTACATAAGGAAGGTCCTTTTGCCTTGCCTATTTAATCATGCACATATTACATCCTTTTTCTGGATTGCTTCTGTCTTTTAAACACCTTGAAATGAAACATTATAATAAGATTGGAGGAACTTATAGGTACGAACATCTTCAAGGTCCCAGTCTACTCTGTACTGTAGTGGGAAACGAGTTAACTGATGAGTTTGCCAGGAAGACGGTCGCATTGCCCTCGTTGCCTTACGAAGTTCCAGCTAGTGATATTCGTCCTGATCTGAAATATTCGGTAATATCCCATTGGAAGATGTAGTGGCAGCCCGAAAGATGGTTTTTCGTGGTTTCCCATTTGCACACCATGGAAATGCTGGGGCTGCTTCCTTCCCACTCCTAGCCCTTTCCTCTCCTATAAGACCTGTGTGTGTCGATGTGGCGTAAAAAAACTATTATTCGCGAAGAAAAAATTAGAATAGGTAAGGACGAAATGAATCAAACTTTTATATATACATTAATGTACATTCATATGTATTGGTTCATTAGTTATACCCAGTAACGGACGGTGATAGGAAATTTGGTAAACGTACTGTTGGGTTGTTAAGAGCTTCACGTGGCGACTGAACACAGCATCGGTGCATACACGGTTACGTCAGCTGGCTGGCATTTTACACGGTCCATTGGAACTGTGCGTTTCTCTTAATGATTTCCGTGTTTTTATTTAACCACTCGCTTAATATTTTTTTCCATTTTTTCATATATATATATATATATATATATATGCATTTATCTAATAATCTTGCAATTTATTCATTTTTCAAAATATTACAACTGTGTTTAACACAGTGATTATGAGAACGATTTTCTTTTTAAATCTATTTACTAAAAATTAAAGACCAATCATATGGGCATGCGTTTTAGAGTTGTTTTGGGAGTTTGTTGGTGTTAAGTAGTGTTGTAAACACCTGATAATTTTTCCTTTAACAATGAAAACACTCCTGGACATTCCTTAATAGAGTTTCCGTAGAAGACACTATATTCATTTTCCATTTTAATAATGGAATGAATGCACTCGTCCACGGGTACCCACTTGAAATAGTCTGTAGCCAATTCTTAGGTAAAGGAGAAATGTTGTCGGTTTGGATTCCGTACATACTGATTTTGTGTACCGAGCGCACACGAACACTATCAACATTAAATGAAACAGCCCGATTACAGGCATCAATCCACTTTAATTTAATTTCACAGTTCTTCGAAAAGCGATAAAATGTAATGTCTAAGTCCTTCTGGTGTCTAGCGTGGCTAGAGCAGCCGATGTCAGCACAGCACAGAAAAATTAAACTCTTACATTATCACGAAAGTAAACACCATCACTGCACTAACAGCGCTCGGCTTGGTCTAACTTTGTTGTCACCGCGTGACGTCAGGAGTGTGGCTTGCTACTGCCCACTGCCCCCCCCCCCCCACCTTTCCCCCTTCCGACTAGTCTAGTAGCCGTGGGTGCACGCACTACTCCTCGTAGCGGAAGTGGCTGGGTGATTGCTCAATTAGAGGGCGGGTGCATATGTGACTAGTTTTACGAGCACTCCCCCACCTTATTACATATCGACTGGCCCTCAAAATCACCGGAGTTGAACCCCATTGAAAATCTGTGGGGGATGTTGGAATAATGGGTAAAACGCAGACATCAGCATAACGCACGAAGAAGAGAAACTCTTGACCAGGTGCTGACTTCATGTCGATGTTCAAATCACTACCAAGTACCATAGGTAGTAAATGGTAATCGTTCTCACGTGGCTTGCGTTCGTACAGCAACGTATACATGATATAGCAAGGAGTCGCGGCCACCAAATTAGGCGGGTCAGAAAAATTACGCTGTTGCCAAAGTTATGTAGCTACTGGCGAAGAAATGTCTAATTGAACACATCATTTCCGAACGCGAAGCAGTTTGTTCTCTCTCAAGCCCCTGATGTTACCCACTACAATTAAAAATTATACTACAAGCTCAGGAAAGACTGCTGACTTCAACGGTGTAACTATTTTCCACATAAAAATTTAAATAATGATTAAGAATAAAAACATGAACAAGTACATTTAAATCCGTAAAATCGTGTATTGAAACTTTCAGTAAGCGGATGCGTTTTTGATTCTTCAACCAATAAAATTTTGTCTGCGGGAAAATGCAGAAAATCGTCTAACTTAAATATTTGATCTGAAACATAATTCCAGGGGTCTTTAGCTTTCCCGAAAATGGCCCGGAATGTGGTCATATACACGATCTTTCTTACAAACCTAAACCAAACGCACCATGTTAGTACTCTGAGCTACGGCAGCAGCCTCAGCCGAACTAATGTCTTGCGCGGCCGCTCTGCTCTAAGCGGGTATAGAATCTTCTTATAAAAGATGCTGGAAGTGTCGTTACACAGACATTGTATCTGGTAACCACATTCTGGCTGACGCGAGTGAATTCTGCCGCTGTATTGTTTCTCATTTCATTCGTTACGTATCCTGTCATTTTCTCCAATGTGTGAGGATTTGTTCAGTACACTTTTTCTCTCAGTTTACCCCACAAGTAAACATCACACAGTGTTAGATCTGGAGAACGAGGAGGAAATAGACCAGCACTGATCACTCTGTCTGCAAACACTCCAGAGATTGTAAGAATGGAATCTTCTGTTGTATTAGGAGGGACTGAATCTTGTTGAAACCACCCACGTGATTATTCTTCTTCCGTTAACTGATAGAAGATCGGCGTCAAAATTTCAACTTGGTACGCTTCTGCATTTACTGTGTCTCGAAAAATAGGCCCAGTTAATAATAATAATAATAATAATAATAATAATAATAATAATAATAATAATAATAATAATAATAATCGTATGGCCTCAGCTACCGTGTGCAGACATTTCGATTTGACGACATCTGGCTGTCTGCTCGTCAATTTCGACGTTCCGTTTTACTCTAGGTCCGCTAGATGGCAGACAGAGTAAACCGGATCTCTCTTGGGCGTCTATGGCTGAGATTTAATTAATTTTGTCGGGTAAATACCAAATGTATCACCAGAGATCTTTTACATGCCGACATGGAGTGTCGAATGGACTTTTTTCCGCCCTTCAAAAATCCGACTACCTCTGCTGGGTTTAAACCCGCTATCTTGGGATTCGGAGGCCGACACTCTACCACGGATCCACAGAGGCAGCTTAGGCCGAGTTATTGGTCTTGCACTAACAGGATACCAAAGACCAAACTTCCCATCATAATGAGGGGCGTCAATAACACTGTTAGAATTTCCTGCTCACCAACAGCGAGAGTTATGACTGTTCACACGACCTTTAAGAAGAAACCAGAAATTTTACACACAAAGATACGATGTTGCAATGGTAACAGTCTCACCATGTTAACAGCCGAGATTCAGACTGGCGACGCATGCTTGCCAGGTCGAACAAGTGGAGGCTGCTTGCAAGGTCAAGAACTATGCGCGCTTCCCATACTGCAGCTGTCGTAGCCCAGAGCACAAACACCGTGCATTTGGTCTGGGTTCATAAGAGAGACCCTGAAAATGTTGCTAGCTGAGGTCGTTCGGGTCGCGCGCGCCTGCGCAGGACACAAGACACTGTAAGTAGGCTACTTTCAGATTACAAGTTGCTTTACGTCGCACCGACACAGACAGGTCTTATGGCGATGATGGGACAGGAAAGTGCTAGGAGTGAGACGAAAGCGGCCGGGCCAGTATCCAGTATTCGGGAGATGGTGGGTTCGAATCCTACTGTCGGCAGCCCTGAATATGGTTTTCCGTGGTTTCCCACTTTCACACCAGGCAAATGCTGGGACTGTACCTTAATTAATTAAGGCCACGGCCGCTTCCTTCCAACTCCTAGGCCTTTCCTATCCCATCGTCACCATAAGACCCATCTGTGTCGTTGCGACATAAAGCCACTAGGAAAAAAAGAGTAAAACGGCCGTGGCCTTAACAAAGGTACGGCCCAAGCATTTGCCTGGTGTGAAAATGGGAAGCCACGGAAAACCATCTTCAGGGCTGCCGACAGTGGGGTTCGAACCCATTGTCTCCCGATTACGGGATAGGCGTACTGGCCGCACTTAAGCGAGTGCAGCTGTCGAGCTCAGTGAATCAGTTTTATTAAAATATCTTTATTTGTTTATGGTTTACACCAGTGGTTTTCAAAATTTGGTACGCGCGCCACTGGCGGTTCGCGGGGTCCTCTCAAGGGGTACGCAAATTTATCGTAGCTTCTGTTTTTCAGTGAGGAGTTAAAAAAAAAGTTGATCCAGCTCATTTTCGATAAAATCTCGTTTTGATTTAGTGTTTTTGTCTACCACTACTCACAGTCCCCTTTCCGAACTATTCTTTCTAAAATATGTCAGTTTGTACCTCCCATTGACTTGGTATGTAAAAAGGCTTCCTTATGCTGCATTGGTCTTGTTTTAATTTTGGTTTCGAAATCCACTCATTCACTCCATTTTTTGTTTAGTAACAGTGTACATCGTACAATAGAAATTGTTGCATTAATAATACTCGTGTATACAAATCGTTGCTAGACAATGAAAACCTCGTAATTCCAAATATAACCACGTTTCTCCATCTGCTTCGTGAAGACTTGCGTTGCCTGAGAAGGGAACAATAGTCTCCAATGGTCAAATAATTGGACTCATTAAGCAATGAAAATGCCAGGACCGGCGAGTTGGCTGTGCGGTTAGGAGCGCGCAGCTGTGAGCTCGCATCCGGGAGATAGTGGGTTCGAATCCCACTGTCGGCAGCCCTGAAGATGGTTTTCCGTGGTTTCCCATTTTCACACCAGGCAAATGCTGCGGCTGTACCTTAGTTAAGGCCACGGCCGCTTCCTTCCCATTCCTAGGCTTTTCCCGTCCCATCGTCGCCATAAGACCTATCTGTGTCGGTGCGACGTAAAGCAAAATAGCAACAAATAACAGAATATATCAGGGACAGTCCTCCGGCAATTCTAGACCGCTCAGTTGGTGACTTCTTCTGTAAACTTGAAGGAGTTACGAGGTATCCTTCGCCCAGCGACATTACAATTTACAATTTCAGAGAATGTGACCATAGAATTTCAACCTCCTTTTCCCGATAGTGTCTGAGATTTTTTTTCAGTATGGCAATAAAAAAGAACTACTTAAAGAATACGTGGACTTCGAGAGAACCGGCTTCGACTAGACAGCATTGCACGATCAGCGGTGCCAATCCGTGTTCAGAAGTAAAAGACTCTTCGACCATCTGTCGCTTCGCTGTTCCCATATCTGACAACATCGCAGTTTTACTCACCTGCCTGATTCAGCGGCCGCAGGTTTAGTATTCAGAGATGACGAACCTTGGTTGCCATGGTTACAATTGTGCCGGAAAAATTAGATGACGCTACATCCTGATAGACCACCAGCCTATAAAAGAGTTTACTGAAAGTAACTTTGGCATATCCGTCCGTCCGTTCTACTGGACCGTTTTGCTTTATTTTTATTTTATTCTCTCCGGAATTACCTGCCGGTGAATCGTGAGACATTGATAGCTCTCTAAGTTCTGCCAAGTTTGAGTAATCATAAAATCAAATCACTAAATGATCACTCCAATAATTGCAGGCGAAGGATTACCCTAACCCGCAATACATTGTGTACTTAGCTAAGCGACTAACACTTTCATAAATATTCTGATACATGTCATTGCATGCAGGCATGTTTAATTACTATCTGTCAAGCCAGAGATTATACACCTTCTTTCCCTGCTAGATACTCTTTGATTTTCTATCCTTTCCGAGCTTCCAAATATATTCAACAGATGGCAGAGCGTTCCTAATAATTTACATGCTGCTGAGAGAAAAAAGTCTACTAATATAAATTATGACATATGCCTTAGACATTATATGGGAAGACCTGTCGAAGGATAACTTACCTACACTAGAAAGAATGAAGACTTTAAAAAGTCTCTGCCTGGTAAAATGCGCTCCTTCGAGAGTAACCTTTGAGCTCACAAGTAAACCGTTCTGTATAGAAGAACTGCGTTTAAAATGTCATTTCCTTCTATGACACAATACCACGCTTTAGATCAAGAACTGCAGGATAAAAATACGAATACATGGATAGATTTTTACCAAACAGACGGCATGAAAATGGCGTCAGAAAGGAGGAATTATGACTATGAACTGCGGCATGTCATAACGTGCTTCTTATTAAATATTCATAAAACGACCGAAAGGGCATGTAAAATAATAAGACTAAGACAGGCATATCAAGACGATTATCTGACCTATTTGTAACGAATGCTGCGGAGCAGGGGTGGTCTCCTAGTATAAACCAAACCAAACCCCATGGCACTACAGGCCTTGAAGGGCCTTGGCCTACCAAGCGACCGCTGCTCAGCCCGAAGGCCTGCAGATTACGAGGTGTCGTGTGGTCAGCACGACGAATCCTCTCGGCCGTTATTCTTGGCTTTCTAGACCGGGTGGTCTCCTAGTATCAATGTTAAAACTCTCATGAGTGAAAAACTCAAAAAAGTGAAATAACTATTATCAGTACTGTAGAAAGAGAGACAGCACACTGTTCATAAAACATACATTTACTTTGCGTCCTCCCCTCGTAGATACAGGATTTAATCTGTGCTGCAGCGCCATCTGAGGCTGTGGCTATCGATTACAACTTCTGAGCTCTGATTACAAACTGGGGTAGGGACGTAGGGAGGGGTTGAGAGGGTATGACCTCCCTGTGACTGTACACCTCACTTTCATCCCCCTCCCCATTTCATATTGTGCACCTCGCTTCAGTGATATGAAGACCGGCCAATTAATTGTTCATGTGGTAGTTTTGATGTCCAGTAGCTGCTGATTAGGGGATTCTGCATGTCTGACATCAAACCACCCCTCAAGCACTATGTATTCAGTCCACCCATCGACATTAATTCCCGGCTAAAATATCTCCCTCCATAAAAAAAAATCCTGTGGCAGGTAAACTAACGCAATTGCCCGCAAATCTACTTTCATAATCGCTTAATTAATAATTTAAAAACTTCCAGAGGGATATTTCACTATATCCAATAATCCTATTATTTGTCCTTTTAAATGTTACCATTATATCCGGAAGGGGTGGAATTAATTTGTAAAAAAAAAGTATTTACCATTTTTATCGGATATGACCAGAAAGTAACCACTTCGCAATCGACAGCAGGTTTTCGCCTCTCATCATCTTATCCCCGTCATTTTAGAGTCACTGAACTCATTCATTAAAAAGCGAAAGCTGCGATAATTCGGCCACAAGTACACAATCCTCCAAATTGCCACACAAGGAAGAATAAAAGGGCGTTGGAAACCTGGTAGACGAGGATTTCTGTGCCTCATGAATCTCGTGAACTGGTAAGAGTTGAGCACCATGTATCTATTCCGCGTAGCCGCTTCCAAGTTCAAGATCGCCACCTTTGCTAGAAGATGGCACGTTAAGGAGAATAAAGGTATATGGAGCCAAACACAGCAACTAATTAGTAAGCCAGTACGTGGATGAGCCGAAATTCTCTTCTTTTGTTACAAGTTCTTACAATATATAAGGACGCCACCTGGAGTATTGGAATACTACCTGGCCCCCAAAGTCACTTAACCTCAATCCTATATAGCATATTGTATTGAGTGGAGCCTGCTCAAATTATACACAAAATGCCGTCTTAAAAGTGTTTAATTTAACTGACAGTTCTTAAATATTTCTAAACACTTGTCGAACTGTTATTAGCATTACAATCAGTCAAATCATGTGGATTTTCACGAATTCTTAAGAATCTTTACCTTGTAATTATTTTCCGAACAATAAACGTTCCGTCTTAAACGAGTGAATTCTGTCCCACATAGCATCAACCAACACCTGTCTACCTTGCAAAAAGTATTTAAATCCATTAAATGGTTTGTATTATCGGTTTAAGCGGCAAGAATCGTGCGTTAAGCCGCAGTGATAGAAAGTATAGTAGGGTCTGCCTTGGGCAGGCACAGGGCAGCGTTAGGGCTACCTAGCACTCAAACGCTGAGTTCCAACGTACATTCGAAGGATGCAGAGTAGGCATTGGCTTACAAGTGGCCGCGGCTCGCCGTGGTCCGACAGGTCTGCACTCCGACCGCCAAACAGCGTTGCTCTACGCCTCTATATTCGGGAGACTAAGAAGGGTCGGTCACCAGCGTCGACTGTCCTAAGACTGGTTTTCCGTGGTTTTACATTCTCCTGCAGGAAGTTTCTAATACAGGCCACGGTCATCAACCTCCTCACCTTCATCATACGTCTCCTTCACCAATTCAAATCACCCTAGCCTGATAGAAGGCGTCACCTTCTCCGTACTCCTTCAGGATATGGAAAAGAAAAAAATCTTAGTACACCCCAGGGTCAGTGGGTAGGGCCTGACTCAACTTACTATGAAGAGCCCAGTGTCAGACATAAGACGAAACTCTGAACTGTCTACAGGTTTTAAGTTAACTATTAGTATTACAATCTGACAAATCACGTGGTTTTTAAAAGAATTCCTCAAAATATTTCCCCTATAATTGACATTTAAAATGAGCCATGACACTTGCAGATCCAAACCTATCTCCTACCAGGCCAAACTGAGACACTACTGCAGTACTACCATGCCCATACGCTGCAGAAACACTAGCAAAGATGGAAGATAATGTCGACAGAGGAAAGGGGAAAGGTTGTTCCTTAGAAAGATTTTGGGTCCTAAGTAAGTGTCCCGAGGGTTTTATCTTTCACCTGAGGTCAAAGAAGGAATTGTATGCGAGAGTTGAAAAGATCACCACCGTTATGAAGAAGTGGAAATGGAAATTTCAACCCCGCTGGCTGAAGGAGATGCACAAAGACATGCGAATAAATGACATAAGGCCAGAGGACATAATGGAGAGGACCATCTTTAGGAAGAATGTTGCGGGGTTGAGGGATGATCCAGAGAAAAAACTGCTAAACCGCGGAAGATCTCGGTAGAAAAAAAGGCTGAAAAGTAACGTGAGGTTGAAAAACCTTTGGTTTTTGATACTAGGTGCCTCATATGGAATACTGTCGAGAGGGATGGTCGCGGCCTGGACCCTGCTCCGAATAATCTCCGTGTATTATGGGAGGCTGTGCAGTGGTCATTGATCAGTACGGCTCCACAATGCTTCTGGTCTCTTTTAGAGTCTATGTTTCACCCTATCACTGTCGTCATTGGGACGAAAGTAACAGCTAGACGCTACTAGCCAGGTATCTCTAATTTCACCACTCAGTACTGTATAAACGCCTAATTCACTAATTCATCACGACATCTCAGGAACCAACGAACAGATGTGAGTGAAATTTGGCATAGAGGTTAAAACGTAACTAACTAGTAATATATTTCTTTGAAAAATTATGCTCTAGGGGAACAAGGCTAACTTATTTGTTACAACTTTTGAACTGACGGCAGGCGGTAAGTTTCCCTAATAGTTCATTAACAAAAAATTCCTTGAGCAAAGAACCTTTAGCATTAAACTACAAAAAATCCAGTCTTCTTAAAATATCACTCTTGAATACACAAGAAAAGATATTTAACTTATACGATGCCACCATGTCTGATCGAAGCTCGCCTAAGAAGACAAGAAAAGTTCTGCTTTTCATGTAAGAAAATATTCGGAAAGTTTTCTTTGGCAATATAAAATATCAGAGCACTTCTCCAAACTTAATTAACTTTCATCTCACAGTTACGTTAACTAAATGGTATTTAAAATTCCACATTTCAGTCTACTTTATTTCCGCGTTATCAGCAAACAATAACAAGAAGTTTCGCCTGGAGCCAACTTGAGGCTGTAAGAACATTAAGTCTCCCTTATCATGTCTCCCTCTGGTAGAAAAGAAGAGAGATAAAATGTAAGGTGAAAGGTGGGTACGTAAGGTAGTAGCCTTATCTTCACCGAGAATTTGTAACAATTTCCCGTGCATTATCGCACAACTCGTGCGATTGTTCCGTGTGACGTAGGAGACACTTCTTGGAATTTATTACATAGCAAAGAAACCTTCCAAAATAAAGTCAGTGCTATCTCAGTACAATTACCGCTACAGGGTGTTTGAAACACAAAGAAGAAAAGTTCTAATAGTAATAATGAAAAGAGCATACGGTATAACTAGGAATATCTACAACAAAAAGTGTTTATCTGAAAACCTCAAAATACAACACTACAACAGAGTAGTCAAACCAGAATGCCTATACGCGATGAGTGTCTAGAACTGAATTGCAAGCTGAATAAATTAGAGGTAATGGAAAGAAAAATTATACGGAAAATACTCGGTCCACTAAGAACTACAGAACTCTGGAAATCAAGAAGTAATGATGAAATATACCGGAACACAGAAAACATAACAGATACAATGCGGAAGAGGCGATTGATATTTTTTGGATATTTATACAGAATGGATAACAGGTTAACCAAACAGATCTTTAAATATCTTTGGAACAAGAAGTCAAGAACAACCTGGATTCACGAAGTCAAGAAAGATTTGGAAAACAGCATAAGGGAAGAAGAAGCAACAGAGAGAGATACCTTTAGAAAGAAAGTGTTAAAAATGGAAGGATTCCAAGGTCGGGAGGGAGAGAAAACAGGCTCAAAATGGTCCGAGGAGAGGTAAGGGAGGCATAGTGAGCAGTTGAAGGAGTGTTGGAGGAAGAAGAAAAAGGAACAACAAAGGATGAAGCATTGAAATTATCACTTGGTCCCTAGAAGACCCCAACGAAGTAAGAAATAATAATAATAATAATAATAATAATAATAATAATAATAATAATAAAGAAACGTTTCCGTTTGCGAAATTCTGATGACCATGAATATGTCTTTCAATGTCTGACTCGTTGGCTGAATGGTCAGCGTACTGGCCTTCGGTTCAGAGGGTCCCGGGTTCGATTCCCGGCCGGGTCAGGGATTTTAATCGCTTCTGATTAATTCTTCTGGCTTGGGGACTGGGCATTTGTGTCCGTCCCAACACTCTCCTCTTCATATTCATCGAAACCAAAATGGTGGACGTCGTGGGCGCAGTAGCTGCCGACTGATGAAGGCTAGAGTAGCACGTAATAACTTCATTTCGACGGTAAACCTGTGCATATTATTATTATTATTATTATTATTAATGTTTGTTTACGTAGCCTCCGTGGCTCAGACGGCAGCGCGTCGGCCTTTCACCGCTGGATACCGTGGTTCAAATCCCGGTCACTCAATGTGAGAATTGTGCTGGACAAAGCGGAGGCGGGACAGGTTTTTCTCAGGGTACTCCTGTTTTCCCTGTCATTTTTCATTCCAGCAACACTCTCCATTCTCATTTCATAGCATCTATCAGTCATTAATAAATCTCTTTGGGAGTGGCGACTCGATCGTACTAACAGCCTATATCTGCTTCATTCATTACATCCCTGACACGGTCAATGACTGGAACAAGATGTAGGTTTTCATTCAATGTTTGTTTACGTCCCACTAACTACTGTTCGCGGATTTGGAAATGCCGGAATTTAGTCCCGCAGGAGTTATTATACTTGCCAGTAAATCTACCGACACGAAACTGACGTATTTGAAAACCTTCAAATACTACCGGACTGAGCCGGGATCAAACCCGCAAAGTTGGGGTGAGAAGGCCAGAGCTTCAACCGTCTGAGCCACTCAGCACGGCGTCACATTAAATTACTTTCGTTAATACCACTGAAACCGCTACACAATATCTGGTTCAATCCGCCAGAAATTTCGAAAATATCACGTACATATTTTGCCAACGGCGGTTATTTAACATGATAAATGTAACAACATAGAGAAAATCACTGTTGCACCTATGAAAACGCTTTGCGAACAACTACTCATCACACACTGTATAATCAACTAAAATCACATGTATTCTACTAGAATAGATGACCAGCCCCACAGAGCCAGGGAATTGGCATAATTTATTTGTGTGATCTCTTTGACATGTCTTAGTCCAGTTTTAAAGTAGCCTTATTTGTATATTTTCTCTGACGCTTTCTAGTCAGATGTTACCGTTGCCACAGAATTTGTTTATGCCCCAGTTGGTCGTCTTAAGTTTAATAAATTGAAGTGAAAGAACATGTAATCACCTGATACGGGCAGTTCAACAAGTTTTATTTCCGAGAAGCTGGTCCAAAAGCTCAAAGTACCTATTTCTGCTAGCGGCCTCACTGTTACTATGGCTTCAACGTCGCTTAGCTCTCTAGTGAAAGGAGCCTGTTCTGTAGATATAAAAATTGAAGACCACATTTACAAAGATGTTGACCTTAACATTTTGACAGACCTTTGTTCTGACGTCATTTTAGGACATGATATACTTGGCCGTCATTCATCTGTAGAGATTAAGTTTGGGGGTCAAAGAGAACCTCTGAGTATCTGCGGATTAACAGTCGCGAAGGTCGAACCTGTTCGACTTTTCCGAAATATACCTCCAGGTTGCAAGCCAATCGCCATAAAGTCCCAACGCCAAACAGCAACTGATACCATATTCATTGAACAAGAAGTTCAGCGACTTTTGAATGAGGATGTTATAGAAGAAAGCTTTTCTCCATGGCGTGCTCAGGTTCTTGTTACCCAATCAGAAAACCACTAACGCCGTGTGGTTGTTTACTATTCACGAACAATAAATCAGTATACCGAGCTAGATGCTTACCCACTCCCACGTATTGAGGATATAGTCAACAAGGTAGCAAATTATGAAGTGTTCAGTTCAGTTGATTTGAAAAACGCCTATCACCAGACCGCCATCTGTGAGGAGGATCGCCCTTACACAGCATTCGAAGCATGCGGTAAACTTTGGCAGTACAAACGGATTCCATTTGGCCCTACAAATGGAGTACCTTGTTTCCAAAGAACAATAGATACGATTATCAAAAATGAAAGACTTAATGGGGTTACTGCTTACCTAGACGATATCATTGTGGGTGGCAAGACCAAGGAAGAACACGACTTCAATTTGAAGAAGTTTCTGAAAGCCGTGGAAAAGTATGAATTCACGATCAACGAGAAGAAGAGTGTTTATTCGGTCAAAACAATAAAGCTACTAGGTTATATCATCTCCAGTCATGAAATTCGCCCACACCTTTACAAGAGCTCCCATTACCAACTGACACTGCTTCTCTTCGAAGAGCGATGGGCATGTTCGCTCATTTTGTCAACATGCCAAGATTCTCCCAGAAAATACATAACCTTTCAAGTGGTAGTTTTCCATTAAATGACAAAGCTATTGAAGCATTCAAAGCGCTGAAAGATGATGTGAAAAATGCACTAGTATCAGCTATAGATGATAAAGCTATGTTCACTGTAGAGACTGATGCTTCAGAACACACCATTGGAGCAACACTAACACAAAATGGACGCCCCATTGCGTTCTTCTCTCGCACACTAAACCGATCTGAACAACGACATTCATCCGTGGAGAAAGAAGCGCAGGCTATCATTGAATCGGTGAAAAAATGGAGACATTACCTGCTAGGAAGACATTTTCGACTCATCACTGACCAGAAGTCGGCAGCCTTTATGTTTGATACCAGACATCTTGGTAAGGTGAAGAATGAGAAGATACTGCGCTGAAGACTTGAACTCTCATTTTGATTAAGAAATGGTTTAGATACCTGGACAACATAACGAAGCTGCAGATGCCTTCTCCAGAGTTTGTTTGGCTATTGAGTGTTGCGGACCTAAACTGAAAATCCTCCATGAAGCTTTGTCACCCTGGTATAACACGGCGTAATCACTTTATTAAGTCGAAGAACTTGCCTTATTCGCTAGAAGATGTAAATAAGGTCATATCAGCTTGTAAAGTTTGTGCTGAATTGAAACCTAGATTCATCAGGCATGAAGGTAATCTCGTCAAAGCTACCCGCCCCTTTGAGCGATCAACATGGACTTTAAGGGACCTCTACCATCCAAATCTAGAAACCGTTATCTCCTCGTATTAGTTGATGAATATTCCAGATTCCCCTTCGCCTTTCCTTGCCCAGATGTCACCTCGTCTAAACTTAAGCAACTTTCCTCCATATTTGGATTGCCTTCATATGTTCATTCCGATCGAGGCTCAGCATTCATGTCCCAAGAATTGAAGACATTCTTCACGGCTGTTGGTGTGGCGACAAGCAGAACGACTCCATACAATCCAAGAGGCTATGGCCAAGCAGAAAAATATGTTGGAGTTGTGTGGAAAACTATAGAACTAGCTTTGAAATCAAGGGGAATGCATATCCAACAGTGGGAAGAAGTTGTACATGATGCCCTCCATGCCGTCAGATCACTGCTGTGTACTACTACCAATGAAACTCCCCACGCGCGGATGTTTAAGCACCAGAGAAAATCCAGTTATGGACACTCAATCCCCTCGTGGCTTCTGACTCCAGGTCCAACACTCCTAAGGAAGCATGTCAGGCAATCTAAGCACGGAACTCTCGTGGAAGAAGTTACTCTTCTTGAAGCAAATCCCGAGTATGCTCATATACAACACCAAGAAACTACTGTCTCGACTAGAGACCTGGCACCATTGCCTTCTTCAATAGGCATTTCTGAAGAAAGGGGCGAAGAAGATGCCGGAGGAGTAATAGATAGACAACATTCCCATGGAAGCTCAGAACATTGCCACACCCCCTCATCACCCGGATCTTCAGATCCAGCTCCATGCGAGACGGAATCTCCTGAATCATCAAGGTCAGAAGAAAGGTGTCCAACCGCCTCTCCCACTCCTGACCAGCTACCGAGACGGAGCACAAGAATCCGTCGCTGTCCGGCCCATCTTAAGGACTATTATCTAGGTGGGGGTGAATGACATAATTTATTTGTGTGATCTCTTTGACATGTCTTAGTCCAGTTTTAAAGTTGCCTTATTTGTATATTTTCTCTCACACTTTCTAGTCAGATGTTACCGTTGCCACAGAATTTGTTTATGCCCCAGTTGGTCGTCTTAAGTTTAAAAAAACCTTACAAAAGGTGATTACATGTTCTTTCACTTCAGGAACAACAAGCTGATTATTTAGAAATTTCCTTTAGTCAAAGTTTTCTCTTAGATTTCACTTCGCTGGATAGATAGAAAAACATGATAAAGCTGTTAAAATTATATTTATAACATCATTTTGTATGTATAAAAATAATTAAAGGTGTGAAATTCTTCAATTTGCTCACTCTCATGGGAATTATGAAACATAACGTGCTGCCTTAGTTTCGAAGTGGTGGACAATTTCTAATGGTCAGCACTCGATGAAAGGGAAGTACACCCGAAATGATTATGTCAGCCCAATGAGCGACCCTGGTGATGTTAGCCTTCCTTACTGGAAACTCTTAAAACATATTATAACATATGGTATAGCAGCACTTTTAACAATGATGGTAAACTTAGTAATGAAACGTTCAGGCACTGATTTTCCCCACTGAAAAACATTAGAGTCAATAGAGTTTTTATACTAAACATTGATGTATTTAACATTTATGGACAAGCTTCAGTTTGGTGTAGACTTCTTGATAGCAGATATCCACAGCATGAATCGGAAGGTATTGATACTATTACACCCCTGCCTTACAAACGCAGCTAATACCCGCAAGTCACTATTTCTTCTGTGTAACAGTGTACAGATTGCTCCATCTGTCACATTATAAGTTCTGTTATACTCGAAGAGCCAGCCAAACATTTCCGCAGGCAAGCATATATTCTTACAAAATACAATTGCATCTAAATCATGCGACATTTTGAAGCACAGGCGGAACATCACCACATCAATTATCATCTATCTAAATGAATGCTTTTTCCGAGGAATACGAATAGGTTCACTGCACAAAATTAGGAAAAAAGTCTTCCCTAACCACAGACTTTATCTCAGATGATATATAATCACACTACTGTTTTGACGAAAAATTCACGATGTATATTCCTAATCCACTTCTCTCTTAATGTGTTATTCTTTAGAAAACTCAAGAATAGTTGTATGAGAAGCATTGCCGTAGTTCGATTTAAATCCGGTTCACAACACGATCAAAACACACACATTTCCACATGACTGTACATAATTACAGATCCTAAGTGACCACAGACTCACAGACTTAAATTCTACACAGAAACTAATATTTATCGTAAAATTTAATGAAATTACACCGACTAAATAAGAACACAACAAAAACTAATAGGCTCACCATTTTCGGTTCGAAAGAGATCTTCCTTAACCAAAAATTTTGGTTTCACATATCCAATAGTTTGGTCTTTGACTTCCAAACTTTCCCGATGAATATTCCTCATCCCTTCCTCTCGTAAAGATCTATCTTTGGGGAATTTAAAAGTTGAAGTATCAGCAACGGTATAATTCGATCTACAACCATGAACGCAGCAGGAACTACCCATTTTATGAAATGTTACAGCACGGCATTATAAACACTATTATACACTAGAAATACCATCATATACACTCCTAACAATACACCATACCAATAAAACGTTATAGATTACTACTAGCTGATGTACCCGTGCTTCGCTACGGGATTCTCAGAAAGACTGACTTGGTGGTTTTCCTAACTGAATTCAACATAGGTCATTACCAAAACGGTCAGTAGGAATGTAGCGATTGAAAGCAATGTTATCATATAAAATACTCGATCAATGAATAACCACACACTTTCTCACTTTCAACGAACAGTACTACGGTGTCGATCTAAGAGTCCAAAGTTCCAGAGCTGGAATAACCACGTCGCAGACTGCCGTGAACACTCCTCTGTCATTATTCCGTTAAATATGCACACTACTCATTCCAATCAGTGCCTCAGAGTAGAGATTGTATAGCCGAATACTATGATGAACCAGTGTGTTACGTACCAGATATATCAGAAAATGTATGAACCAGAGGAATGGCACGTTAAAGAAGAAAGTTATCTTACACCCCAGCTACTTCCCGCCAATATACAGGCAGGCTGTTACAGACGGTACGACCAGGCGAGTTGGCCGTGTGGTTACGGGCGCGCAGCCGTGAGCTTGCATCCGGGAGATAGTGGATTCGAACCCCACTGCCGGCAACCCTGAAGATCGTATTCGGGAGATAGTGGATTCGAGCCCCACTGTCGGCAGCCCTGACGATGGTTTTCCGTGGTTTGCCATTTTCACACCAGGCAAATGCCGAGACTGTACCTTAATTAAAGCCACGGCCGCTTCCTTCCACTTCCTAGACCTTTCCTATACCATCGTCGCCATAAGACATATCTGTGTCGGTGCGACGTTAAGCAAATAAAAGAAAAGATGGCATTCCGTGGTTTCCCATTTTCACACCAGTCACACCAGGCTGTACCTTAAAGCCAAGGCCGCTTCCTTCACACCACTATTCATTTCCTATCCCATCGTCACCATAAGACCTACCTGTGTCGGTGCGACGTCAAGCAAATTAAAAAAAAACCTCGGTACGCTGCAGTAAACCTATCTATCGGGGATGAGAGGAAACAGAAGACAAAAAGCACATCACAACAAACAATGGTCAATGTAATGTTATTGTTGATAATGTTTATGAGCTTTCTATATTGTAGGCCATCACATTAGTTTTCTTTCGACTCTGTGATATTAGGGTGTCTTACAAAGTAATTTATATCGTAGACTGTAGTTCCTTATTCTCAGACTTTACATACCGATTTTCACTAAATTCTGTTTACCCATTTTCTCCTGACTCGGCGCTGATATGGACTTAGTAACAAAAATCCAAATTCATGAATATCTCCGATTATATGCGGTACGGTAACAATGTATAAGACATAAGTGATCGGAAATTTAACAACTTCTTACATAACTACTACTAACTTACGACATAACTAAAGTTATGTTTGTTATGTAGTATTTATCGATACGACCACTAATAACATAAATAACTTATTTGAGAATTACATTTCGGACCGTCCCCTAAACTACCATTTCACTCAGCGTGAATAAAATAATTCGCAGCCTAGATTGCAGTGGTTCATCACCCGACATTACATACCGATTTTCTTTAAATTATCTTCAGCCGTTTTATCATGATGCGTGTACATACATACATACATACATACATACATACATACATACATACATACATACATACATACATACATACATACAGACAGACAGACAGATAGACAGATAGACAGACAGAAATTACGGAAAAGTAAAAAATGCATTTCGTTGTTATTGTTGACATGACCGATACAGAAATACCATTCTTTTCAAATTCTAAGTAATGTACAGACAAAACTCTTATGTTATATATATAGATTTATCGATACGACCACTAATAACATAAATAACTTATTTGAGAATTACATTTCGGACCTTCCCCTAAACTACCATTTCACTCAGCGTGAATAAAATAATTTATAGCCGAGCTCGTAGCGATTCATCACCCGACATTACATGCTGATTTTCATTAAATTCTCTTCAGCCGTTTTCTATTGATGCGTGTACAATCAGACAGACAGACAGACAGACAGAAATTATGGAAAAGTAAAAAATGTATTTCCTTGTTACTGTGGACATGACAGATACAGAAATACCATTCATTTCAAATTCTGAGCAATGTACAGGCAAAACACTTATTTTATATATAGATTACATTTCAGACCTTCCCCTAAACTACCATTTAACTCAGTGTGAATAACATTATTGATAGCCTAGATTATAGCGACCTATTCCCCGACTTTGCATACCAATTTTCGTGAAGATACGACCACTAATAAAATAACTATTTGACAATTAAATTTTAGGCCTTCCCCTAAACTACCATTTCACTCAGCGTGATCAAAATAATTTATAGCCTAGATTGTAGCGGTTCATCACCCGAATTGACATTCCGATTTTCATTAAATTCTCTTCAGCCATTTTCTCGTGATGCGTGTACATACATACATACATACATACATACATACAGACAGACGGACAGACGGACAGACAGAAATTACGGAAAAGTAAAAAATGTATTTTCTTGTTACTGAGGACATGACCGATACAGAAATACCATTCTTTTCAAATTCTGAGCAATGTACAGATAAAACTCTTATTATATATATATATATATATATATATATAGATTTCATGAAATATATACTTTACACTTCAATGACTCGATCCAAATAACACTTTCTAACACAATGTAAACATAGACATGAACCAACCACGTGTCTCAAAAACGTTTGCCCACGGAGGCGCCATTTTATACCCAATCGACAGTAGCATTCAGGTCTGATACTGCAAGTTCTAATAAAGAGATTAGGAAACGTATCGCCTTACGGCGCGTTGCCATGCGCAAACTCACAAAAATATGGCAGAGCAGAGCAATCACAAACAGTACAAAGATTAGACTAGTTGATTCTCTTGTGTTCTCTGTCTTCCTTTATGGTTCCGAGACCTGGACCCTCAAGGCAAGAGATAAGTACCGTATCGACGCCTTTCAGATGTGGTGTTGGAGAAGGACGCTCCGTGTACCTTGGACGGAGGGAAGAACTAATGCATCTATTATTCAAGAACTGAATATCTCCGAACGTCTCTCCTCTCGCGTCATAAGGAGAATCGTCCAATTCTTCGGACATATTGTAATACGTGATGGTGAAATTCTGGAGAAATGTGTCACGGAAGGCAAAGTTGTCGTCAGAAGACCACGAGGAAGGACATCGAGTAGGTGGATTGATCAAGTTCTGCGCACCACTGGTCTGACTTCTCAACAGGCTTTAAGAGAAGCTGAACATCGTCAAGGTTGGCGCCAATTAATCCAGAATATTGTGTGAATTCAAATGGGGTCACGACGATCAGCAATGAGTTACACGATATTGTAGTCGGTCTTGTTTCAACACACTCTGTTTGTACAAATCCACCGCCGCAACATCTTTTGCGACCAAGGCCTACGGTAACGACTAATGTGACGTCACTTACGTCACAAAAATTTCCGGATAACCCACAACCATAAGACATATTCATGTCAAAATCCAAAACAAAAGTACAGGAGTGCAGTCGAACAAAGTCAGGTATTCTTCATGTGATCAGTTAATAAGTGCAATTTCTTTACGTCGGCCATTACGGGACAAGGAAGACTACAACAGATAGGTACATTTTGTAGAAACTTTGGGACCAGGTGCATCCTAGTTGCAGAATTCAAGTGAGTACGATGTAATCGAATGGTCGATTAGATATTATAAATTACCGGCGCAATTTATCTTCTCATCAAAGTTTATACAGAACAAGTGTTAAAGAAAACCAAGTAGACATTCGAAAAGGAAATCAAAACTCAAGAGACTTGATGATGATGATGATGATTTTGTTCTTTTAAGGGGGGTAACAGCTCGGTCATAGACCCCTAATGTTACGAGGTTGCAAAGAAATGAAAATTAGAACTTCAAAATGTATCCACTGACTTGAATCTAAAACGAAAGATGATGAAAAAAATGATCGTGAAATAAAAATCAGTGGATCCAATTCACAATTGTAGGCTCTGCTGTTTAAACTAGTAATAGAAGAGCGGCGTACGTAGCGAATTGGTGGGGAGGTAAACAAATGCACAGAGAGAAGGTAATGGGCCCCAAAGGAATAAAAAGGGTAAGAGATAATCAAAATATTAACAGAATAAATAAATATCTTGAATGATCAACATGAGGATATGTGTATCTTTTGGTAAGATTAGAAACACCAAGAAGAATAGACCAACAATAAAAATATTGGGAAAAGGTATGAAAGCAAGCAAAAATATGCCTCATTTACAATGTCAGAAAATCGAAGTACAGAAACTGATACAATTACAAAAGTGTACAGGAATTGTGAAAGAACTCCCAAAAAAAAAAAAAAAAAAAAAAGGAAGCGTACAGACACAAGAGTAATGCGAGGAAAGGGGTGGGAAAGGGAATAGGGAAGAGATTCTTCGCTGGTTAGCTAATATTCTTGAAAAATGAAGTCCTGAACTAGCAGTAGACGTCGCAAGCAGGCAATATGGGTGATTTAATTAATGTTCTCTTGTCCAGAGTATTGTTCGCAAGAAAGTTAAATTTAAAAGGAAAGAAATTTTCATATTTAAACTTTAACACTGACACAAGCTGGCAGAAGGAAAGAGTACGTAAGAGGCCAGACAGGCCAAGGAAAAATCTAAAGTCCAAATAATTATAATATTGTTCTTGCTCACCAAGCTGTCAGATGTAATTAGGCGAAGATAGTAATTGCCAGTAACAAGACGGGACACAGGTCTTCGGTGCTCCACCACTCCATAACGATTCATGACTGACTTGTGAGAGGTGAAGCCCGGGTTATATAGTACGATGGAAAAGTCTAGAGGTTGGAAAAGTCTAGAGGTTTAGTTAAGAGAGAGCCAGCATTTTCCGGAAACGAAGACATGAGGATCACATGTCCTTACGTGTACGTAGCAGCAGGCAAGCACGGCAATTGGTAGTGAAGGCCGCAGCACCGCGGTCGAAGGGAATAGCGGGGGCAGAAGTTAGGAATGTGAGAAAGTTGTATTTAGTAGAGAAAATGTTACACAATGTCTTAATCACTGAGTTGATGTGGTCCAAAATCCAGGTCACCGGCCCCTCATAACGGTACTAATCACTGGCAAAGCAGAACCATGATTTTCCTCGTATAGTGGTACCAATGACAGATAACGTAGACTCATGGTGATTCTTGCATGGTGGTAACCTACTAATCACAGGTAATGTAGACCCATGGATGTCCCACACAATGGTACCATTCGCACCTAATAGTTCCACACATAGAGGGACTAATCAAGGGTGCCGGTATTCCCGTGGTCTTCCTCATTTGGTGGAACTAATCACAGGCCAAGTATACTCCTGTTGTCGCTCACATAGTGGTATTAATAAAAAGCAATGTAGACCCACGGTGTATCACACATTATGGCGACGACCACAGGCAACACAAACCCATGGTGTTCCCGATCTAATGGTATTACTCTCAGTCAACGCAGGCCAATGGTTTTCCTCACATAGTGGTACCAAACACGGGCGCCAGCCAAACCCGTAGTGTTTCTCATATAGTGGTACTAATCACAGGCAACGTAGACCAATAGTGTTCCTCATATATTGGTACTACTGTTAGGCAACGTAGACCCATGGTGTTCCTCATATATTGGTACTACTGTTAGGTAACGCACACCCATGGTGTTCCTCATATATTGGTACTACTGTTAGGCAACATAGACCCATGGTGTTCCTCATATATTGGTACTACTGTTAGGCAACGTAGACCCATGGTGTTCCTCATATAGTGGTACTACTGTTAGGTAACGCACACCCATGGTGTTCCTCATATATTGGTACTACTGTTAGGCAACGTAGACCCATGGTGTTCCTCATATATTGGTACTACTGTTAGGCAACGTAGACCCATGGTGTTCCTCATATATTGGTACTACTGTTAGGCAACGTAGACCCATGGTGTTCCTCATATATTGGTACTACTGTTAGGTAACGTAGACCCATGGTGTTCCTCATATATTGGTACTACTGTTAGGTAACGTAGACCCATGGTGTTCCTCATATATTGGTACTACTGTTAGGTAACGTAGACCCATGGTGTTCCTCATATATTGGTACTACTGTTAGGTAACGTAGACCCATGGTGTTCCTCATATATTGGTACTACTGTTAGGTAACGTAGACCCATGGTGTTCCTCATATATTGGTACTACTGTTAGGTAACGTAGACCCATGGTGTTCCTTGCAAGATGGTACTAATCACAAGTAACGTCGACACATGGTTTTTTTGTGCTAGTTGCTTTACGTCGCACCGACACAGATAGTTCTTATGGCGACGATGGACAGGAAAGGCCTAGGAGTTGGAAGGAAGCGGCCGTGGCCTTAATTAAGGTACAGCCCCAGCATTTGCCTGGTGTGAAAATGGGAAACCACGGAAAACCATCTTCAGGGCTGCCGATAGTGGGATTCGAACCTACTATCTCCCGGATGCAATCTCACAGCCGCGCGCCTCTACGCACACGGCCAACTCGCCCGGTCGACACATAGTGTTACGCACGTAAAGTAGTCTCGTGGTTCTAATGTCATCACCCCTTTGTCACGCCTTTTAGTCGCCTCGTACGACAGGCAGTGGCAACCGTGAGTAGATTCTTCATCTGCGTGCCCCCACCCACAGGGGTACTTAGAGACTTGCCGATGATATAGTTGTTTTATTTGAGTCTCCAGAGGATCTGGAGAAATTGTTGAATAGTATGGACACAGACTTGGAGAGGAAGTGAATGAAAACCTACAACATGTTTTCCAGTCATTGACTGGGTCAGGGATGTAATGAATGGAGCATATATAGGCTATTAGTACGAAGCGGTCACCACTCCCAAAGTGAAATATTAATGACTGATAGATGCTATGAAATGAGAATGGAGAGTGTTTCTGGAATGAAAGATGAAAGGGAAAACCGGAGTACCCGGAGAAAAACCTGTCTCGCCTCCGCTTTGTCCAGCACAAATCTCACATGGAGTGACCGGGATTTGAACCACGGTATCCAGCGGTGAGAGGCCGACGCGCTGCCGTCTGAGCCACGGTGGCTCCTTGGAGAGGAAGTACTAGATGAAAATAAATCCATAACAAACGTAACTGAGTGCAGTTGAATGAAGCCAGGTGACGCAGGAAGTACTAGATTATGAAATGAAGTCTGAAAGGAAGTAGATGACTAGTGTTTCTTGGGTAGAAAAGTAATTGGCGATGGCAGAAGTAAAGAGGACATAAAATACGGACTAGCACAAGAAAAGAACGCCATTCTTAAGAAAGAAAATGCTAACTTTGAACAATGATGTAGGATTCAGAAATATGTTTTCGAAGACTTTCCTCTGGGGCGTGGCAGTGTATGTAAGTGAAGCATGGACAATAATATTAGCTAATATTATAATTTAGATATTCACGGCCCGTGTAACTATTCATGATGTATATTTTGGGCTTATTCCGTGTAATGGACTATATAAATACTCAACGCGTTTCAAAAGGAACCGTGCCTTTCTTCGTTGTTTGGACGGAATGTGAAGACAATCTTGGTCATTTCCTGCATCACCTTAAATCGCCAGCACCCTTCCATTTGTTTCACCATGAAAATGGGATCTGGCGACAAAATACCATTTTTAGATGCTCTCGTCACCAAGAAAGAGGATGGATCTTTAGGACACAGCGTTTCATCGTAAGCCTAACACACCCCAATAGATATCGCCACCAAGATTCTCACCATCACCCTGCCCAGAAACATGGTATCCTTACAACTCTAACTACCAGGGCCAGGAGGATTTGTGAAGTGTCAGCTCTACAAGAGGAAATTAACACCTTGAGAACCACCTTTGAGAGCAACGGTTACAGCAAAGTTTTGATCTGTAAGGTTCTGAAACCGACACATAATCGGACGTCTGTTCAGAAGAAAAATGTTGAAGGAACTGCTCACCTACCTTGCATACGTAACACGGCGGATCGTATTGCTAAAATCTTGCATATGTACAATGTACGAACTGCATTTGGAACTTCAATTAAGATTATACAACTCCTGCGACCAACTAAGAACAGTTTGCCTAAACAGCAACAACCTGGTATCTACAGAGTTCCCCGTACTTGTGGCAAGGTTTATATTGGGCAGACTTTTAGAACGATATGTACTAGCATCAAAGAACACAGCAAGTGTATCAGACTCAACCAAACTCATAAATCAGCTGTTGCTGATCATGCCTTAACATCTGGTCATCAAGTGGATGTTCTTGCCCGTATAAAATAACATCGCCCCAGAATCATCAGGGAATCGGTTAAAATAATTAAACACCCAGATAATTTCAACCGCGATACAGGATACAACCTCAGTGAATCACGGCTACCTATTATCAGAACCATTAGAAAATGATGCTTTACTCTTGCCATTCGTTGTCCTAACATGGAACTAAAATGGCGTCCCTATCATATCTTAGAGCAGCATTTTAGGTTCCTTGTTGCTTTCTCTTAGCAACCTTTGATGCGTCATGTTTCATTTTTCGGTTTCTCCTGATTAAGAAAGGCACAGTTCCTTTTGAAACGCGTTGAGTGTTTATATAGTTCGTTACAAGCATAAACCCAAAATATTAGCTCATAAAGAAATATCACAGAAGTTTTTGAAATGTGGTGTTACGGACAAATGCTGAAGGTGAGATGGGCAAATAGAATCACGAATGAAGAGATACTCAATCGAATTTGTGACAGGAGAAAGATTTGGCGAGATTTGACCAGAAGAAGAGCAGAATGATAGGATACATCTTAAAGCTAGCCATACACGTACAGGAAATCCTCAAGGAAAAAGCCTCTGGCATTTCCTTGAGGATTTCCTCAATCGAACCCTAACCCACACACGGAGAGGATATCCTCAAGGAAATCCTGAAGGAAAAGGCCTTGGGGATTTTCTCAAGGTTCAACTCAAAGTTGACTGGTGGTGGCTGGTTGTTCACGTGTGGTGTTGCAAATAATTTTCATCGTGGTAATTTTTTGAACTCACTTGCCACAAGAAAGGTTCAATCTGGTATATTTGTATTATATTCTGTTAAAAGTTCTCGAGACATGACGAAACAGGACACTCCCGACAATCACTTCACAAATCCTCAAGGTCTACTGCCGTCAACACATTCACGCAGCAAGAGACTGGGAAAATCCGGCCTGCTTGGCCTCAAGGCGGAAAAGAATTGAATTTTGTTCGGGATTTTTGGATCTGTCGCACCCAGCGCGGCCTCAAGGACGCCACCACACACGTTGAGGAATTCCTCACGGATTGGACTGTTCAGGCCGAACCTTGAGGAAATCCCGCTCGTGTATGGCCGCCTTAAGTTACGCAAGGTCTGCTTAATTTTTTATGAACATGTGGGCGGTAAGAAAAGTAAGAGTAGACCAAGGCATGAAACAAAATAGAGTAGAGGTAGGATGAAGTAGTTTCGTAGAAATGAAAAGGTTATCGCAGGATATGGTGGCATGGAGAGCTGCATCCAGCTAATATATGGATGATAATAATAATGTTATTGATTTTAAGTCCCACTAACTACTTCTTTGACAGTTCTTGGAGGCACCGTCGTGTCGAAATTTTGTCCTTCAGGAGTTCCCTTACGGTGTTAGTAAATCTACCGGCATGGGACTCACGTATTTGAGCACTTTCAAACACGACCGGACTGAGCGAGGAACGAACCTGCCAAGTTGAGAACAGAAGGCCAGCGCCTCAACCGTCTGAACCACTCATCCTGGCTTTTAATAAAGTACTTCCCAACTCTGGTCTTAACGCACATCTACACACAACAGTTCACACGACAAACCACCAAAGAAAACACGCAACAGTAGATAGATTCCTCTACATATCAGGAAGAACATCCGACCATCAAACCTCCCCATACAATTGACAAAGGGTAAGGGAGGAGAAGAAAATAATTATGAAGAATTGATTCACAGGATTTTGCTAGAAGCCTGCTTTTGTATCGACTCAATGTACTCGTTTAAACACAAGAATGTATTTACACTAAAAGTGTGGGTGAAACAAACCTGTCAGAAAGAGACAGCAGCAGACACGTTAAAACAGGTCACATCCTGTAAAAGGCGGTAATAAAAATTGATCGACGGCTCGTAATGATTCCTGTCCGCTACATCTATGGTCACAAACAACCTTCAATTCAGCCTGTACATGAATATTTGAATTCTGTGACAGTGATGTGCTGGTAAGTGCTTTCATGTTTACGTTTATTGGACAGTTCTTTCTAGGAAAGCGAACCAGCCATCCGGAATATGGCAAACACAGCTGTTAAACTTTACGGAGTGAGGGAACGTTAAAGGATCCTTTAATGTCTCTCGTCGTGTGAAGGGGAAATAAATTCCGAAGGCTGAATATCTACTCCGTGTTTTGTTTCCCCCTCGTTGTGACGAACTGAATAGAGGGTAGAAGATGTTTCTATTGGTAGTTCATGGTGGAATATTCCAGATATGCCTGATATCCTCCATATATACACCGTAAAAAAGTTTGGAATTGGAACACCGAGAAGGCAATGCCGTAATAAAGTTTCAGATTGTTGTTTATTATATCGCAGACAAACAAAACCAGGATATTATGTAAGCTTCTACCAACTCAAATATTTTTCTTACAATATCCAACGGAAATCAAAAGTAAAATTGAAAAGTTTATGCTTCGGCTCAGAAGTTGAGTAATGGTCTTTTTCTTCTCAAGTGTCCACAGACGAGGCCCAACGTAATCTATATATTAAACGAGTTCACTAAAACAGCTTTGGCAAATTCATCCGTCCGTTCTAATGGACCGATTTGTTTCAATTTTGTTTTATTCTCCCCGGAATTATCTGCCACTAAATCTTGAGACACTCGTAGGTCTCTAAGTTCAGCCAACTTCAAGTAATCACGAAATAAAATCATTAAATGATCACTCCAATAAATGCCGGCAAAGGCTTGCCCTAGCCCGTATTACATTCTGTACTTAGCAGGTTGCTAAGCGACTAAGGGCCTGTACTACGACAGCCAGATAAAAGTGCGGTATAAATTTATTTGCCAGTTTGGACATTTATCTGGAAGTTCGGTTGAAACCGCGTACTACGACTTTCGTTTATGTGCAATCTGGGAAAATATTCTCGAGTATAGCTATGCCGAAGTTGGAGAGGCTGTTAACGCTCTTATCTGGGACTTAGCTCTCATCGGGGACGCTACCGTAAAGAATCAAGATGGCTACTCATGAAGATTAATCTACATCTGCATGATGCTGT
Source organism: Anabrus simplex (assembly GCF_040414725.1). Classification (NCBI taxonomy): domain Eukaryota; kingdom Metazoa; phylum Arthropoda; class Insecta; order Orthoptera; family Tettigoniidae; genus Anabrus; species Anabrus simplex. The sequence goes on along the minus strand of NC_090278.1, from coordinate 39,932,346 downwards.
GCGAAATTAAGTTGTTACAATGTAATTTATGTATATATTTATGAAGTATGTCATGCTTCCTGTCCAGCTATCACAGAATTCTAAAAGATTTCCCAAGCTAGAAAGTTGTTGCTACTGAGTATATCAGTAGTACACACGCAGTTCATCGCAACCTTCATGGGTAGCCGTGGTCTTTAGGGCAGCAAAGTTTGCTGATAAGCATTTTTTCGTGGGTTCGAGTCCCAGTAGTTTAACATTTTTTTACCTTGTAAATTGTAGTCGGTTGGGTACTAGAGGCGATAGCACACATTTCCTAATCATTAAAATGCGTGTCAAAAAGTGTGGGTTCTATTCCAAATCTATCCGCGACGCACATATGGAGTAAAGGTATACGACGTTGTTCATGGCGATTCGTCCGTCGAATGAGGATGTTAAGGAGGTTATATTTCTTTTACTTCATAACAACTTGCTACAAAAGTATTTACGCTAAAGTGAGATAAATGCTTGCCAGTTACTATTCCCACGTTGTATTGAAAAGAAAGAAACTAACTACTTATTCAATGAGCAAACAATTTTTGAATTAATAATAAAATTAATGATCCCACGCTGCATCAATGGCATTAATTGCGAATATAAACTTTACTTTCGACGTAACGCGCAGCCTCGTAAATAGTACTAGACAAAAAAGATACATAACCTGAATCTTAACTTTTGCGTCCAGGTTACATTTATTTTCTATAACAGTTTCAGTTTCGTTATACAGTTAATTAATTTTAACATTTCTTCGTATGTGTATATTTCAGTCCTAATTCTGTTTTTGACCTGGACTTCCACATGATAGCTTAATAAAAGTCTGATATTGGACTATAGTAATACAATTTCAAAAGGAATAGAGCTAAACAAGCGAAAACACAAGGGAACACGTGTACCACCGCGCTAAATTTCACTATATTTTCAGTAACCTTATTACCAACCCAATAAAAATGTTACTACATCTTCCGCATTACAATACCGTAGTTAAAATCCGTTGGTAGTACGCAAGAAAATATTTAACTTCTAGTTTGCAAAACTGCAGCCTACGTATCTGGCTGTTTATCTGACAGTCGTAGTACAGGCCCTAAGACTTTCATTAATATTCTGATACAGTATGTGTGAGTTTATTATTTAAGAAATGCACACAAGTTGTGTATGTAAGTTACATAAGTTGCACAAGTTTTGACAAAACAATTTATATCCCGCATTTTGATTGCACACATTTTAATTAAGCACAAAATTCTACCAGGGGTATTACTCGCTTTTTACAAGTGGCCCTGTGGTAAAGATCACAAGCTTGATCGTACAACTCACATACACAGTTATTCCCGGTTTGTGAAAACGGTTGTTCTTGGATACTTTGTGGTGGTACCCATGCACAGCTACTGAGGTCACCAGGTGTCGGAGGTCTTGATTTGTGTTGGCCCCGGTTCTATTTCAAAATCAAATCAAAATCACTTTATTTGCAAATGAGGTGTCTACCTCGGTGGCAAATGGTACACTAAAATACATTATTTTCAAGCACTAAATATTAAATTAACAAGAAAAGAAAATTTTCCTATAATACAATATTATTCAATTTACGCTAGCAATTTTTTTTCTATTAAACACACAGCTCATCCTTAATAAATTTATATTGTTAACAAAATTCTACTTATAATATCTCCTGTACTACTTACAGATATAGTCAACTGATATACAGTATGTGGAATTACTTCAAATGATACTGTACAACTGGTATAAGATTAAAATTTACATTGCATTTATTTACTTATTATTTTTTTTACCCATTCTGGAACCTAAATAACATAACGACCTGCTGCGTCTTAACCAGAGCCCCTTGTGCCACCACTTTTCAGAGTTCCTGAAGGGCCTTCACAGCTACCGTAACGGTCCCAGGGCCCTCGAAGTCCGTGGCTTCTGCAGTATAAAAGTCCAGCCAAATTTCTCTGCATTTCTTTTATCCTTCAAGGAGCAGTTTATTCGAGTTGTCTGTAGGTGGAAGTCTCATACGCAGTTCTTCTATAAAGAACGATTCTCTCACGAGTTCGTATTCTAGCCTCGTCTTTGTGTGTTTCGAAACACCTAGAGCATATTTCAAGAATCTTTATTTAACTGCTTCCAAAGTCATTATATCTTCTAGATTTAACTTATCCCAAGTAATATCTATTCCGTAGGTTGCGCTGGGAACTATTTTTGCGCGAAATAAGGCCATAGCGGTTGTTAATGATAATCTGGATATTTATTTTATATCAAAAATTGTTTTTGTGGCAGATCTTGCACGGGACTTCACGTGTATTCTGAAAGATCTGGTGGTGGTTTTCAGTCACTCCCAGCATTTGAAGCTGTTGACTGTCACAAGAGGTTTCGGTCCTAGATACATCCTGTCCTCCGCAGCTTCTAGACCGGCGTTGCGGAATGTCATCTGTACAGTTTTTTCGGTGTTAATTTCCATTTTGCTTTCCTGTGCCCACTTCTCAGGTTGGTTTGTGGCTCTTTGCTGATTGTGTGTAGAGCTCGATCCAATGACCATGTCCGCATATATGTAGAACTTATCTTCCGTCTCTTGTCTAATCATCTGTACAACATCGTATGTGGCGACATTAAAGAGTAGGGGGATCAATGGCTGGTCTGAGTTATTGTTTTCGATGTAGTTATGCCATCTGTGATCTGAATGAAATTGGATGTCATCATGTTATGGATCAGTGAAGTGAGCTTCTCTTTTCCTGTTGTCGATTTCAGCTTTGATATTAGGATATGTCTGTTTAGTTTATCAAAAGCTTTGGTATAATCTACGAAGATTACAAGGAATTTCCCTGGAGGATGTTCCTGCCTTTTCGGAAACCGAATTGTTCTTCCTGGATCGTGTGTTCTACTTCTTTAGAAATTCGCTTTGTGATAATTCTTGTGAGTATTCTCAATGTGCATTTTTCCAGGGCAATTCCCCTGTAGGAAATCGGATCCAGTAGATTGCCTTTCCCCGTAAATAGTAACTTAATTGTCGAGATCCTCCATATTTCTAGTATGTTGCCCTCTTTTAAGCATAGATTTAACATATCTGTGACTGCTTGAAGTAATAGGTTAACTGAGCCTTTGATGTGTTCATTACATATGCCGTCGGGACCTGGTGCTTTTTTTGTCTTTTAGAGATATTATCTCGTACACCTCTTCTATCGTGAAGGGTTCAGATTCGACTAGGCATATCTTCACATCGATTTTCATCCTTATTAATGTCATTTCAAGCAGCCATGTTCGATTACTACCTGTCAAGCCAGAGAGTATACACTTCCTCAGACCACGGAAGAATACTATTCCCTGCTACATACTCTGATTCTCTAACCTTTCTCAGTTTTCAAACGTCTTCAACAGATGGCAGAGCGTTCCTAATAACTTCTGAATTGACGTTTCGCAAAACAATTGAGCGTCGCCTTACCCCTGTTGCCAGCGTGCTTCTGCCGCGAGAACAGCTGATGTAATACGACCGCGGTAAACAGCCCTTGTAAAATGTAATACCGTACTCAGAAAAGCTAATGAATCGGGATTGAAAACAAATTCACTAAAACTAAAGTTACTAACAGCATCCGACACTAAAAGAGAATACATTATTAAGAATAAAAGAGAATGAAGAAATAACACATCACTCGCCGCTAATGGCTGTTACAGGAAGGAGGTTACGGCCTACAAAGGGAACACTCCACAGATCTCAGAGTCACTGTCCTGCCTTTCCCGAACTACACTGAGACATGCTAAACACGCACAAACTAAGTACACTAACTAATACACTGACGTAAATAAAACTACAGTTATTTTTATACCCTGAACTATTAAACCTGTATTGTACTGACTTATGCTATACCGTACTATACTAGAGAGATGAAAACTGATATGAAAAACACTGATTACTGAATAAACATGCAAAAGATCGTGAACCGTACCGAATATCATACACCCTGAGCGAGATAGGTTAACCACGTGATGAGTTGGTAACTAGGTTCGAGATCTCACTCTACCGATATAAGTCGATATGAATGGCAGCTTGGGATTGGTTGGATGCCTATGTTTCAGCGCACAACCACCAGACAGAGCCAAAATTGAGCAAAACGTGAATTTGGAAGTAAAGCAGTTCGGAAATTGGCTGAGCGCACATTGGATCCGTATTCATTTCGTACGGTTTGGCACGACCGTAGTCGTACGTATGAACACGCACATTGTTGCGATCTCGTCCGATGCGATCGTTCAGTACTCGGCTGTAGATCTTGCGTCAACCAGGTTCGATCTCCGAAATGTCTAGAGAGATGAATGGTTAAACTGGACACCTCATGGCCTACTTTCAGTCAGTGATCCCACTACAAGGTTTGCTGGCTTTAATCTACCTCGGAGAGTCTGGTCAAGGTTAAACAGGATTTGATGTGGTACTGGTCGAACTGGTGCAGCCCTATATCAATGGCGTTGGATAAATTCTCCCCAATGTGATTGCGGTTTTGAATTGCAAACCATGAAGCATATTGTGCAGGAGTGCCCTCTACGTGCATATCCCGACTCCTTGGATGAACTCCACTCAGCATCTCCAGAAGGAATTAGATGGCTTGCAGACCTTTCTACCCATATTTGAAAAGTGGTCCTAATGCTGTAAATTGTATATATGTAACAATATCATGTAATGTAATTCTTATTGTCTTGTAAGCATAAGCATAATAATAACAAACCATGGAAGGTGTAAATTCTGGCTTCACAAGTGGGGAAAATCTGAAGACCCATTCTGCGACTGTGATAATGTGCCTCAGACCATCCAGCACGTTATGGACTGCCCAAAAAGAAGATTCAATGGATCTGTTCAAGAATTACATAATGCCTCTACAGAAGCAGTGGACTGGCTGAAAAGTCTGGACATTAAGTTTTGAATGCTGGCCTGTAAATTACATACTTACTTAAGAAATATGTATTTATATGTATTTATAATGTATCCTTGTTTTGCCATACGAAATAATAATAATAATAATAATAATAATAATAATAATAATAATAATAATAATAATAATAATAATAATAATAATAATAATAGGCGTAGGGATGTGGCGACCCCATCGCCCAGTGGGTAACCACTGCAGTTAGCCACCCGAGTATTGGCGGGAAAACCATACGTATTTAAGGTAGGAGGAAATGCCTGCCTTTCGCCAGAAAACATCATGAGGCCCTCTAAGGCTAACAACCTTAGTTGTACAATGTTGGACTATGTCCAACCCCTAAAATGAACATTAATATCATGGAACAAGCTTCTTACGAAGACAAAATCAGGCTTTCGGATTCCAGGGTGCCTCACATTTTGAAGCTCGTGAGTGAATCGGAGCACCAAAAGAACATTGCTAAATTCAAGAATAAGAGAAAATACTATTTTGGAACATTCCACATCAACTCCCTTATTCAGGTTGGAAAACTGAAACAGTTAACAGCGGAGCTACATAGACTCGACATCTCGATACTGGCTCTTCAGGAAACGCGGTACATGGATGAAGAACCTTTTGAATCAGATGGGTTCAGAATCTTCAAAGGAAAGGCCGGAAGAAAGATCATGAAAAATGTCCCGCAACTGGGAACAGCCTTTGTAGTAAACAAAAAGTTTCTAAACACTATAGTCGAATTCAAGAGTGTAAACTCAAGACTATCACTCATGACGATCAAATCAGCGAATAAGAAATACACGCTGATAAATACTCATGCACCAATAAATGAGGATAATAAAAAGAACCCCGATATGGTTGAAGAGTTTTGGGACAAACTGGGGGATGAAATACTAAAGATCCCAAAAAATAACATCAAAATTCTCCTGGGGGACTTCAATGCACAAGTGGGGCGGGAAAGGAAGTACATAGAAATAGTTGGACAATATCCGGCACACAACAGGACGAATAAAAACGGAGAAAGACTGATCAGTTTATGCAATATGAACAACTTCAAACTCATGTCTACCCATTTCAAAGCACGCCCCAACAAAAAGAAAACATGGGTATCACCGAACCCCTTGCTAGGCGAATTTCAACTGGACCATGTAGCGATATCCAAGAACAATTACAAGGAAATTCATAACGTCAAAGTTAGAAAAGCGGTTAATGTAACATCAGACCATTATTTATTACAGATAAAGATGAATTTCATACCCGGACGAAAAACACATATCTGTGGCAATAGAGTGCCAAAACTTGACCGTGAATTGCTCATCCAAGAAAAGAGGGAAGAATACAGGAAAAAGCTACAGGTGCCAAAAAATTGGGATGAAGTGACAAAAAATCTGCAGGAGCCAGCAGTTGAATTAGCGTCTACGAAACGTCGAAGCAAGCATGCATGGTGGAATGCAGAATGTGAAAATGCAATCAAAGAAAGATTTGAGGCATGGAAATCATGGAATGAGAATAAGACTGTGACAAATTTGGAAAAATCACGAGAAATAAGGAAACAAACCCACCAAACACTGAGAAGAGTCAGAAGAGAACACCTTAGGGCAGAAGTCACGGAAATGGATGAAAACTTCAAGAAAAACAATACCAGATTATTCCATAGGGCCTTTAAAAGTAGAATCAAAGGCTATATAGCACCGAGCCTGCATTTCAAGAAAACGGACGGAACTCTTGCCCTCAACAATAAAGATAACTGTGAGATCCTTGCAAAGTACTTTGAAGACCTCCTTAACTGTGGATCACCACGGGAAAAATTGGAGATTGAGAAGGACACAATCCAGAACCCAGATTCTGAACCACCCGATGAGGAAGAAGTAAGGGAAGTAATAAACTCCCTAAAGAACAACAAAGCATCTGGTGAAGATGGAGTAATAGCAGAACGCCTTTATCACTGAAGTGACAGAACTGTTCCGGAATATTTGGAGAGATGAGAAAATACCAGAAGACTGGCTAGTGGCATTAATACACCCGCTACATACAAAGGGACCGAAAACAGACGTCAACAACTACCGAGGAATATCACTTTTATCTGTCACGTATAAGATTTTTTCTAAACTCCTATTGAACAGACTGACACCGCAAATTGACCACAAGTTGGGAGAGTATCAGGATGGCTTCAGGAGAGGGCGCTCTTGTCAGGACCATATCCTGAGTCTAAAAATGATAATCAAATATTACAATGCGCGGCCAAAGAACATCTTCATCTCTTTCGTTGATTTTCAAAAAGCATACGATTCAATAGATAGAGACACATTGATGGAAATTTTGAGAGAATATGGCATCGATCAAAAAACACTCAACTTACTTAGGTTAACACTAACAAACACCATATCCAAAGTGAAATTTCGAGAAGAGATCAGCAAACCCTTCCAGATAAAAACAGGTCTGAGACAGGGTGACAGCTTATCCCCAACACTCTTCAACGTGGTTCTAGATAAGGTCATGAAAACACTATGGAAACATAATGACTCAGGTGTTATAATAGGTAGTAAAAATAAACATGTCAAACCGAAGTGTTTGGCCTTTGCTGATGATTTGGCACTCTTCGCTGAGACAGAACAGGAAGCAATAACACAGATAAATGAACTACAGGAGATAGCCGAGAAAACAGGTTTAAAAATCTCCATCACGAAAACAGAGATGATGAGCACGGACAGGAATTATGTGAAGAGAACAATGAAGACGAAATATGGCGAAGTGAAGGTCACAAAGCAGTTTAAATACCTGGGAGAAATTATCAGCAGCAACGGGATGGATAAAGAGGCCATGGAAAATAGAAGACTTAAGTTGGAAAGGCTAAACATTGCCACCAAAGCCATTTACAACAAAAAGAATCTCTCCATCAATGCGAAACTAAGACATTATGATGCTGTGGTAAAACCAGTGATTCTGTATGGGGTGGAAACAGCAACACTAACGAACCTGGAAAAACTACTAAAGATTGAAAGGAGAATATTGAGGAGGATTTACGGCCCAAGGGGAAACTACAGATTACGCTCAGATAAGGAGATATACAAAAGAACAGAAGACCTGGAAACAACAATAAGGAAAAGACGGCTGCGATTCTATGGATACATGGTCAGAATGGATCCAACAAGGTTAAATAAACAAATTTTTAATAAAATATACTACTTGAAGAGCCAGGGGGGATATGCCAAGCAGATGAAGGAAGAACTCAAGAGGTTAGGAATTGCAGATGAAGAATGTCGTGATAGAGACCAATTCAGGAAAAGACTTTCCAACATAAAAGTTCTGGTTGAAGAAAAGAAAGGGCGCAGAGGGGGAAGATGGACTGAAGAGAGAAGAGCGCAACATTCTGAAAGAATGAAGGCACTGTGGAGAAAGAGGAAGGAAGAAGGGATGATTAGAAGGAAGTGAAGTGGTATTGGCGTGGTCCTAAGTTTGGCCGGTTCGCAAGAAAGAAAGAAGAAATAATAATAATAATAATAATAATAATAATAATAATAATAATAATAATAATAATAATAATAATAATAAGTACTCGCTCTTGTCTTTCATTGTCAACATGAATAACCTATTTCTGTTGGAGAATTCCGTCGGTAGATGCAGAGTGTGTTTCGTCCCTTAAGAGGCCACGGCTTGTCCGTGGTCCAACAGCTCTGTACTCTGACCGGCCAACCGAGCAGAAGAAAGTTGGCCACGGCTCTACCATGGCTCTACGCCTCTGAATTCGGGAGACGAAACAGGGCTAGACTTCACGCCTGGCCCTACCCGTCGGCTGTCCTGAAAATGATTTTCCGTGGTTTTCCATTCTCCTGCACTAAGGCGAATGCCGGAACAGTTCGTAGTATAAACCACGGCCGCCCACCCCCCTCACCTTCCCCGCACATCTCCTTCACCGTAACACATCCCCCGGTCTGAGAGACGGCGTAACCATCTAAGAGGCCCGCCTCCCCCTTCAGGGGAGGAATGAAAACGTTTAGTAGTAGTAGTAGTAGTAGTAGTAGTAGTAGTAGTAGGGCCTAGTTGTAGTGAGAGTTCTCTTCTGAGACGCAGATCGTAGAACTGAGTAGGTTAATGAAATATATCTGAAAAGGAAAGAATTGCGGAAATTCCATCATATCAGGACGATAATGACCAAGCTCGAACAAATTACTTCGCATCATCATTATAAAACAGGCGAATAATACTTAAAGAACGAAGAAAGCAATAACAATACGATCATAAATAATTAAATATGACTTATATCAAAGTAAAGTATATATGACCAATAAAAACCGTGTCATAATGTTCACAACAGCTAAGAATGTGTTCAATGTAACTTAAACTGGTAGCAAAACCCCAGTCACGGCAACTCGAGCCCTAGAAATAATGCAGAACGTAACTTGTAAACGTTTCTTTGTATGTATACGTAGAAAAATTTGCATCATTTCGAGTGTAAATAAAAGAGGTAATTACTGCTTAACAGGCATGTCTATTTCTTCGGAGATTTCCTTCCATGAATTGCGTTGGTAGTCATGCAATGGATATTCACAGTCACTTTGATCTTACAAGCATTTTCCTTCGTATATTAACGTTATGAACTTTTCAATCATCCATATCAGTGGAGGAAACATATTTTTATTCAATTTTAATTGCCTGAAATAAGAAATTATAGGAATTATTAAAATCATCAATTTGTACAAGCTCTGTTGTCTTATCAGCTAATTATTTCCTCCATTTTCTGTGATAACAAAACGATTAGTGCAAATACGCAAAAAATATCGTTCGTCGTGGCTAACCGATTTGTATAGCGTCAAAGCAAGTAGTGGAAACTTTGCATCTGCTGCAAGGAAGGGTACCAGGAATATATTTTTGCCAAGGTCATGGACACAGAGGTATGATTCCCCTGCTTGTCGCGCGCATTCGTCAGTCTGGCAGTCTTTAGTATCCTTTAGTTTCTTTTAGTTTCTTTTATTAGCTTAGTGTACAGTCAAATGCTCAATAAATTTTAATTGTATTATCTCGCCGTACTTCTATTTAATTGTAATACATGTGTAATTATTGTTCCTTTTGTTATAGTTTTATTGTATAGTACTAGCCTAGGGAAGGTTTTCATTCCCCATCCCCGAAGGGGAGGGGCGGGCCACCTAGAAGGTAACGCCTTCTCCCTGGCCAGGAAATAGTACTAAATAAAAATCTCAAAAAAGCTATTATTACCGCACTAATTTTACGGGTTTCGGAGACGCCGAGTGCCGGAATTTAGTCATGCAGGAGTTATTTTACGTGCCAGTAAATCTACCGACACGAGGCTGGCGTATTGGAACACCTTCATATACCACCGGGCTGAGCCAGTGTCGAACCTGTCCAGTTGGGATCAGAAGGCCAGCGTCTCAACATTGTGAGCCACTCAGCCCGGCTTTTTTTTTTTTTTTTTTTTTTAGTTTTGTTGTATATCCCCCCTCCCCCTCCCAACCCCCAGTATATCCCATAAACCCGGTTACTTTGTTGTCTGTACATTTTTTGCCCTCCACGTCTAATTCCCATTCGCCGCTACTTGTTCATATTGCTCGGAGTTCGTGCGTAAAGATCTGATAGAATCCCAGCAAGTTGGGAACGTGATCGGACGTCTCATCTAAAAGCGCGTATACGCACGACTAAATCATGCGCAGTGTGCGAGCCCGCACAGCATTACTAGCGTCGGGATGGTTCTTACATATTCGCGCGAAATTTCAGTTCCAATATGCGCTCAATCTTCAGCTAATCTTTATTTTTCGAAAACCCAGCCACTTTACTTCTAATTTAAAGCATTTCTATGTAGTACTTCTCAAGTTCATCTAAGAGCATTTTAAACTTTCAGATCCTTATTCTAAATCCCTCCACGTCACGTAAAACATGAATTTAGTTCCGTAGGATTTCTGAAGCTTGTGAAATGCACCAAAGCGATAGAGAATCCAGGAGCTGTGCGGTAGACAGAGCCTGCTGTATTAAATCTCTCTTTTAATATATCACATTCATACAACACGCCTCGCCTCCTTCAGCAGGCCTTGCTCCATGCTTACAGCACGTTCCCTCCGTAATTCATTTGTCTCCCCTCCCCGCCACGTTGAAGTGTTACCAACCGTCGCATTCTCTCACTGAATCCCTTTGTTCATAGAGAGCATTTTTCATATTCACCCCTGCCCAAGTACTGGCGCAATATCTTTTCTGTCAACAGTATCCTAAATTATCTTATATTTAAACATGAAATGGGAGTGTGTATGTGGAGGAATGGTGAAGTTGTGGTTAAAATATACAGTTTGAATCTTGATAACAAAAGCTAATTTAGAAATCCACTATCCTTTGTGACAGATTCATCTCTGTTAGCAATAACTGTTTCTTTGTAATATCGGTACGTATTTTAATTTTTATTTCAATGAAATCAATCAATCAATCAATCAATCATCAATGATCTGTATTTAGTGCGGTCGCCCCGGTGGCATATTACCAATTAATTGTTTACCTAGATTTTTCTTAAATATTTTCAACGACCTTGGAAATTGATTGAACATTTCCCTTGATAATTTATTACAAAAACCCTTACTCCTTGTCCTATAAATGATTATTTGCTCCAATCTGTCCTCTTGAATTCCAACTTTATCTTCATATTGTGATTTTGCCTACTTTAGAAAGCTCCACTCAAGCTTATTCTTCTACTTATGTCATTCCACTCACCACTGACAGCTCTAAACATACCGCATAGTCAAGCATCTCGTCTCCTTACTCCCAAGTCTTCCCAGCCCAAAGTTTACAACATTTTAGTAACACTACTCTTTTGTCGGAAATCACCCAGAACACATCGTGCTGCTTTACTTTGAATTTTTTCCAGTTCTTATATCAAGTAGTTCTGGTGAAGGTTCCATACACTGGAACCGTACTCTAGTTGGGGTCATACCAGAAACTTATACGCCCTCTCCTTTACATCCTTACTACAACTCCTAAATACTCTTATAACCCTTCTTTAACAACCTCGTTAATATGATTACCCCAATGAAGATAATTCCTTATATTAACACGTAGGTACTTAAATTGTTCTACATGAGATACTATCACCTCGTCAACATAATAATTAAAACAAATTTAGAAGAAGGATATAAAATCAGTAATTCTTGGATGCCTATCATTCATAGTTTAAGACATACAGATCACAACATAAACACACGGGCCGAAACCCCATTACATAACAGCGCGGGCAAGCCCCCACTACCTGGCTGCGACACATACTTTCCAGAACACTCACGAGACAGCCAGGGCTTACGTCAGCCAGAAAGACTAGGATATAAAAGGCCAAGGTCAGGGCCACTCCAGTAGTGTAATTTCTGCCTGGGAGACTGATTACCTCGAATCGAGTAGGGGTATTTCAGTCGCCTTGACAATGAATACTGCAATGTATTCGAAACGTCAGCAAACTGTACGTAATGTGCGTACAACACGGTTCAACCCGGAAATTAAACTAAATAATTCTTCACGCCGTGGAAGCTTCACCTCTAAAATAAAACTGGAAGAACTTTTCATCTTTTTGAAACGTAAAACTTGACTTTTCATCCCATTTAAGTTCCTACCATTATCTGCTGTCCATCTCACAACATTGTTTAAGTCGTCGTCCCCCCCCCCCCCCCCCCCCGCAGTCACTCAGAAGCCTGAAGGGATGGCAGGGGAGTTAATACAAACATGAGAATAGGAAATTCCGAAGTAGAACAAGTGCAATATTTCTGTTACTTAGGAAGCATCATAATTGAAGACAATAGATGCACCGAGGAAATTAAAATAAAGAATAGATCTCGCTAAACATGCCTTTCAAAATAAAAGAAATATTTTAACAAATACCCATGTACGTTTAGAAGCAAGAACAGCCTTTGTGAGAGCTGGATTATTGGAAAAAAAAAGAGAAGATTCACTGGAAGCAACTGAAATGTAGAATTAGAAAGGAAATGACGAGGACATTCTGGACTGGAAAAAAACTAATCGAGTTGTTCTAAAGAAAGTCAATGAACAACGGAGACTGATAAAGGATATGGAAACTTGAAGGTCATATCCTGAGACATAATGAGTTCCTAGAAAACATACTAGGAAAGAGAGGAAGAGGAAGACCAAGGAAGACATACTTCGAGGATATGAGAAACGTGATGGGATGTAAAGACTACAAAGAAATGAAAAGAACGGCAGGATTGAGAGGAAAATTGTTTCAGGGACAAGGCTTAGTCTTTAGTATACGACGATGATTTTATATATATTCCCATCATCTTCACATTATTAACGCTGAATACTGTTAAGTTTTGGAACAAGTAAGCGATACAAAATTAAGAAAGTTGTAAAATCCAAATGATTTCTAGATAACACATATGGCGACAGTATCGAGGGTCTCGGTGTAAAGAGGAGGGGTCGATGAGCAAAGGTGTAAAGGCATTATATCTATTATGACGTCATGCGGTGATGCAATAGCACATATTGAGATAAGAAGAAGGAAAAGAAAGTAGGTAGAATAAATTTTGATTCAAACAAACATGAAAATTAATGGATGAAAAGGAATAATAAAGAACTCTATTTCAAAAATTAAAAGCTCACCGGCAGAACAAAGAACTCTAGTAGAAAAATTAAAAATTAAAAGCTCTCGGGCAGAATAGAGAACTCTATTTGAAAAACTAAAAAACCCCGGGCAGAATAAAGAACTCTATTTTAAAAACTAAAAGCTCTCGGGCAGTATAAAGAACTCAATTTGAAAAACTAAAAACCCTCAGCCAGAATAAAGAACTCTATTTGAAAAACTAAAAGCTCTCGGGCAGAATAAAGAACTCTATTTGAAAAACTAAAAGCTCTCAGGTAGAATAAAGAACTCTATTTGAAAAACTAAAAACCCTCAGGCAAAATAAAGAACTATATTTGAAAAACTAAAAACCCTCAGGCAGAATAAAGAACTCTATTTGAAAAACTAAAAACCCTCGGGCAGAATAAAGAACTCTATTTGAAAAACTAAAAGCTCTCGGGCAGAATAAAGAACTCTATTTGAAAAACTAAAAGCTCTCAGGTAGAATAAAGAACTATATTTGAAAAACTAAAAGCTCTCGGGCAGAATAAAGAACTCTATTTGAAAAACTAAAAGCTCTCGGGCAGAATAAAGAACTCTATTTGAAAAACTAAAAACCCTCAGGCAAAATAAAGAACTATATTTGAAAAACTAAAAGCTCTCGGGCAGAATAAAGAACTCTATTTGAAAAACTAAAAACCCTCGGGCAGAATAAAGAACTCTATTTGAAAAACTAAAAGCTCTCGGGCAGAATAAAGAACTCTATTTGAAAAACTAAAAGCTCTCAGGTAGAATAAAGAACTCTATTTGAAAAACTAAAAACCCTCAGGCAAAATAAAGAACTATATTTGAAAAACTAAAAGCTCTCGGGCAGAATAAAGAACTCTATTTGAAAAACTAAAAGCTCTCAGGCAAAATAAAGAACTATATTTGAAAAACTAAAAGCTCTCGGGCAGAATAAAGAACTCTATTTGAAAAACTAAAAGCTCTCAGGTAGAATAAAGAACTCTATTTGAAAAATTAAAAACCCTCAGGCAAAATAAAGAACTCTATTTGAAAAACTAAAAGCTCTCAGGTAGAATAAAGAACTCTATTTGAAAAACTAAAAACCCTCAGGCAAAATAAAGAACTCTATTTGAAAAACTAAAAGCTCTCGGGCAGAATAAAGAACTCTATTTGAAAAACTAAAAGCTCTCGGGCAAAATAAAGAACTCTATTTGAAAAACTAAAAGCTCTCGGGAAATCTGGGCTACGAGGGGGCCACAGATTTTTACTTATGATCCTCGTACCAAACACTCTTCAGTAAGGAGATAACGACCTTTACGTCTGTTTTCATTGTTTACTGAACCTGTACGTTTTAATCTCTTGGCCAGTTGTTTTATTGTCCGATTGATAGGAATGGGTTTCCCTGGAAACTACGCTCGAAACTTTTGTCTTGTCCTAGCGCATGATTTTCTGCACTCAATGTAAGTATTGTGCAGATATACAGTTCACATAACGAATATTTCACATACATTACAACACAATCACAATAAAACACTATACAATACGACATACAGTACGCAGTAGCTTCATTGAACACCCCACTATCTCGGGGCTCAGCTCTCAGCAACTGCAGGAAGTGCCGGAAACCAGCGGCCGGTAGCGGCCTGTCATCGGTGGCCAAGGTTGAGCGAGAAAGTCCTTGCCAAGCATAAATAAAGACCCTGTATTCATTCTCACACCAATATGAGCTCACAAGTTCCTTGAAAATAATTGAATTGTCGGTTTTGTAAAATAAATATCAATATTGTTAATACATTTTTAATGTTGCCGGAAGGAAATTAAGTATTATGCTTTTAATAAACATGACTCCGCATTATTACCACCGAGAGTGTTATAACTGTGGCAACAATTTTGTCTTGCATATTTCGGTCCAGTCTGTAGGATTCCCGTCATTCGATAACATTTCTGGGGATGGTCTATCTCTTCCTGTAGTCAAATTTAGCCAAATCGATCTCCTCTCACCCATTCGATTCAGTATCTCTTCATTCGTGATTCGATCTACCATCTCACCTTCAGCATTGTTCTGTAACACCACAATTCAAAAGCGTCTATTATCTTTCTTTCTGAGCTGGTTATCGCTCTTATTTCAGTTCCATACAATGCCACGCTCCAGATGAAAGTATTTAAAAATGTCTTTCTAATCCCTACTGGTATATCAATATTCGAAGTGAGCCAATTCCTTTTCTTAAAGCTCTTCCTTGCTTGTGCTAGTCTGCATTTTATGTCCTCCTTACTTCTGCCATCGTTAGTTATTTTACTACCCAAGTAACAATATTCTTCTACTTCCTTTAAGACTTCATTTCCTAATTTAATATTTCCTGCATCACCTGCTTTCGTTCGACTGCACTCCATTACTTTTGTTTCGGACTTATTTATTTTTATCTTGTACTCCTTACCCAATATTTCGTCCATACCATTCAGCAGCTTCTCGAGATCTTGTGCAGTCTCAGATAAAATAACAATATCATCGGCAAATCTCAGAGTTTTGATTTCCTCTCTTTGGACTGTGATTCAATTTTCAAATTCCTCTCTGATATCCTCTACGGCTGTTCTATATAAACATGAAAAAGGAGAGGGGAGAAAACGTAGGCTTGCTTCATTCCTTCCTGGATTGCTACTCCTATTTCAAAGCTCTCGACTTCTAATGTTTGTTTTACGTGCCAAATTTAAGGTTTTTCAGAAAGGCAGAGGTGCCGGAATTTCGTTCAGCAGGAGTTCTTTTACGTGCGGGTATATCTCCACCGACACGAGACCTGGCGTATTTTTGTACCTTCAAATACCACCGAACTGAGCCTGGATCGAACCTTCCAAAATGAACTCAGACGGCCAGCGCTCTACCGTCTAAGCTTCATAGCTCGATCGCAGAAAATTAAACTATCAGAGCCACAGGAACCGCCCAGTCGAATTCCACTTTCACTGTTAGATAGCAGAACAGTGGGAATGTAGAAATTGGCAAAGAGGCAGCCTAAATGGCACCAGTTCAGAAGCTCTGCAAATCTATACCTGAATGTTACAAATAATAATAATAATAATAATAATAATAATAATAATAATAATAATAATAATAATCCAATAATCGCAACAGCCTCGACGGGCCTTCACCTACTAAGCGACCGCTGGTCAGCCCGAAGACCTGCATATTACGAGATGTCGTGTGGTCAGCACGATGAATCCTCTCGGCCGTTATTCTTGGCTTTCTAGACGGGGGCCGTCATCTGACCGTCAGATAGCTCTTTAATTGTAATCAAGAGATCCAGGTGAAAATCCTTGATCTGGCCTGGAATCGAACCCGGGGCCATTGGGTAAGAGGCAGGCACGCTACCCTTACACCACGGGGCCGGCGAAAAATAATAATAAAAGTAATAATAATGTTATTGGTATCCAGGACTCCTAAACTGAGACACTACAAAACTGGAATCCTTGAAAACCTACAACCTGTTTTCCATTCAATTACTGGGTCGGGGATTGGATGAATGAAGCCCCAACTTCCGGCGAGGATATGAATTGTGCTGGCTGCTGAAGCCGGACACACTCCTCTAAGGCAATGATTAATGACTGACAGATGAAATAAAATGATAGTGGAGAGTGTTGCTGGAATAAAAGATGAGAGGGAAAACTGGAGTACCCGGAGAAAACCCGGTCCCGCCTCCTCTTTGTCCAGCACAAACCTCACATGGAGTGACCGGGATTTAAACCACGGCATCCAGCAATGAGAGGCCAGCGCGCTTACGCCTGAGCCACGGAGGCTCTACAAAACTGTAATCCTTCCAGGAGCTTTATATGCAACAGAGTGTTTCAATCCCTTCTAAGATAGAAGAATGAACAAAACAGAGAACAGAATCCTAAGGAAAATTATGGAACCAGAATAAGATTTATACAGAGAATCAGAAAGAAAAATACGCTAGGCCATGCTTTCAAAAAATGATTATTAAGATTCTTTGGTCATCTGTACAGAATGGATAAAGATAGACTAACAAAATAAATTTTTGAACATTATGCAAATAGGAAGACCAAACCAGCCTTTTTCGAAGAAGCCGAAAACGATTTGGAACTACTCAGCATTAATAAAAGAACAAATCACCAATGGAAAAGAATTTCAAAAAGCAATATTGATGGTAACTTTCCAGGAAGACCCAAGGGCAAATGGACTGAAGAAAGTAAACAACAACACCGAGAAAGGATGAAGTTGTAGAAAAATAAGAAGAGGAAAACTGTTTCATAAGGTCCTAAGCTGGCCTAATTGAACGAATGTTTTAATGTTGCAATCATTTCTTAGCAAACTAGGAAAAACTTAAAATTAA
The DNA here is from genome assembly GCF_040414725.1 of Anabrus simplex. Classification (NCBI taxonomy): domain Eukaryota; kingdom Metazoa; phylum Arthropoda; class Insecta; order Orthoptera; family Tettigoniidae; genus Anabrus; species Anabrus simplex. The sequence goes on along the minus strand of NC_090278.1, from coordinate 39,914,533 downwards.
GCAATATCATCAATTCTGCTGAAAATTGAAGGACTAAAGTGCTAGGAGTGGGAAGGAAGCGGCCGTGGCCTTAATTAGGGTACATCCCCAGCATTTGCCTGGTGTGAAAATGGGAAACCACTGAAAACCATTTTCAGGGCTGCCGACAGTGGGATTCGAACCTACTATCTCCCGAATACTGGATACTGCCCGCACTTAAGCGACTGCAGCTGCCCAGCTCGGTCGTTTTCTTTTTTATTCAAATTCTAACCAAATTAAACTTTTTACATAATTCTTTCTGTAATGTGTTGCTGGTTTCAATACCCTCAGGCGTTTATTGACTTTTTTTTTAAATGTCCACATCAAATGTACTTATAAGGACATAAGTGAAGCTCTGTATTGACTCACATTAGCGCTCGTAGTGGTAGAAAAAAGCAAACTGTTAATATAATCGACCAGATAGTGAAAAAAAGGATTGTAATGATTGGGAATATATAAAGAATATAATCCCACACTTTATAATATTTGATTTACCTAAAATTCGTAGCTCATATCCCTAGGATGTTTTCAACATTGAGTTGCTTGCCTGTGGATTTTTACGTCCCGGTGACTAATTTTACAGTTTTCGGAGACTATTATTATTATTATTATTATTATTATTATTATTATTATTATTATTATTATTATTATTAATCGTATTATCGTGCCGAGAAATCATATATTTACTGTATATTCTTTATCGAATGTGATAGAGTCTTATTTGGCAACTCGATTTTCCATTTCGGACGTTCGCCATGTAAGGACACAAACTATTATAATGTATGAAATGTTGCCTATATTTTAGGAGTTCATCGAGGTGGTACCCTACATGGTTATGCAAATTTTCGTACAGAACTGTATAGCTAACTGCTGGACGCTGGCAATTCACTAAATAAGATTCCAATCTAAGCTATTGCTGCACAGAACCACCGCTCCCTTCTCCAGAGTTAAACAATAGAACTCTGCTCCTCTCGCTTCGGTACAGTCAGCATCACTGGAATATATGGTCTTTCGGACCACTTACCCCTCTGCACAGTCCCTCCTCCATTTCCTTCCATTCCAACCCATCCCCATCAGCCTGATACAATGTGCCATACCATCCATCTTTGGAAACAAGGGATGGTGTTGGCGAGGGGTAAAAAAATATATATCTCACTCCCATTTATAAACCCCAAGCGAAAAAGTAGAATCCAGATTTTATGGACATCCGAACATGCTCCATGGAAAATCTTTACATGTTTCAAGACTATTCTTGTGGTTCAAAATTCATAAAAGCAAGAAATGACATAAAAAGTAAGGAAAATTATTCAAGGTTTGAGCACGAAAGAAGTTCAATGAAAGAATCTCGATTATACGTCGTAATGAATGGTGAGGAAGGAGCGGATAGTCGCAAAAAAGCAGATAATATATTCGACTTCTTGTAATCGTATCTTTATACTCTTTCGAAGAAGTGTGTGACTTTCTTACGAACGAGATTTCTTTGTGCTCTCCGTTCTTACTCTTCTCGCTCAATAATCAAATTACGGTATCTGCTGATTCAGGTGCAGTTTATACTTCATCGTCAGTGTCGACTGTACCTTGATATTTCAATTATTCTGCCTTATTTTTATTAAGATGTTTTGAAGACTTTGTGTCACAGAAAACATTCATGCTCACAGTGAGCACTAAAGCTAAGATGACTATAATTGACGATATGTAGCCTTGTGAACGACTTTTCCAATTTTCCGTGAATGATAGGTGACGTTTGACAGGCTCGCCTCAACAGCAGCCAGTAAATCTTCCACTGACTTAGCAGGTGAGAATCCTACGTGATGTGAATGGCAATTGTAGCTTCGCACTGGGTCTCAATTTGGGCGCTTTATAAGAGACGAAATTCTTTATTATACTCTAGGGAGGGCATAGAATTTATCCAAGGATTATTGATTATTATTCTTTTTCTTAATGTACCACCTTGTAGCGCATGTTGGCGATCTTTACTTTGGATTCAGTGTGGCTAAGCAGGTAGTACCAGTCCATGAGATTTTTCAGTCACAGAGATCATCGCCCGCCAGAACTCCTACGTCCTTCTATTCTTCCTTGTATGACACGTTGCAGAATTCCATACTTGCCATTCCGCACTGTATTATTCCAGCTTCGGATTTTTGAGAGTCAACATGACTTCAGTCTTCCTTACTAGAAGATCCAGCACCTCAAAATACCGGATTCAGTCCGTCTTCAGTCCGTCTATCTACATTCACGTGTACCTACACATTTCGAATATCTCAAGCAGTCTGCTGCAGAGAACCTGAACGTTCGAAAAAACGTAGGCATTGACCGAACATAGCCTAAGGTACAGTTTCAGGCTGTAGCTATGGAGCAATTTCTTTTCCTGAATGAAGATGCTTTTCGCACGTTTGGTTCGGACCCATATAATCCTAATAATCGGATAATCCGATCATTGGTTAATCGAGAAACGGATCACGTAGTTTTCTCGTGGTCATAGCCACGAGTCCTCCAGAGATATGTGAGGTAACATTTCAAAAATACGTCATATTTCGAACCCCAGCGGCTTTAGGAAAAATCGGTGCCTATGTCACTCGCTGCTCTGAAGTGAACACTTTTGCCCGTAAAATGTAGATTAATCGAGTGCGAAAACTCGCTTAAAAATCTAAATTAGATTGCGTTCTTCCTCTCGGCGATACTTAGTGTGGTGGTGCGATTTGAACTTGGCGTGGTCACCGCGAGTACGACAGAATAGAACGCCACATGGGGTGTGGCGGCGTTGTCAGTTTGGTATCAGTGCAGCCTGCCGAAGCAGTGTTGAAGGGTTGGTCATACTGATAAACAATTTGAAAATATAATTCGATATATGGTGCCGTTCTCGTTCTATCAGCTGTCGAAGTTAGCCAATGAGACCGCTTGGCGGATCAGTTCAAATGGACTTTGTTAGGCGGTGTTGGCAACTCTGCTTGACAGCACCAGTCGAACAAAGGAAGTTCGCAATGGGAGAGATTTGGAGACGGAGCTCCCAGTTGACAGGATCGCGCTACGGTAACGTCGGTGTGTTTGTTTCATGCTGATTTCTCAGGCTGATGTTTAGCCACATGCAAATTTAGCAACACCGCCTTGCAAAGTCCATTTGAATACACCCGCGAAACAGTATGATTGGCTAACTTCAGCAGCTGATAAAATGACAATAGTATGATATATGGAATTACTTTTTTTTTTCAAATTACTTATCAGTAAAGCCTGGATTTTTATGCAGTGACGGGTTAGACTGCAAACTAATTTGGTTAGTAGGAAGTGTAGGCCACCAGCTCTTCAATAATGTAGCAAGAGTAACATAATTCTGATGAGCAATACCCCTGATGTTTATGCAAACACCATAGCATAATCGTTGTGAAGGTAGACTATACTTGTTCATCGCTTCAGTAAGTTTGCATTCTAACCTATTAATGCATAAAAAACCGGGCTCCACTTATCAGTATGACCAACCATCTAACGCCAATATACCCGGTTCACCTTGGTTCCCACCCTCCTGTATTAATGCAATGCCCAGTTCAGGTTCTATGTTCCTACATGGACATAATTACAGCTGACTGGTGTGGAAGCCCCTGGACAGGCTACGATCAGGTGTGATAAGATCCAGCGATAACTTGAAGAAATAGAGGTTCAATACAAGTGATAAAAGATGTCAATGTGGACAAGAACAAACCACGAGCCACAGGCTTCTGTGCCCAAAATCTTGAACAGAGGATGATCTCCTACAAACCACTCCGAGTGCAAAGTACTGGCCATGAGTAATATGATTTTACGTGTTATGTTTCGTGTATTTACAACTGACTTGTACATTAACTCTAAATTTGTATGTTTTCAACTCGAGTATATTATCCTTCATTCATTCATGTCGTATCGGCCAACTTCGGATCGCGCCATTTCAACTCGTTACTTCTGACTTTGATGTCTGCCCAGTACTTCTCGGTGTCGTTCTTTCTCTCCTGCGACCATAACTTTCCAGTCTTTAATTTTGCCTTGTCTCGGAACCCCGGAACGTTTGAAGTTTCTTCTTAAGTGGGACACGCTCCTGGATGTCATTAAGTATAACTCCCACTTCTTCAAGGACTCTATCCGCTTCAATGAATTAAGCCCCTTTAGGTTTCTTCGGAGGAAAGAAGGTTGGTCAGTCTTGTTGGGTGCATTCGTGTCACATGCCCATAAAAAGTAACTCTTCTTTTCCGGAATCAGTAATCTTCTCTACGTGGGTGTTATGTCTTATTCTGTACTCTCCATTGTCCTTGACGGGACCTAAGATCTTTCTCAAAAACTTCCTTTCTTTGGCCTCCAGTTTCTCAATCAGACGTTTTTTGTTCATTGGAAAACATTCTGAAGTGTGTAAGATTTCTGGATGGATGACACAGCAGTAACGCTTCAGCTTTGCTTTCAAAGATATGAACCTTTTGTTGTACATGTTGTCCCAAAAGACCGATAACATCTGACAAGGCAATATTGGAGGTAGAGAGGTAATAATCGACATACACGGTTGGCAAGACATGGGGTTTTATTGACACCAAAATAAATCAAATACAGCTTCACTAACAGTGCTTTTTCTGGTAATACCAACTTGCCGTGATTGTAGGCGCACCTGACGACCTCTCTCTCATGCGGCATCACTGAGGTGTTGCTGTCCAGCGCCACCTGTTGGACAGTTTGTGCACTCGTTCTTGGTGCCATGTCATGTCGAGCATGTGTAGCAACTGTCTTCGTACTGTACGTCACGCAAAGAGGCGAACAGTTTCCTCCGTCGGACCCGTGCAATGCAAGCACTGTGCCTTGCAGTTAAGAAATATTCTCACATGTTTTATTAATATAACAAGTGAGATCATTAACACCTGTAATCGTTTGATATCTCGTACGTTATGTCTGGGTAATTTTAGAAGAAGCAGGCCTGAAATGTCATCAAAGTAGTCAAAGCGTAACGATCGCATTACTCGTGCATGTACGCAACAAATCATAATTATTATGCATTATTAAAAGTGTGGAGACAACGATTGTACATAAATAATAAGAAGAAGAAATAGAAGGCTGTTCCACCTTACTTCTAGATTATCGAAATTAGTGGGTTTCTTTTCTGTGAACTTCTGGCGCTATCCTTCAAGGAATTAAGTTGTATTGCTTGTAATATCTAAATATTGTCTACTGACGTTGGCAATCACTGTGGCGAATGCAGAACGATCTCATGCTAGGTGGAACAGTCTTTCAACACTGTGAATTCCAGTCCATTCTTTTATGTTTCCAAGCCATGATGTTCGCCTCCTCCCGACACCTCTTCGACCCTGTATTTCGCCTTGTACAATCCGCTGTAAGATGAGGTAACGGTCATTTCTAACGATGTGGCCAAGGTAAGAGATCTTCCGGAGTTTTATTGTTTGAACTAGCTTAACAATGCCAAAAGCATTTAGTTCTTTATTTTGTACTGGATTCCGCTTTTATTGCATGTTCTCAATATTATCTAACCCAAGAAATAACACAGTATTAGTTATATTTTTGGTTAGGATTTTCTTCTTCTCCTGCCCTCATTCGAAAGGAATGACAATATTGGTGTATAGTGACTGGGATAGCTGGACATTCATCGTGATGCGCACAACTTTTTGGCATCGTGGCAATTTATTTAAATTATCGACATCATATTTACACAAAATGTGCTATATGGCAACGATTCAATGGATAAATTCCACAAGAAGCATTACTTTCCTTAAATTTACCTTACTGACCACATGAAAATAACATACCTAACCCAAACTATGAGATATCATAATCTCAGAAAGAGCTGTCCATGCAAATTATGATGTGATAAAACAAAACTTTTTACAATTTTTGCTTTACGTCACACCGACACAGGCAGGTCTTACAGCGACGATGGGATAGGAAAGGCCTTGAAGTGGGAAGGAAGCGGCCGTGGCCTTAATTAAGGTACAGCCCCAGCATTTGCCTGGTGTGAAAATGGGAAACCACGGAAAACCATCTTCAGGGCTGCCGACACTATCTCCCGGATGCAAGCTCACGGCTGCGCGCCACTAACCGCACGGCTAACTCGCCCGGTGTGTGATAAATTTAAAGATCATGCGATATACTTTAAAATAAAGGTCTGCTTTCAACAGTCAAAATTATTATGTATTACATCCACAAGTAGAATTGATAGCATTTATTTAAACCGCCCTAATCAATCAGCTGACGGGCTTGGCACCCTTCCTACAGTACGGCCTGTACATCACGAAGGCGGTGGTGTAGCCATTTGTACCTGACGTGTTGATGTCTAGCGCCACCTGTTGGTCATTTTTGTACTTTATTTTGGTGTCAGTAAAACATCATGTCGTGTCAATCATTACCTCTCCGCCTCCAATATTGCGGGAAGTAGTGCCCCGTCAAATGTTAACGGGCATTTGGGTCACCCATTAGATGCCTTTGGTTACTATAAAGAAAATGGAGGGACCACCAAGTGTACGAAAATAAAATTCACTCTACGACTCGGAAACCGAATACTGTTGGTATCGGAAAAGACCAAATGTTACCAAGAGAGGTCAGACATAAAGATAAAACTAAAGAATCTGGTAGAAGTAAGAAGAAGTAAATTCAGACTCAGCTGGGAGCACGCGGTCACCAACCCGCACTCCGATAATGAGAGTCCCTCCAATGACTAATCAATTTAATTATAAAGCCGCACTAAGATATTGATCGACCTTCATGGACAGACTGTCGACTCTGTAACACGGTAGTCCGGTAAGAAATGCTGTTCCCCTTTTAGTCTCCTCTTACGCACCGTTGACCTATTCTACCAACAGAAGCCACAAAGTTGTCTGTCTCTCAGATGTTTTACAGTTCGAGCGTAGACTTAGTCCAGCCACTCGTCACAGACTATCCCTCAATCTGACGCAGCCATTAACATCGAAACAAGGAAGTTTCTGAGACGCGCTGGAGAGTCTAGAAATTACTTAATTTATTCTGCCTCAGGCTTGTTATGTGCACAACGAGGAACTTCTCAGGACTGAGTTAATGAGAAAGTAACGAGAGGAGGCGTAAAGTAAAACAAAACAAATTTGTAAATGACTAAAAGAGCGTCACTAAAGACCTCGTCCTTCTTGCTCCACCCGCGCAGTCGATACTCAAAAAGCAAGGATCCAAACTTACCACAACTAGGGATGTATAAGAATCAATTTATTCAATGTAAATTATCTGGCGAATTTTCAAACACCACAAGGTAACAGAAATGTACTTCAGTTGGATCCAGTCTCTGTATCGAAATGTATCAAGTGTAGTCCGGTATCCCGTTGAGATCTCTCCACCTTTTAAAATCGCTAGTGGCGTCGATCAGGACTCAGCCCAATCTCCACTACTGTTCATTATCTGCACGGACACAGTGCAGTCCCCTCATCCCTTGACGCTTCTGTATGCAGATGTGACACCCGTCTGGCACTCCAGAATCAGAAGAAGAACTTGGAAAGACAGACTAACAGAGAATGGCTTGCTTGTCAATCTTCAACATACTAAATATCTGGAAAGCTGTCCCCAAACCAATGGTACCATCACCACCGAAAACAAGAATTTAAAGAAAACCACAGAGCACAAATACCATGGATCTCTAACTACATCCTAGTTTACATGAGTTTATATCGTGCTCCTAGGCACGAAACATCCAGTTAACGTGTCTCTTTATAACGTGAAGGTAAACATGGCATCTCTAATTTACGTCACTTTTGATACCGGTACGTGAAGACAGCCGCAGCAACTTTAGGTTGTTGATATCGTAGACATAAGAACGGTACCTCGAGTTTTACGTGACAGTTGATATCATGGAGATAGGCACGATACCACAGTCCTACGTGGTGGTTGATCATGTACATAACATTGGGTATTATGTATTTATAGTTTATACACTGGTAGGCTGCCCGAATCTGACAAGTATGCCAATACAATACATCAGACTGTATGGTTTACTAATTCGAGTAGTTTAATAAATTGAGATTAGTTTGCGATCTTTTCAAACTATCAAATATATAAAGTAGAAGTCCGATATAACTCAGTCCTGGTTACCCCCCGCCCGCGGAAAAGGCTATACAGTATTGGTTTGTCAGTAAAGCTCTATATTTCGAAAGCCAGTAAATTAGTTTTCATACAATTTTCAAGACAGCCAACGTGGATCAAAACACACTTTCTCCCGACTGCAACTATATAAGTTATATATACAGTAGTTAGTTAACGCAATGAACTATGGCGGTTCCTATAACATCTTGTTTTATTATTTGGTGTGTTGTCATTTCACGACGACGCCCACGCTGACGCTGTAACTCAGCAACATTTTATCATCTCAAGGACCCAGCAAACAGGAAATTATATAGTGTATGTTAAGGTCTTTGCCTTGGAGGAAGCAGGATGCATTCCCGAAATATCACAGAATTAACAGGACACAAACAACTCCTGAGCTATTCATAGCATTTACATTCCTAAGAATTCTTGCTAAGGTAAGCAGCGGAGTCCTTGGAACCACCCAACAAAGTAGAGATGGGCAAAATATAACAACAGTTATTTTGATACTGTTCCAGACACGGAACTGTTGTTAAAATAGTACGCCGCAACACCCTGTTCTAAAATAACAACCACGGAGTACAAATACACTGGATCTCTAACTACATCCTAGTTTATATGACTTGTATATATCGTGTTCCTAGACACAAAACATCCACTTTACGTGTCTGTTGATAACGTGAAGGCCCTGGCATCCCTAATTTACGTCTTGGGAGATTGGTCCAGCAACATCCCTTTCTGAAATAACAGTGTTCGTATCAATGCAGATCAGGATTTATTGATTAATTAATTAATTAATTAATTAATTAATTAATTAATTAATTAATTGATTGATTGATCGATCGATCGATCCTGCCACGTTGGGGTCAGAAGGCTAGCACTCGACCGTCTGAGCCGCTCAGCCCGGCTAAATAATAGTTTTGGTTGGAATTTGTTTAATTCAAAAACTTAATGAAGTATCTGACTTGTCCTATATTCAGCGGGACTGACTTTCTGATGTGGATCAGTAAAAACCAAAGCGTGTAAGTCACATTTGTGTATTGTTATTGTTTGCTGTGAGATTTAATAGTTCCGTTTAACAGAAGCCAATAATTCATTTACAAGATAATAATGCCCCCGTCCACAGTAACCATAGAAAATGTATTACACATAAGACAAACTAACTTATCTGGTTGAAGCCACTTTTATTAACAATATTTAGAATATTAACAACATAACTCTACTAATCTAGTTCTTATCGGGAACTGTTTTGTATTCTTGAATAATCCGGAAGTAAAATTTGGCTATTTCTTCAATAATATGACGGAATGACTTATCTCGCTAGTGTCAAAAGATAAAGATTACTGACCTTAGTAGGTTACTGACGAAAAATTTGACTTATCTGTTTGTTTTCTTTCCCAGGATGAGTGAATTGTTCTTTGGAAATACAGTAGTCATTGGTGCAATGAACAGCAGTAGACACTAAGGGCTCAGGGAGGGGAGCTCGCACATTATGACTATGCAATCAGCAATTCGACAGACTGCGGATTTGCGGTAGGCATCCATAACATGACACTACCAATAGAGGAGCATATTCTGTGAGTGTTAAACTCAAAATAATTGATCGTGGAGTCAAAGGCAAGTTTATCACGTTAGTAGTATTTTGGTATTAGTTTTTCTTGTCGCTCCGCCCAGTCATTTCCCCGTTCACAGGCCATATCCCGCCCGATATACCGCGGTTATTGCGAGGGTGAAATAAGCCACCCAGCAACCGCGCTGTATCGGGATTTTACTACATTTACGAAAATATTTTACTAATTTTGCGGAACACAACATTTAGTGCCCAGTGTGTTCAATAAATATACTGAGCAGCGATAGCAAACTAATGACTTTAGAACAACATTGTTACCATACACGTTCACCTGGAGGTCGGACAATCGTAGATCGATATTTACTGTATTATTCTAGCCAGTGGCTTTTTCTCAGGGTGTGTAAGTTTTGCGTCAACGCCCAAATCAAATCGAAAGGAAATAAATTATTTTATTTGTTTAAATGTAATATTACATTATAATGTGTTCTTATTTTGTTATCGTTCGTTTCTTCCTCCAATATAACAGTGTTTTGTATCGCCTGCACTCCAGCGGGATTGATCTAGCAACATCCTGTTCAAAATAACAATGTTTGTATCGCCTGCACTCCAGCGAGATTGATCTAGCAACATCCTGTTCGAAATAACAATGTTCCGTATCGCCTGTACTCCAGCGAGATTGATCTAGCAACATCCTGTTCGAAATTACAATGTTCCGTATCGCTTGTACTCCAGCGAGATTGATCTAGCAACATCCTGTTCGAAATTACAATGTTCCGTATCGCCTGTACTCCAGCGAGATTGATCTAGCAACATCCTGTTCGAAATTACAATGTTCCGTATCGCTTGTACTCCAGCGAGATTGATCTAGCAACATCCTGTTCGAAATTACAATGTTCCGTATCGCCTGCACTCCAGCGAGATTGATCTAGCAACATCCTGTTCGAAATTACAATGTTCCGTATCGCTTGTACTCCAGCGAGATTGATCTAGCAACATCCTGTTCGAAATTACAATGTTCCGTATCGCTTGTACTCCAGCGAGAAAGATCTAGCAACATCCTGTTCGAAATTACAATGTTCCGTATCGCCTGCCCTCCAGCGAGATTGATCTAGGAACATCTTGTTCCGAAATAACAACGTTCGTATCGCCTGCACGCCAGCTGGATTGGTCTAGCGACGCTACGTTCTAGGAACCATCTGGAACCGCCATCAAGGCGTTGATTCAGTTTCCAACAACTCGGTAGCTTCACTCCCTGGAATCGCGCATGCGCGCGTAGGCTCTCAGTCCCCTTGCCTCGTGCTTGCTAAACCTGACCAAGACGTTGTTCCAGTTTCCAACGCTTTATGTTTATTTTTGTTTTCGAGTTCCACCCGAGTGTATTACTGCTTAAGAAATCAAGTCGGGGGTCTAAATATTTTAATATGGCAAGTGAAAGCATAGTAGAACAATTATTAAACACTAGTTTTTCATCACTTCCTTATAGTGAAAAAGAAAAACAAGTGATTTCCAGTGGCCGACTCTGGCCAGCCATTTTCTGTAAAGTGACTTAAATAGCCGATATATGTATTTCACTTTCTAACAGCCCCACCTCCCGGCCTCCCATGGCGCAATAGCCCCGAAGGGCCGTGGCCTACCAAGCCGAAAGCTGCTCAGTCCGAAGGCCTGCAGAATACAAGGTATCATGTGTTGAGCACGGCGAATCGTCTGGGCCGTTATGTTTGGCTTTCTACACCGGGACCGCCATCTCACAGTCAGATAGCTCCTCAATTGCAATCACGTAGGCTGAGTGGACCTCGAACCAACACTCAGATCCGGGTAAAAATCTCTGTCTTGGTGGGAATAGAACCCGGGGCCTCTGGGTAAGAGGCAGACACGCTACCACTACACTTCGAAAAATGAAGGTATTGGCCGAAGAAAGACAAGGGCCACGAAAGACGTGAAATGAAGAACATCCTACGCCTCCATACGTAAAGCCGTCCGGATCGGAAATGAACAAGTGTTGACCAAGAGAGGTCGGATGGGACAGATAAAAGTGAGCCTTATCCGAGTACGTGAAAGCAACAGCAGGACTCAGCTAAGAGCCCATGGCCGCCAACACACACTCCCAAGTTAAAATTCCCTGGGGCCCTTCTTAGGCACCTCTTACGACAAGTAGTGCATGCCGAGTGTGATATTCTACAGCTTCCACCCACACGGCGATATGAAAAGGAGGCACCAGAAGAAGAAGAGGAAGAAGAAGAGATGGCAGAAACAAGGAGGAAATAAAATGAAGTCTAGCCTGTGAAGAAAAACAGAAATCTCTTCACTTCTGACCTAGATGCTTCTGAAGACGTCTGTATGGAGTGTGGTATTAAATACAGATGAAATATACACAAAAGGCTGTGCAAAATAAAGATAGAATGAAAGCCTTTGAAATGCGAAGGATGTTGAATGACTGGTGAGCGAATCACAGTGAGGAGATGCAGAATAACGTAGGAAGAGGAGAAATGTTGACAGGATTCATCTCGAGACACTTCTTCGGTTACTTTTGGAGGGATACGTGTTGCAGAAAGTACGTTCTGGGTGCATGAACGTGAGCTTGTCCGCCTGGTAGCCTTGATGGATAAGGCGTTAATCCTGGCTAGCCAGTTCGAGTCCCGTTCATGGAAAAATTTCACCATCAGAATGTTGAGAGGCAGAATAGGAGTGGTGGTAGTAAACAATTTCTGATTACTAGTTTGCGTGACAAAACCTTGGATTCAATTCCAAACTTCTCCACAGTGTCCGTATGGAGTGAGGGCTTGTTGATGATGTTTCGTCTGTCAGATGGAGAAGTTAAGCCTTGAAGAAAACCCTTGGTGTTATTCGACAGGTGTTGGTGGTGGTTGTGGTGGTAGTGTTGATTATTGTTTTAAGAGGAAGTACAACCAGGCAATCATCCTCTATTACAACTAAACAGAGGAAAAACGGAAGGGATACACTCCAAAAATGAAGGTATCGGCCAAAAAAAGAAAAGGGCCACGAAGGGTGTGAAAATGAAATACTCCCTAGGCCCTGAGTGCTCTAACACCGTCGGGGTCGGAAAAGAACAAGAGTTGACCGAGAGAGTTGGGATAGGATGGATGAAAGTGAAGAGACTGGCGCAAGTTAAGTGGCAGCAATGCCAGAGCTCAGCTAAGGCCCCATGGACGCCAACCAACGCTCCAAAGTTGAGAGCCGCTGGGGTCCCTTTTAGTCGCCTCTTACGACAGGCAGGAGATACCGTAGGTGTTATTCTTCTACCTCCACCCATAGGGGGGATAATGACGGACAGGCCGAGGGGAGAAAGTAAATATCCGTTATTAAGAATTGTATAGAAAAAATAGTATAGGGTGTTACACTATAGGATAAGCATACTAAAGTACTTTACGAACACAATGGGGTTTTTATACATTCAAGGAACAAAATATTATATGGTGAATTTAAATTTACTAAAGAAAATACAGTACACGTGCTGTAGTAAAATCCTCTGTTTCATTCCTGCATTCAAAATGTTCTCTGAATCTTAAAGTTATTTATAATTGTAATTTCAATACGTGTTTCAAGTTGAAATGCTGAACATGGTGCACACTTCTCAAGGTAACCGCAAAGAATATTGTCTATCGACTGCACTTTTAAAAAGAAACGGACAACTACTTAATTGTTGTAATTCGTCCCCTGAAGGGGGAGGCGGGCCCCTTGGACGGTGACGTCATCTCTCAGGCCAGGAGATTTGTATCGGATAAGTAGGTGTGCGGACAAGGTGGGTCGTGGCCTATGCTAGGAACTGTCCCGGTATTCGCCTTAGTGCAGGAGAATGGGAAACCACGGAGAACCATTCCCAGAACAACCGACGGTGGGGAACAGACCTCCCCGTCTCCCGTATACAGAGACGTAGAACCACGGTAGAGTCGTGGCCACCGCTCCTCTGCGCGTTTGCTCGGACGGAATCCAGAGCTCATGTAGGCCAAAACCTAATTGCAACCACCGACCAAGAAATGGTTACAGATCTCGGCACATGGTTATGACAGTATTTAAGGGTTGTAGCAAAGGGGCCCATAGACGTGCGATATTAATGCGCAATATCGGGGTTTGTGCAATATAATTGAGAGTGTGTATTTAATATTGAAGGGTTGTGCAATATATTGTACGAAATCAAAAAGTTTAAAATACATTGCGCAAATCGCAAAATACTGTGCCGTGTGTTGGCAATATTGTGCAATATCCCGTGCTCCCACCAGTTGGTACAAACAAGTGCGATGTAAACCTTTATTTTGGAGTTTATTGAAATGTATCATGGCCTTCCGGCTGTATGGGACGTTAACAGCAAAGATTACAGTAATCGCGTTTAAAAAGTGAACAGAACGAAGAGCTTATTGAAAAATATCGCGAAAAAAACCGAACGCCAACAAGCAAGAATAAGTAACTTCTAAAAAATCAGTTCTCTGCGTACAAACTTCCGGAAGGAAGTGAACTGGCTTCGTGATACAGAAAAGAGTGTTCACTAAACAAAATACCGGCATAGACTGACTGTATATTGCCATGCATTTTGTACGTCCATGACAACTTGCACAGTATATTGCACAACCTTCAACATTATCTCCACATGATTTCTATTTATTGCACAAACCCGATCATTGTGCAATAATGCTGTACGTCTGTGGGCCTCTTAAGGGTGTAATAAAGAGAGCATATAAGTCTCTGGTAAGACCCTAATTAGAGTATGGTTCCAGTGTAGGGGACACCTCACCAGAATTACTTGTTTCGAGAAATGGAAAATAAATCCAAAGGAAAGCAGCTCGGTTCGTTCTGGGTGATTTCCGACAAATGAGTAGCGTTACGAAAATGTTACGAAGTTTGAGCTGGGAAGACTTGGGAGAAAGGAGACGAGCTGTCAGTGGAGAGATTGCGTGGAATGACATTAGATGCCGAAGGACCGGACTTTGGTCTTGCAGGAGTTCTTTTGCGTGCCAGTGAATCTGCCAGCGCGAGCGCTTTCAAGTGCCGCCGGTCTGGGCCGGGATCGGGCCTGCCGGGTTGGGGTCGGAGGGCCGGCGCCTGGACCGTCTGAGCCACTCAGTCCGGCCATGCCAATATTGGTAGTTGGGATCTTTATCCTCTCTTTAATCCTAAATCAATTTGTTAATTACTAATCCTGTAACAAATACCTTGTTGTTAAGCTACTGCGTGGAAACTTAATTGATCAAAATTATAAAGGTCAATATAACGTCAAAGACTAGCAAAACAAGAAAGCGTTGCGAGAACAAATCGTGAATGTTCTGCAGAAACGATTGGCATTTCGGGCACAGGCTCCTCCGCGGCCACTGATAACTTGTTCCATGCGTGATGTCATCGACGCGTATAAGGCGCGAATGGCGTCCTGGGGTATAGCCATCCAAGCTTCAGTCACCTGGGTCCACAGTTCGTCTTTCGTGGTTGGCATTGAGTCAGAGCGCCGCAACCGTCGTTTGACCGTATCCCACACATTTTCGATTGGCGACAAGTCCGGTGATCGGGTGGGCCAGGGCAACAGTCGGACATCCTGTGACAACAAGAAGGCACGTGATCGTGCAACTACATGTGGTCGTGCATTGGCCTGCTGAAATATGGCGTCTAGGGTGTCGTGCAGAAGGGGTATGGCTACGGGTCGCAGGATGTCATTCACGTAGGTCAAACTGGTCACAGTGCACTGGGCAAGCACCAGATGTGATTTGTGCATGTACCCAATAGCACCCCACACCATAAGGCCTTGAGTTTCCGCTGTATGGCTTCTGCGAATGCAGTCAATGTGATGCCTTTCCCCGTGTCTGCGGCGAACCGAAATTGGGCCATCATTTTCAAACAAACAGAACCTGGATTCGTCCGAAAACACTATCCGCTGCCATTCCTGTCCCCAGTGACGTCGTTTCATACAACATTGCAATCTAGCATGTTCATGCGCATTAGCCAAAGGTAGGCGGAGAAGTGGACGACGCGCCGGTAACCCAGACCGTAATAAACTGCGACGGACTGTCACTCCTGATAGTGTACGATATGTTACACTGTTTCACTGTTGCTCCAGAGCCGAGGAGGACGCAGAGCCGTCCTGCAATGCAATTCGGATGAGGTGTCGTGTTCTACGGCCTTGTGTGAATCATTCTGTACACAACCGTTGAACTGCCGACACACTTCGACCCACACAAGCAGCAATTTTCCAGATGGGTGCATCACGTTCTCTCGTGCCAATTATGCGCCCTATTTCAAACTCACTCATTTGACGGTATGGTTCTCGCATACGTCTTCGAGGCATCCTGCATGTCTGCTCAAGTCACACTGATTCATTACCTTCGGTTTATAGCGACGAGAGCCGGAAGCACATTTCACCAGTTGGTGGTGGTGCACCGAGATATCGACGTGGACCTTCAACCTGAGGGCCGACATGGTTCAAATGCTAACCATTTCTTCTGAACATACTAATGCACATGTCCTGTGAATATGAGCTTCCTGTCTCTAATCTTTCAATATGTTCTGGTTTCTATGAACATGAGTGTTTACTGTATATACACTAGCGGAAATGGAAAGTGTTCCACCATGAAATACCACTTCGATATTTATCAAACTTAGTGGAGATGTTAATCATATAACAGGTTTTAAATTATTAAATTTTCAGCCCATTCCGAACTGTCCATCGCCATCATCAACCGTATGAGGTATGAACCCCAAGGGCACGAAAACACTCTTGTATTCGGTGTGACATGGAAGCAAACAGCCCCCGAATATCATCTTGAGTGATTTACACTCGTTGTGTCACTTCATGAAAATTGCTGGCTACAAGCTGGTATGTTCGTATACGTCTTCCCACCACATCAATCAATCAATCAATCAATCAATCAATCAATCAATCAACCAATCAATCAATCACTACTGATCTGTATTTAGGGCAGTCGCCCAGGTGGCAGATTCCTTATCTCTTGTTCTCCTTTTCTTAAATGATTGCAAAGAAATTGGAAATTAATTGAACATCTCCCTTGGTAAGTTATTCCAATCCCTAACTCCCTTCCCTATAAACGAATATTTGCCCCAATTTGTCCTCTTGAATTCCAACTTTATCTTCATATTATCTGCCTCTGTGGATCCGTCGTAGAGTGTCGGCCTCCGGATCCCAAGATAGCGGGTTCAAACCCGGCAGAGGTAGTCGGATTTTTGAAGGGCGGAAAAAGTCCATTCGACACTCCATGTCGTACGATGTCGGCATGTAAAAGATCTCTGGTGATACATTTGGTATTTACCCGACAAAATTAATTAAATCTCAGCCATGGACGCCCAAGAGAAATCCGGTTTACTCTGCCATCTAACGGACCTAGAGTAAAAGGGAACGTCGAAATTGACGAGCAGACAGCGAGATGGCGTCAAATCGAAATGTCTGCACACGGTAGCTGAGGCCATACGATTATTATTATTATTATTATTATTATTATTATTATTATTATTATTATTATATTATTATTATTATTATTATCTTCATATTGTGATCTTTCCTACTTTTAAAGATACCACTCGAACGTATTCATCTACTGATGTCCTCCCACGCCATCTCTCCACTGACAGCTCGGAACATACCACTTAGTCGAGCAGCTCGTCTCCTTTCTCCCAAGACTTCCCAGCCCAAAGTTTGCAACATTTTTGTAACGCTACTCTTTTGTCGGAAATCACCCAGAACAAATCGATATACTTTTCTTTGGATTTTTTCCACTTCTTAAATCAAGTAATCCTGGTGAGGGTCCCATACACTGGAACCATACTCTAGTTGGGATCTTACCGGAGACTTACATGCCCTCTCCTTCACATCCTTACTACAACACCTAAATACCTTCATAACCCTGTGCAGAGATCTGTACCCTTTATTTACAATCATATTTATGTAATTACCCCAATGAAGATCATTCCTTATATTAAAACCTGGATATTTACAATGACCTCCAAAGCGAACTTTCACCAAATCAACGCAGTAATTAAAACTGAGAGGACTTTTCCTATATGTGAAACTCACAACCTGACTTTTAACCCCGTTTATCATCATACCATTGCCTACTGTCCATCTCACAACATTATCGAGGTTATTTTGCAGTTGCTCACAACCTTGTAATTTATTACTCTATTCCACTTCTTTACACATATCATTGATATATATAAGACTAGCAGAAGTACCCGTTCTTCGTACGGATTATCAGAAACTGGCTTTAGTTACTCATACTATCGGTGTGACTGACTTCATTAGATATTTATATCACTGGTGTATTTACTTAAGTACGTAGGAATTATTTGTCATGTTTGGAATTATAGTGTACCTTCTTCTTCTTTTCTTCATGGGACCTCTAAATATTAGTTCCTAATTAGAGTCGACCTCTAAGATCTTTTGCTACCATGTTTTTCCTTCATTCCCATCTAGATATACCTGCTCCCTTCACAAAGCTGCAGGTTTAGTGTAAGTATACTTCCGCTAGATAGTACCACAAATATAAATATTATTGAATGTATTTGTTTGATCCGACATTTCGTAACTATTACAAATGATCAAGGAAATACGCGATGCATAAAAGAAACTATTATAATTATCGAGAATTATAATTTTCATGTCGCACATCATATAATGTATATGAGTATAAATCTTGAGAATGTATGTTTTCATGGTTAGAATGATCGTAAAAGTGGACCAAAACATCGGCAGTAATAACATCAGTGATCTTACTACTCCTTTATTTGATAGAAAATACTTTAAACTACAGATAACAGACTCCGCAAAATGCTGAAACCTAAGCCAGTACGTAAAAACGGAGGTCCGTCGGCAACCGCTGGTCGCTGTACTAAAGAGATCTCCGGGGCTATTATTTTATACTTCACTCCCTTTCCATCCACTCCGTGCTATGAGCGTCTTACACAACAGTTTATTTTTTCCAGATAGTAAGTCATGCGTGTATCAATTTTGGTTGGCAGCTATGCCTAAACGTACATGCATAATCTCGCTGCTGTAGAATCCTGAAGCTGACGTGATTCCTAGAGTAGGGAGAGTATGGTTCCAATATCTCCGTAACGGTTGGTTTTAGGGCCTTAATACATGGTCTTCGGGCCCGAAGGTTTTACCGAGTTTTGTTCTTTGCGTCAAAGCGCTTAAAGTGAGCTTTGTCCCTTCCTTGTACGACAAATTCGATTTCGTTTATATTAGCCTATTATTTTAATACTTTTATATCTCACGTCACCCCCCTCGAATTGTTTTGAAAATAAAATACGGCCCATATTACTCACTGGCAATATAGTTCTTATAGGTGAAGTAATTTTTAAAATCGATTCAGTAGTTTTTGAGTCTATCCGTTACAAACAAATATGCAAATTTTTCCTCTTTATAATATTAGTATAGAAGTATAGATTACATCCCTACACATATGGTTGCCGTCAGGAGGGGCATCCAGCCGTAAAACAGGGTCAAATCCCCATGTGCGCCACAGTTCGTAGCCGCAACCTCACAGGTGTGGGTAAAGCGATAGAAGAAGAAGATACTCATTTTTAAAAATTCACACGCTTCTTTTTACCCCCTTAAGTGGATTTTCCAAAAAGAGTGTGTTCATTTTTAAAGAGATTCCAAGTACCAATTTTAAAGTCTGTAACATCTTCATTTTTTGAGATATATGTATCCTCATATAAATAATTCAACTCCTTCCTCACTTCTTTTCACACACACACACACACACACACACACACACACACCTTAAGTGGATTTTGTGAAAACGAATATTTGTGTTCTTTTATTTTTAAAGGGGATTCCAAATATCAATTTTCATGTCTGTAACATGTTAGGTTTTTGTGATTTATTGTAGATAATTTCCCTGATGTAGAATCCTGGAGCTGACGTTGCCATGGTTACGGCAGTTCATTACTTTATCCAATTCCTAGAGCAGGGGTAGTGTGGTGCCAATATCTCCGTAACGGTTGGTTTTAGGGCATTAAAACATGGTTTTCGGGCCCGTAGGGCTTACCGAGTTTTGTTCTTTGCGTTAAGTGGATTAAATTGAGCTTTGTCTCATCCTTATACGACAAATTCGATATTTTGCCTATATTAGCCTATTATTTTTATATCCCCCCCCCCTGTTCCCCCCACCTCGAATTGTTTTGAAAATAAAATACAGCCCATGTTACTCATTCGCAATGTAGATTTCTACAGGTGAAGTAATTTTTAAAATCGGTTCAGTAGTTTCTGAGCCTATTCGTTACAAACAAATGTTTCCTCTTTATAATATTAGTATAGATAGAAAACATAAAGGTCCAATAACACTGCCTTGAGGAATTTTCCCCTTAGTTATTACAGGGACAGATAAAGCTTCGCCTACTCTAATTCTCTGAGCTCTATTTTCTAGACATCCCAGGTATGCTGTGTGGGTGGCAAATTAGAGGATCGGGCAGGTCATTGATGGATCCATACATTCCTCAAGGCGTTTCTGGTGTGATCTGCATTGTGGGCTCTTGCATTACCCTGCGGGAATATGCCATTTGCTACCCTCGTCATAAAGGGTATGACAATAGAGTTTACGATTCTTGCCACATACTGGCGAGCATTTAGTCTCCCTTCAGCCGGTACCAAATCCATCCTGTTGTCTCCAGGTCCTATCCTAACCGTCCACACAACAAGAACCAGTCCAGAACAATGGTCTTCTCCAGATCCTATCCTAAACGTCCACACAGCAAGAACCAGTCCAGACCAATGGTCTTCTCCAGGCCCTATCCTAAACGTCCACACGGCAAGAAACAGTCCAGAACAATGGTCTTCTCCAGGTCCTATACTAACAGTCCGCACAGCAAGATCCACTCCAGACCAATGGTCTTCTCCAGGTCCTAACCTAACTGTCCGCACAGCAACAATCACTCCAGACCAATGGTCTTCGCCAGGTCCTAACCTCACCGTCCGCACAGCAAGAACCAGTCCACACCAATGGTCTTCTCCAGGTCCTAACCTAACCGTCCGCACAGCAAGAACGAGTCCAGACCAATCGTCTTCTCCAGGTCCTAACCTAACCGTCCACACAGCAAGAACCAGTCCAGACCAATGGTCTTCTCCAGGTCCTAACCTAACCGTCCGCACAGCAAGAACCAGTCCAGACCAATGGTCTTCTCCAGGTCCTAACCTAACCGTCCGCACAGCAAGAACCAGTCCAGACCAATGGTCTTCCCCAGGTCCTAACCTAACCGTCCGCACAGCAAGAACCAGTCCAGACCAATGGTCTTCTCCAGGTCCTAACCTAACCGTCCGCACAGCAAGAACCAGTCCAGACCAATGGTCTTCTCCAGGTCCTAACCTAACCGTCCGCACAGCAAGAACCACTCCAGACCAATCGTCTTCTCCAGGTACTATCCTAACCGTTAGCACGGCAGGAACCAGTCCAGACCAATCATCTTTCCACACGAAACTAGAGGCCTAGGGCCGCTTCGCGGATTCTAACCTGGAGACCTACGCCCCCAGACCCCTTTTGCTTGTCTCTATATCACTGGTCTTGTCCAGGTCCTATCCTAACCGTCCGCACGGCAAGAACAACTCCTCACCAATCATGTAACAATAATCACCACCACCAGCCATCGAAGCCCTACTCACTCATTAGTTCCTAAGTACAGAAGTTGGCAGCTCTGAGCACCTCTTGACAACATCCTTCCCGAGAAGGCCCGAGCGTGTAGAGAAACGACAGTCGTTACGCGTGTCAACCGGGCTGAAGTAATGATGAATCTTCCATCTGGGCGGCAGTCCTAAATGCAGATCATTGATGATTGATTATGAGAAGACGAATCAGTCTGAGCGGTGTTTTTAAAAGGAGGAAAGATCACAACATGAAGATGAAGCTGGAATTCAAGAGAACAAATTGGAGCAAATATTCGCTTTTAGGGATTGAAATTAATGGGAGATGTTCACTAAATTCCCAAATTCTTTGCAATTATTTAAGAAAAGACGAGGTAAACAACAGATAGGGAATCCCTACCAGGGTGATCCCCCTAAATGCAGATCAGTGGTGATTGACTGACTGATGGAACATGAACCAATGCTCGTGAGTTTGAAATGCTGCCCATTATTGTGTCGAATTCCCGGAACTACAACCATTTTCCTTCAGGCTGCCCGTTCTTCTTTTTTTTCCACCGCCTTTCCCACATCTGTGGGGTCACAGGTGCAAACTGTGTCGAAGATGTGGATTTGGCCCTGTTTTACGGCCGGATGCCCATCCTGACGCCATTCTTATATGGAGGGATGTAATTACCGTTGCGTGTTTCTGTAGTGGTTGGTAGGGCAGTGTGTTGGGGTGTTGGAACAAACACAAATACCCAGTCCCCGGGCCAGAAGAATTAACCACACGCGATTAAATTTCCCGACCCGACCGGGAATCGAACCCAGGACCCTCTGAACCGAAGGACTCAACGCTGACCATTCAGCCAATTAAGTTGCATCCTTCAGGCTGCCTGTTAAGAAGTTGTAATTGCGTTGCGTAGGTAGTTGTCAGTGTCCCCGAAGTTGCTGAGCGTAATATTTTAATTAAACCCCACGTATTTCTGCTGATGAGAAAAGATCTTTATTATTGACAATAAGAAAGAGAAGAGACCAATTAATTGACCATCTCTACAGTCACGGTGGTTTTACGGTAAATGTTATGGAAGGAATGATTTGAGACAATATAGTAAGAGGAGGCTCATTTGAGGAAATAAACAGATTAACACATTATGGACAGCAGTGGAGTGGAGTGGAGTGGAGTGGAGTGGAGTGGAGTGGAGGAGAAGAATTGCTGCTAAGCAATTTTCGGACTGAAAATTAACATTTCCGTCGGGGAATTTTAAAATGTCATTAATGATCTGCATTTAGGACTGTCGGCCAGGTCGGCGTATTCCCTATCAATTATTTGCCAAGTTTTCAAAGAACTTCGAAATTTATCGAACATTTTCCTTGACAATGTATTCCAATGTCTTACTCCTCATCCTATAAAAGAATATCCTCTTGAATCCAACTTTATCTTCATATTATGATTTTTATTTTTTTTATTTTTTGCTTTTAAAAGCTCCGCTCAAACTTATTAATCTACTAATGTCTCCCCAGCCATATCTCCACTGACAGCTCGGAACATTCCGCTTAGTCGAGCAGCTCGTCTCCTTACTACAATGTCTTCCCAGCTCAAACTCGGCAAATTTTTCGTAACACTATTCCTATGTCGGAAATCTCTCAGAACAAATCGCGCTGCATTCCTTTGGATCTTTTCCTGTTAACTCATAAATACTCTCATAACCGTGTGAAGAGATCTGTAACCTTTCTTTTTTTTTTTTCTATTTGCTTTACGTCGCACCGACACAGATATGTCTTATGGCGACGATGGGATGGGAAAGGCCTAGGAGTTGGAAGGAAGCGGCCGTGGCCTTAATTAAGGTACAGCCCCAGCATTTGCCTGGTGTGAAAATGGGAAACCACGGAAAACCATCTTCAGGGTTGCCGATAGTGGGATTCGAACCTACTATCTCCCGAATGCACTAAATTCACTACACCATACAGCAGTGGTTCTCAAACTGTACCCGTAGGGGTAGGCCGGAGACTTTGAGTGGGGTGCGCGAGCAGACTCCGGGGAAAAAATGAAAAAATTGAAATATGGAAATAAATAATAAGAAAGTTAAAAATGTATATATGGAATTACGCTTCCCTTGAAAGTCTCACCTGGACTACGACACAACAGAAAACTGTGCCACGACATGCAGGTGCAACCGTTCCATTCCAGTTTCAATCGCCTTATATGTTTCTAAACCGTAAAAGTTGCTTGCTGATGACGCTGACAGCTTCATTTCTTGGAGCAAAAATCGCTCTTTGACACAGCCATGAGTGATCGGTGAAATGTTGTGCCCATGTATGTTAAAAATGTCATATCTCTACGTCCCGTAGATTTGGCTGGGCATCGCACACATACGCACAGACAAACAATTCCGGATATCACGGAGTGAACGAAAATTTACAAAGTTGGCTTTACTTCGCACGATACAGATAGGTCTTATGGCGACGATGGGATAGGAAAGGGTTAGAAGTTCGAAGGAAGCGATCGTGGGTTTAATTAAGGTACAACCCCAGAATTTGCCTGGTGTGAAAATGGTAAACCACGGGAAATCCCTTCAGGGTTGCCGACAGTGGAGTTCGAACCAACTATCTCCCGAATTGAAGCTAGATGCACGCCCTTAACCGCATGGCCAGCTCACTCGGTTTAATATTCCTTGTTTATCTTACATATCATATGTTTCCTCTGAATAAAATAATAGAATATAACATTGAGTTAGTTGAAAGAAAATACGGTTCACGTTTCATCGCTGGCAGAATAAAATCCTTGTATGGGATAAATAAGAAATAAGTAAAGAAAAGACTAATTAAAATGATTAAAAGTTATTAATGAAAACAATACGCCTATGTTAAGAATTTCAGATCTCTGTGTGCTGTAGATCTGCCTGGGCATCGAACACACACACACACACACACACACACAGACAAACGCTTCCGGATATTACGGACTGAACATTAGTGTTTGCTACTGAATGTATGATTCGAAGCAGTCTATCGATTCATTCAAGTGTCCGAGTGAATCGATTCACAGGAACGGCGAGCTCACGGCGATTAATATCGCGTGGCTATGCCCTTGCATTCGGGGGATGGTGGGTTCGAATCCCACCGTCGGCAGCCGTTAAGATGGTTTTTCCGTAGTTTCCCCGTTTTCACACCAGGAAATGCTGGGACTGTACCTTAATTCAGGTCATGGCTGCTACCCTCCTAATCCTAACCTTTCCCACCCTGCTACGCCGGAAACCTTCGATGTATTAGAGTAACTAGCATTTTTTCTAAGAAAGGAGTTCATAGTATGAAGACCAGATGGCAGCTGCGAGCACTGAATGCTGTTGCTGCTGTCTTACCAGCACATACTACACAGATGCAGTAGGAACGGTGACCAATGAGCCGTGAATCGGATCACTGTATCGATTCAGTAACGTGAATGGAATCAAATGAATCGATTCAGTAAAATGAATCGAATGTCCCATCACTACTGAACATGGCTCCTCGTGTCGGGGACAGAAAATAGCTTCCTACACCATGGACTTAAAACGGCTCCTTTGACTTGTATGACCTATCTTTTATACGTTGTCTAGCGACAGTGAATCTATACACTTAATCTTCATGACGGCACGTTAGATGGTCATATCCCAACACACGTTTTCCGACGGTTTTTCATTCATATCTCACCAACGAAAGCGAAAATGAAAATTCCGGTTTCGAGGTTCATTCAAAATTCCAGATATCTGCGTATCGTTGATTTTCACAGACACTTCCTTCTATTATTATAGATTAAAAATGCCTTAAGAATTAGCCAGGTACTAATATTTTTAAAACCTGTCATTTAAGGTATTTTAGTGGGGGTACATTGAACTTTTAGCCAAAACTGAGGGATACAATCTCACAATAGTTTGAAAGACTCTGCTTTACAGTATAACACACCCACAAATAGCCTTTCCAGTGATTGCACATCTTTACTCCTCATAGAAGTGTACACTATTCAGACGTGTCTGATAGAATTTTCATTGCATATCCTTAGCTTTCCTTCCCTTTGTTCTCCTTACCCTTTCCTTGAACAGAATGGAAGTCTCAAACCAATACATGTCCCTCTGGTTTGTAATTGCTAGAGTCTCTCTCAAGATCTCCGCTGAACACATCTGATAGGTTCTGCCATGCGTGTGAACATTATTACACCAGTCGATTGAATCTGATGAGACAGACATTGTTTCCATGCCCGTGGTTGCGGATCAGATTGTAGCTTTGGTGAAGAGAGAATCTTCCCCCTCCCCGACCCTCCCACAGAACAAGGGGAGTGGCTGAGTTGAGGAAGAGGAAATCGATACCCGCACATCGACTGTCCGCCTCAAACGAGAAGCTCTCAAGACATCTTGATGACAGTACTCCACCTTCTTACAACAAATGAGTCGTGAAAGAATTGTCAGAGCAAACATTCAAATTATTAGAGCCTCATTCTTACGTAATTAGATATTCCATTCCTTTATTTGTCGACAGTCCAAAATGAAAAATGTCGGCGAATTGTGATTTTGATTGATTATACCTGTGTTTCATTTTACATATTTGTACATATTCTTGGTATTATTACATATCTTCACTATGTGAAGAATGTAACATTTTGATGATGATGATGATGATGATGATGATGATGATGATGATGATGATGATGATTCAAGGGGACTAACAGCTAGGTTATCAGCCCCTGAGGGTATGAGGTGAACGAAATGAAAATTAAAACTACAAAATGTATCCACTGACTAGAGTCTAAAAGGAATGATGATGAAATAATGATCCTGAAACAAAAGCAGTCAGTGGATTTAATTCCCTATGCCTTAATTAGTGGGATGATGCTTACCTGAAGGTATCCAAAATCCAGATCAGTGGCCCTCATAATAGTACTAATCATTGGTAAAGCAGAAAAATGGTGTTCCTCCTATAGTGGTGCCAATCACAGGTAACTTAGACTTTTCGCGTGGTGCTTCTAATCACAGGTAATGTACACCCATGGTATGTCACACATAAGGCACTACTTAAAGGCCGGTCTCCACTGATTAACATTTAACACCAACATGTTAAATTTAACATGTTAACAATTGATATGTATATTGTGATTGTGTCTTTCAATTGACTTTGCATGTTAACTCAGAATGTTGAAGTTAACACTTTTAACATGTTGGCGTGTTTTCTGCTTTAAGTGGAAAACATGTCAAGTCAATTCGTTGTTCGTGAGATGTCGGCACAGCGTCGGCAACTTCCGTGCTTTTTCCCATTCCAACAAATAGCCTAAACGACGCAAACGACGTACTTCTCGTGAAGTAGGATTATAGTTACAACACTCCGCAATACTCATTCCCTTTGTAGTAAGCTACAAATACAGTTCGCGCATGTATGTCGTTCTCTCTGCACTATACCGGTACTAAAATTATAGTCAGAAATGGAGTGGAGCAAGGAGATTACTCTGAACTTAATTAATGATATAATAGATGGGCCTTCCTCCCCTGCGAACCATGTGACCTTGCCGCGGTGGGGATGCTTGCGTGTCCCAATGAAGCAGATAGCCGAACCGCAGGTGCAGCCATATCGGATGGGTATCTGTTGAGAAACCAGACTAAGGAATGGTTCATCGAAAGGGGGGTAGCAGCCTTTCGGAAGTTGCAAGGGCGGCAGTCTAGATGATTGACTGATATGGCCTTGTAATAACACTCAACATGGCTTAGTTGTGTTGATACTGCTACACGGCTGAAAGCAAGGGGAAACTACAGCCGTAACTAACTCCCGAGGACATGCAGCTCTCTCTGTATGAATGATGTACTGATGATGGCTTCCTCCGGGGTAAAATATTCCGGAGGTAAACTAGTCCCCCGTTCGGACCACCGGGTGGGAAATACACGAGAGGGGGCGATCATCAGGAAGATGGATACTGACATTCTGCGAGTCGTAACGTAAAGTTTGAATCGTTGTGGTAGGTTAAAGTATCTGAAAAGGGAGATGGATAGACTAAAGTTAGATGTAGTTGGTATAAAAGAAGTACGTTGGCAGGAACAACAGGATTTTTGGTCAAGCGACTACCGAGTTATCAACACAAAATCAAACAGGGGAAATGCAGGAGTTGGTTTAATAATGAATAAGAAAATAGGGAAGCAGGTAAACTACTGTGACCAGCATAGTGAAATAATTATTGTCGTCAAGATAGACACCAAACCAATGCCCACCACAATAGTGCACGTCTATATGCTTACTAGTCCAGCGGATGATGAGTAAATCGAAAGACTATATGAAGAGATAGAAGATTTAATACAATATGTAAAAGGTGACGAGAATCTAATTGTGATGAGAGACAGGAATGCAGTGGTAGACCAAGGAAGAGAAGGTAATACAGTATGAGAATTCGGATTGGGACAAAGGAAAGAACGAGGAACTCGGCTGGTTGAATTCTGCACTGGTCATAATTTAGTCCTTGCCAATACATGGTTCAAACACCGCAAACGACGGCTGTATACGTGGACAAGACCTGGAGACACTGGAAGGTACCAAACAGACTTCATTATTATTAGGCAGAGCTTCAGAAACCAGGTGTTGGATAGCAAAACTTCCCCAGGAGCAGATGTGGACTCTGACCACAACTTATTGGTCATGGCATGCCATCTGAAGTTGAAGAAATTGAAGAAAGGAAAGAAGGCAAAAAGATGGGATCTAGACAAGTTGAAAGAAAAGAGTGTGAGGAATTGTTTCAAGGAACATGTTGCACAAGGGCTAAATGAAAAGGCTGAAGGAAACACAATAGAGGAAGAGTGGATATTCATTAAAAATGAAGTCAGCAGAGCTGCTGAAGAAATGTTAGGAAGGAAGAAATGATCAACTAAAAATCGGTGGATAACTCAGGAGATACTAGACCTGAGTGATGAACAACGAAATACAAGAATGCTAGAAATGAAGAGGGCAGAAAAGAATACAGGCGATTAAAGAATCAAGTGGATAGAAAGTGCAAGGTAGCTAAGGAAGAATGGCTGAAGGAGAAGTGCAAGGATGTCGAAGGCTGTATGGTCCTGGGAAAGGTAGATGCTGCATATAGGAAAATCAAGGAAACCTTTGGAGAAAGGAAACCTAGGTGTATGAATATTAAGAGCTCAGATGGAAAGCCACTTCTAGGGAAAGAAGATAAAGAAGAAAGATGGCAAGAACATATCCAATAGTCGTATCAAGTCAAGATGTAGATAATTTGGTTCTGGAACAAGAAGAGGCTGTTGATGCTGATGAAATGGGAGACTCAATTTTGAGGTCAGAGTTTGACAGAGCTGTGAGAGACCTAAATAGGAACAAGGCACCTGAAATTTATGACATTCCCTCTGAATTACTGACTGCCTTAGGAGAGTCAAGGTTATTCCATTTAGTGTGTAAGATGTATGAGACAGGAGAAGTCCAATCCGATTTTCGGCAGAATGTTGTTATACCTATTCCCAAGAAAGCCGGTGCTGACAGGTGTGAAAACTATCGCACCATTAGTTTAGTATCTCATGCCTGCAAAATTTTAACACGTATTATTTACAGAAGAATGGAAAAACAAGTTGAAGCTGAGTTGGGAGAAGATCAATTTGGCTTCAGAAGAAATGTAGGAACACGTGAAGCAATCCTGACTTTACGTCTGATCTTAGAGGATCGAATCACGAAGGACAATCCCACATACATGGCATTCGTAGATGTAGAAAAGGCATTCGATAATGTTGATTGGACCAAGCTATTTACGATTCTGAAGATGATTGGGATCAGAAACCGAGAACGAAGAATTATCTACAATCTGTATAAAAATCTGTCTGCACTGATAAGAATCGAGGGCTTTGAAAAAGAAGCAGCAATCCAGAAAGGAGTGAGGCAAGGTTGCAGTTTGTCCCCCCTTCTTTTCAATGTTTACATAGAACAGGCAGTAAAGGAAATCAAAGAGGAGTTTGGAAAGGGAATCACAATCCAAGGAGAGGAAATCGAAACCTTGAGATTTGCCGATGATATTGTTATTTTATCTGAGACTGCAGAAGATCTTGAGAAGCTGCTGAATGGTATGGATGAAGTCTTGGGTAAGGAGTACAAGATGAAAATAAATAAGTCCAAAACAAAAGTAATGGAATGTAGTCAAACGAAGGCAGGTGATGTAGGAAATATTAGATTAGGAAATGAAGTCTTAAAGGAAGTAGATGAATATTGGTACTTGGGTAGTAAAATAACTAACGGTGGCAGAAGTAAGGAGGACATAAAATGCAGACTAGTACAAGCAAGGAAGAGCTTTCTTAAGAAAAGAAATTTGCTCACTGCAAACATTGATATCGGAATTAGAAAGATGTTTTTGAAGATTTTCGTGTGGAGCGTGGCATTGTATGGAAGTGAAACATGGACGATAACTAGCTCAGAAAGAAAGAGAATAGAAGCTTTTGAAATGTGGTGTTACAGAAGAATGCTGAAGGTGAGATGGATAGATCGAATCACGAATGAAGAGATACTAAATCTAATTGGTGAGAGGAGATCGATTTGGCTAAATTTGACGAGAAGAAGAGATAGAATTATAGGACACATCTTAAGACACCCAGGACTTGTTCAGTTGTTTTTTGAAGGAAGTGTAGGTGGTAAGAACGGTAGGGGTAGACCAAGGTATGAATATGACAAGCAGATTAGAGCAGATGTAGGATGAAAAGGTTAGCAAGGATAGGGTGGCATGGACAGCTGCATCAAACCAGTCTATAGACTGATGACTAAAACAACAACAACAACAGATGGACCTTGCTTGTGGGATGTCTCATCAAAGGAATACGTGGATAAAGCGAAGAAAGGCAAAAGTTTCCAGGAACTCGAAATTATGCATAATTGTTCCTGCGAGTGCATCGAAAAAGAATTAGCGTCCCTCCGCTCTCAGTACAGTCGAGAATTGTAAAAAGTTCAGAAAAGTCGGGGGCGGGAGCGGACGAAGTTTATACTTCAAAGTGGTTTGCTTTTGAAGCAATGATCAGGATGAGGGGAGGAAATGTACTTAATACAAGTGCATTTCTAAATCATAACAAGAAGCAACAGTGGCAATAACAAAGGCCAACTTTATCTTCCTGTTGTGATCTTTCCTACTTTTAAAGACACCACCCAAACTTATTCGTCTACTAATGTCATTCCACGCCACCTCTCCACCGACAGCTTGGAACATACCGCTTAGTCGAGCAGCTCGCCTCCTTTCATCCAAGTCTTCCCAGCCCAATTTTGCAACAATTTTGTGACGCGCTACTCTTTTGTCGGAAATCACCCAGAACAAATCGAGCTGCTTTTCTTTCGATTTTTTCAACTTCTTGAATCAGTTAATCCTGGTGAGGGTCCCATAAACTGGAACCATACTCTAGTTGGGGGTCTTACCAGAGACTTATATGCCCTCTCCTTTACATCCTTACTACAACACCGCAATGGCTGAACGAGATGCACTACACAGATGTTACAAACAGACATTATCAAGTGAAGATTTTGAAAGGTACCGTGTGCTTAGAAATAAAGTTAAACAAATAATCAGAAACAAAAAATATGCGTACTTCCAACAATTAGCCTGTAACTTGAACACAAAAAGTACCTGGAGACAACTCAGATTCGTAGGTATTGGGAGGCAAACTACAAACTCCAATACGCATGACATAAATCCAGATGAAGGATCGAGACGGCGGTGGTTATAATATTATCGTCGAGCATAAACAATCGTATGCAACTCGTACTCGCATCTTAATTATTGCCGTTATGGCTTGCTGCATAATGTACTATTTAAATACCTCCATATTTTATGACAAAGTCATCGCATCGTTGTTGCTTCAGATAATTGATATAATCTACTGTTTTCTAATGCTGACAGTATTAAATAATCAAATTAAAGGCATAATCAAAATACTTCAAATATTTAAAAATAATTTTATGACCTGGCTGAGTACACCTATTACACAATGTATTGTTGTAGCTAATTGTCTGTTACCCTCATGCCCTAAACATGAAACAAAAAAAGGTATTAAAAAATGTTAGTATAAAATCTGTCTTAAAATCCCTATTAATAATACAAATAGTACAGTAACTTCTTTATCGTGATGCGCAGTGTGTCACCAAGTACATCTCCATGCTTTCCATTGTAATGTTTTGGCGCTGATGCGATACATTTCTTTTTTTTTTTAAGTTGAGAAGGACCGTTCAACATCGCCACTAGTTTAACACAGGAATGCGCGACTACCAATATTTCTCCAAGTCGCCGTAAGAGTGCAGCAGTAGACGCAGAAACTTCGCTGTCAGTGTGGGTGTAGCACTGCGTTATTGGTCCATGAATGTGTGTGAAAAGCTGAATTATTTCGTACAATGAGTAAACGTGTCTGGTCACTTCCGTTCGTACAAGAGATATTTTGTATAGAACTGTGAAATGAATTAATCATGTTATGCTTTTTTAGATATTTCAAGAGTCATTCTAAGGTGTAGGTACTCGTTTCTTTCCGTTTGTGTAAGGTATGTTTTTCGTAGAAGTGAAACTTCAGATTCTTTCCCCGAAATATTCAACTGTTGTGTACCATTTTGCCAATCTCGACAAGGTGGTTCGCAGCCAGAAAAGATAGGACTCCATGAAATACCGTCTAGAAGGGAATGAAGGTTCTATACTCGGCCCCCTGTTATTTATTTTATATTTGAATGATATCTCTTCTAAGTTGAAAAACTGTAACTACCATCTCCATGCCGACGACCTTCTAATTTACTGTCACGCAAAAGTGAATGACATAAATGCAGCTATTGGAAATATGAACTGAAACTTAGAGAAGATCGGCTGTTATGCAGCTGAGAATTCTCTCTCCATCAACCCAACGAAAACACAAGCTATTATACTAGGGCAGAGAAAACTGCTTGCCCATTTACACAGTCTACGAATTCCAGTCATTCAACTAAATGGCGTTGCTATCCCACTCTGTAAATCAGTAAAAAGCCTTGGAGTCACTATAAATGAAACCTTAAACTGGGATGAGCATGTCACTAACGTATGCAGGAAAGTTCATTCATCACTTCATCCCCTTAAGATTCACCAGACCGTATTACCTCTCAACTTAAAAAATAAAACTGGTTCAAACATTGATACTTCCAACTTTTAACTATTGTGATGTTGTGTTGCTGGATGCTACCAGTGAACAAAATAGGAAATTGCAGAGCTTTAAACTCCTGCATTAGATTTATTTTTTCATTGAATTTTGCCTCGCATGTATCCCCGTTTTATGCACAACTTTATTGGTTAAAAGTAGAGCAGCAGATAAATCACCATGTATCAACCCTTATCTATCGACTCTTGACTGAAAATATACCTGAATATCTCTCCGGTAATTTCCGTTTTCTATCTTCCTTTCATGACCGTGACGAGCGATCTGGGTCAACAACTGCAATACCTCCACATCATACATCTGCCTTCAGTAATTCTTTCCTTGTATCGGGCGCTAGAATATGGAATGCTTTACCCCCTGAAATTAGAAATCGTTCCTCATTAATTACCTTCAAAAGACAGTCTAAAGATTTCCTCTTGAATGCGTAGGCTATATCATGTAGTTATGTGTGTATGTGTGAGTGAATGTCTGGAGCAAATATTTCCGAAAAGTTTACATAAATTACTGTTATATTACACGAATTCCACCTAGAGTAGTTATTGAATTTATTTTTCTAATTTTAGACTTAGGATGTAATCTTTTAGTTTTAGTCTATATTAAGTTATATTATTATTACCGTATATTATATACAGTGCGTTAAGTTTGAATATTAAGTTTGTGTTCAGTATTAAGCCGCATAATGTGGTTAAGTGTAAGAGACGCCCAAGAGCCCTAACTTCGCCACAAATAAAGACATCAATAAATAAATAAATAAATAAACACCCTCATAACCATGTGCAGAGATCTGTACCTTTTATAATTTACAATTCTAAGAGGAAGTACAACTAGGCAACCATCCTCTATGTAACACTAATCAGAGAGAAAAACCTGAAGGGATCCGACACTTCGAAAAAATTAATGTATTGCCCAAAGAATGACAGCGGGCACGAAGGGAGTGAAAATGAAAGACTTCGTAGGCCTCGGAACCTAATACGGTTGGGGTCGGAAAAGAACAAGTGTTGACCAAGGGAGGTCGGATAGGATGGATGAAAGAGAGAAGCCTTGCACAAGTAAGTGCAAGCAATGCGAGGAGTGAGCTTGAGCTAAGGATCCCGTGGTAGTTAACCCAGGCTTCCAAGTTAAGAGAACCTGCGGTCAGGGGGGAAAAGGATCCTAGGACTAATGGTAAGTACAGGAAAGGGCATAACAGTGAACTGTATCTGCATGTGGAAAGTGTAACGGACACCATTCTGAAAAAGAAGGATTAAAGACCTTCGAGAAATAGGGCCCATGTAGGAAGACATCGAGGAACGTCTTCCTCTCTAGAAAACACTTCCAGCATACGAACGATACATATTGCAAAAATGCCGAAACGGAATGATGAAAGAAATGAAGTTCACAGAAAGCGAATGCGAGAATATTGGAGAAGAATTAAAGCTTGAGGCCTCTCAAACGTCCAAAATCTCACACGTGCAAAAAGGAGGTGCAGAGGTTCTGTGCACCGTGCATCGGTCTTACTCAGCTACGTTCGGACCAGCGTTCTCTCTCGGGGCGACTCGGCTAAGCTTGACTCAACACGGCCCGGATGGTGAGCTCTGCAGAGCGAGTGAGGAAGAGGGAAACAGCGGAGGGAGCAAGACAGGCGTAGGGAAAGAGAAAGACAGCGCTATTGCTGAAACTCGAGGAGTGGGAGTCTGCACTCTGGTCAACCTAGCGAAGTCATCTTATGCACCTTGCACCGCGCAATGCACCGGCGCACGCACCCTGAGAGGCCCTGTGTTAACTGTTGAAATAACGTGGTCCACAGCTGGTCGAAACAAACATTGATCAAGTAATAATAATTATGGCATCACTGGGTTTACGACCTACTAACAACGTTTACGGCTTTTGGAGACACCGAGGCCCAAAATTTTGTCCCGCATGCGTTCTTTTACGTGCCTGTAAATCTATAAACACGAGGCTGACTGGCGGGCTCGGACAGCTTCAAATAACTCAAATAATTCAAATAACGAAATGAGACGGATCGGATCTGCTAACTTGAGTCAGAAAGTCAGGACTCTACCGACTGAGAATGACATGATAAGAATTTTATTTACATATGTGTTCTAAACAAAAATGAAAAAAAATAGCGGTAGGCGATCATTATTGTAACGGCCGCATAGATTTGACGGTTTCGTAGACTTTCTTATTAGAAATAAAGGACAAATATTATGCGGATAATAAATTTCGTTTCATTTCTTTTATTCCTTGATCATTCTCTTTTCTCGTTTCAACTCTTTATTGGGCCGATGACCAAGATATTAGGCCTCTTAAAACGACAAACATCATCATCATCATTAACTCTTTATTTTGCTAAATTTTGCCGAATCCTAAAAAAACCATTTTTTTTCATTAATAAATTTGTTATTCTATACAACTGGCCACGATGTATTCACAACGACAGCTAACCTCCAACTGAGCACGCGAGTCAACAGAACGCCATCTTATTATTATTATTATTATTATTAATAATAATAATTAGGTTGAGAATGACTGAAAATGGAATGAAGAATAGGGTAAAGATAGGTTGTGGAAAAAATGCGATGATGTTGGACTGCTTTGCTTTCGCAGACGACGTCGTTCTCATTAAAGACAACCATCAGACAGCCAAGAAACAAGTTGAAGAACTACAAAATGTTGCAGTCAAAACAGGGTTATGAATCTCTTTAGAAAAATACAGCATTCATGGATTCTATAAAAAAAGGTGACACGGACAGACTTGTTAAACTGTATGGGGATATCCAGCGTGTGCGAGTTAAGAAATATTCACCCCCAATAGAGATGAAAAGGAGGGATTAAAGGAGAGGGTGAGAAGGATGGAGTTGGCATTCAGACTATGTCATGACACCTATACAGTAAGTCCAAGTCCCTCTCAATTCAGGCCAAGTTAAAACATTACTGCACAGTGGTTAGAACAGAGTGCCTTTATGGAGCAGAAACCTTGACAAGGATGGCTGACCCAGTCCTTGAAAAAAAGAGAAAGAAGATTCTTACGAAAAATCTTAGGCCCAAGAAAGTCGACGAGTGACCCAAACACATTCCGGTTAAGATCGAATTTGGAGCTCTACAAGACAGTAGAAAGAATCACGACTGTGATGAGGAAAAGGAGACTGACGTTTTATGGGCATATCAAGAGAATGAACCCTGAGAGATTGGCCAACAGGATACTTCTTCTGCAGGAAAGGTGGAAAAAACAACCGGGATGGCTTACACAGGTGCACAATGACTTGGCAGAAAGAGGTATCAAGGAGGAGGATATAAAAGAAAGGACATCATTTAGGAAGAAGGTTGCGGGAATGAGGGATGCGTCTGAAGAGCAACATGCGAAGCCACGGAATATCTCGGTGGAAGAGCAAGCAAGAAGATGTCAAAGACTCAAGAATCTTTGGCGAGAGTTTAAAGAGAAGGGTATCAGTCTGCGTGATAGAAGGAAGATTGTGTAAACGTGGCCCACAGGTGGCCGTATCGATATTATTATTATTATTATTATTATTATTATTATTATTATTATTATTTACAAGGTGCTTTAAGTCGCACCGACACAGATAGGTCTTATGGCGACGATGGGACAGGAAAGGACTAGGAGTGGGAAGGAAGCGGCAGTGGCCTTAATTAAGGTACAGCATTTGCTTGGTGTGAAAATGGGAAACCACGGAAAACCATCTTCAGGACTGCCGACAGTGGGGTTCGAACCCATTATCTCCCGAATACCGCATACTGGCCGCACTTAAGCGACCGCAGCTATCGAGCTCGCCATCTTATTAAAGAATATGCGACTGATGTCACACATTTAGCCTTACTTTAAAGCGCTATTTCATTAATATTACGTTCCAGATTTTCTTCGTTTATATCAACAGGTAACCTCCTCTTTATCTATCAATTGAGACATTAAACATAATCGTAAGTTCAATATTCTCTGCCATATATACGTTCTACCCAAACACTATGAGCGTCTTAATTTTTTTCTTTCCATGTACCAGTTGTCGAGGAGCGTAAGTCTACGATAAACAGTTTCATGTAAGGGAAGACTTCATTACCTTAATACAAGCGAAAGGAGTATGTATGTTGGGTATTCGTCCCGAAGGCTGGTAGGATCCTCAACAGGTCCACCATTAGCTCTCATAGATGGCCTAGGTGTCACTGAAGAGGCGTACTAGGGAAATGAGGAGTGAGGTAGTTTCCCGTTGCTTTCCTCACTGAGCCAGAAGTTGCTATTACATATCAGTCTGCCAAGCCCACTGAAATGCTTGCACCAACCGACCCTATGAGCGACATTTTCACACCATTCAAAGCAGGGACTGGCTGCATAAGGATTGGTATTACTAGCATCGCTCATACCTCAGTCACTTTCATATTGTCAAAGTCAAGGATAAGACTGAGCCAGATCAATGAAAGTAACAAATTTATTCTAGATCATACCAGAAGACATAGTGCACTGTAAACACTACATATCGCCAGCAAAGGCACGAAAGAAGGAGAATAAATAAATGAAATTGTTGTCATGTGTCCAGGAGCATTGCTCTTCATCTGTAGCTTGCGAGTTACCGTGCGAGATGGCACCTCTAATCAAGACCATGGTGTTGTTTCTCGACCGCCACCAGATAACTCTGGGATCATGTGGTGGTGCTGGTGAGATGATTGTTCTCTTAAGGAACAAACAATGTCGTAATCCTCAGTCCAGTAATGTTTTAAACAAGAGCATAACAAGAAAGATAGCAACGATTAAAGGAAGTCAGAAGTGTATAAAAAACGGGGAAACGAAGGCATTCTGAGCGGAACCCACTACACCAAGAAGCCATCACCAGCTGGATGGGTGACCACACGTCTTCACTTGCTTCGCTCATCTTAATTACGACATCACTGGACTCCGTCACAAGAGTTCCTTGGACATCTTTGAGAAATTGCCCTCAAAAAGGCCGCAGGTCATATTCTGACCCATCAAGACCAACAACAACAACAACAACAACAACAACAGGCCACCAAACAACAAATCCAGCCCCGGAAAGAAGAAATCTTCAAAGGCTCAACAGGCTGATAGGCTAAAATCCTCACCAATGAGACGGTCGCTGCTGTGCTGAGCAAAAAAAATGTAATACTGTCACAGGTAGAATAGAACAGAACAAGAGTTGACAAAAAGAGGTCAGACGTTGGAAAATCTCAGATGGGATCCTGGACGAGTAAGCCGAAGCAATGCCAGAATCAGCGAGGGTCTCGTAGTCATAAAACCAAACCAAACCCTATAGTGCAACAGCCCCGAAGGGTCATGGCCTACCGAACGACCGCTGCTCAGCCCGAAAACCTGCAGATTACGAGGTGCCGAGTGGTCCATATGACGAATCCTCTTTACCATTATTCTTGCCTTTCTAGATCGAAGCCGCCATCTCACCCTCAGATAGTTCCTCAATTATTGTAATCGCGTAGTCTGAATGAACCTCGAACCAGCCTTCAGATCCAGGTAAAAATCCCTGCCAAGTCGAGGACAGAAGGCCAGCGGCTCACCAGTCTGACCACTATTGTTTTCGACCGGTTGCCCTTCCTGACGTCAAAGAACTCGGATTAAGAATCTGTTTTACAACTTCTATCACGAGAATCTGGGATTTACAGCTAGATGCTCTTCTTAGATTTTAAATCGCTGTATCGTGAACTATTGTTTTACAGCCGGATGCCCTTCCTGACGCAAAACTAAGATTTTAAATCGCAAGAATTTGTTTTAAGACTAGTTGCCCTTCCTGACGCTAAACTGGCAGTATCTAGCCTCTTACATCATACACTATTGTTTTCGACCGGTTGCCCTTCCTGACGTCAAAGAACTCGGATTAAGAATCTGTTTTACAACTTCTAACACGAGAATCGGGGATTTACAGCTAGATGCTCTTCTTAGATTTTAAATCACTGTATCATGAACTATTGTTTTACAGCCGGATGCCCTTCCTGACGCAAAACTAAGATTTTAAATCGCAAGAATTTGTTTTAAGACTAGTTGCCCTTCCTGATGCAAAACTGGCAGTATCTAGCCTCTTAAATCATACACTATTGTTTTCGACCGGTTGCCCTTCCTGACGTTAAAGAACTCGGATTAAGAATCTGTTTTACAACTTCTAACACGAGATCGGGGATTTACAGCTAGATGCTCTTCTTAGATTTTAAATCACTGTATCATGAACTATTGTTTTACAGCCGGATGCCCTTCCTGACGCAAAACTAAGATTTTAAATCGCAAGAATTTGTTTTAAGACTAGTTGCCCTTCCTGACACAAAACTGGCAGTATATAGCCTCTTACATCATACACTATTGTTTTCGACCGGTTGCCCTTCCTGACGTCAAAGAACTCGGATTAAGAATCTGTTTTACAACTTCTAACACGAGAATCGGGGATTTACAGCTAGATGCTCTTCTTAGATTTTAAATCGCTGTATCATGAACTATTGTTTTACAGCCGGATGCCCTTCCTGACGCAAAACTAAGATTTTAAATCGCAAGAATTTGTTTTAAGACTAGTTGCCCTTCCTGATGCAAAACTAGCAGTATCTAGCCTCTTACATCATACACTATTGTTTTCGACCGGTTGCCCTTCCTGACGTCAAAGAACTCGGAATAAGAATCTGTTTTACAACTTCTAACACTAGAATCGGGGATTTACAGCTAGATGCTCTTCTTAGATTTTAAATCGCTGTGTCATGAACTATTGTTTTACAGCCGGATGCCCTTCCTGACGCAAAACTAAGATTTTAAATCAGAAGAATTTGTTTAAGACTAGTTGCCCTTCCTGACGTAAAACTAGCAGTATCTAGCCTCTTACATCATACACTATTGTTTTCGACCGGTTGCCCTTCCTGACGTCAAAGAACTCGGATTAAGATTCTGTTTTACAACTTCTAACACGAGAATCGGGGATTTACAGCTAGATGCTCGCCGGATGCCCTTCCTGACGGCATAAGTTGCCAGGATTTGAATCGCAGTATCCATCATTGTGTCTGACTTGCATGTATGCAAGCTCACGCTTTTTTTTTTTTTTTTTTTTTGCTGAGATATCATGCTACTTCCGTTCGCTAGCTAGAGCGGAAACTCGCAGTACTGCGTCTATTTCGTCTTACAACTTGGAGGAGACAACATGTGTACGTATAATTTATGATCTTTCATCCCCCTATTTAAAAAAAAAAACATGTAAGTATGTAGTATCTCGCAACATTCTTATCCGTGTGTGTATCAGTGTTCTAGTCGTGTTGCAATTACTAAGCGAGTGACCTGAGCGAGTTGGCTACGCAGTATGCTTTCTTGATTTTCGTATGACATATATCAGTGTATATGCAATTACTAAGCGTCTTAGCAGTGTGATGAACGAGTTAGCTACGCAGTATAGGTTTTTTTATTTTCGTACTAAGCAAATCATTTGAAGTGTTGCCGAGTTAGCTATGCGATATGTGCACAGTGTGTTTTTGATTTTCATACTAGGCAAGTGATAGGCGAGATAGCTATGCGATATGTGCACAGTGTGTGTTTTACACTAGGTAAATCATTGAAGTTGTACTTTTGCTCTGAACACATCAAACAATGTTCTTACAGTGTTCGATTCTAGTCTTGCTATGTTTCAATCTAATTTTCTTAGAACAAAGGTATCCCCTAACATGTTGTATCGGATCACATGTTGAGGTTAACGACATCGAGTGCAGTGTTCGATTCTAGTCTTGTTATGTTTCAATCTGATCTTCTTAGAACAAAGGTATCCCCTAACATGTTGTGCAGTGTTCGGTTCTAGTCTTGTTATGTTTCAATCTAATTTTCTTAGAACAAAGGTATCCCCTGACATGTTGTACAGTGTTCGGTTCTACTTGTTTAGTGATCTGAACACATCAATCAATGTTCTGATCACATGTTAAGGTTAACGACATCGAGTGTAGTGTTCGATTCTAGTCTTGTTATTTTGCAATCTAATTTTCTTAGAACAAAGGTATCCCCTAACATGTTGTACAGTGTTCGGTTCTACTTGTTTAGTGATCTGAACACATCAATCAATGTTCTGATCACATGTTAAGGTTAACGACATCGAGTGCAGTGTTCAATTCTAGTCTTGTTATGTTTCAATCTGATCTTCTTAGAACAAAGGTATCCCCTAACATGTTGTACAGCGTTCGATTCTACTTATGTAGTGTTCTGAACACACCAGACAATGTTTTAATCACATGTTGAAGTTAACGACATCGAGTGCAGGGTTCGATTCAA
This sequence comes from Anabrus simplex, assembly GCF_040414725.1. NCBI lineage: Eukaryota > Metazoa > Arthropoda > Insecta > Orthoptera > Tettigoniidae > Anabrus > Anabrus simplex. The sequence goes on along the minus strand of NC_090278.1, from coordinate 39,873,935 downwards.
GTCTTATGTTTCTTTCGTAATCCGCAAGTCTAAACATGCATATCGCTGCACACTCTTGCCTTCGCGATGCGTGTTCGATAAAGTTATGCCTTGACAGAGGAGGAGGAGGTGCAGGTGGTAGGGGAGGAGGAGGAGGAGGAAGAGCAGGAGGTAGAGGAGGTGTCGTATAATCTCCTTCAAGATAGTAGATGAGAGGTTAGGTTACCGAATGCACTAATGTTTAATGATGATAGCTAACGGAATTTCAAATTATCCGTCACCACAATTCAAAGGGATAGCAGCACGGTGCTCTGTTGATTAAAGATGGCATCTAGATAGAATTTCAAATTGCCGTCACCACATGTTAAATGTATGTAGCTAGAGATAGCAGCACGATGCTCTGTTGAATAAAGATGGCGGATGATAGCTAACGGAAGTTTTTTTTCAAATTATCCGCAACCACATGTTAAATATATGTAGCTAAAGATAGCAGTACGATGCTTTGTTGATTAAAGATGACGGATGACAAGTAACAGAACTTTTCAAATTGCCCGCTACTACAGAGAGCAGCACGGTGCTCTGTAGATTAAAGATGGTGGATGACGGCTAACGAAATTACCCGCATGATAGCAGCACAGTGCTCTATTGATTAAAGATGGCGGATGATAGCTGTCAAAAAAGCACGTGGCTTTGTTTACTAAACAAGAGCACGTGGAATTTGCCGCCACCACATTTCAAAGGTATCTAGCTAAAGATGGCAGCACGGTGCTCTCTTGCGGATGACAGCTGTCAAAAAGCACGTAGAATTTGCCACCGGCATAAAGAGGGCAGCACGGTGCTCTCTGGCGGTTGACAGCTGTCAGAAAAGCACATGGGTTTGTTTCCAAACAAGAGCGTGTAGAATTTACCACTACCACATAGAGGGCAGCACGGTGCTCTCTAGATTAAAGACGGCGGATGATAGCTGACAAAAAAAGCGCATAGGTTTGTTTCCAGACAAGAGCACGTGGAATTTGCCGTCACTGCATTTCAAAGGTATCTAGCTAAAGAGTGCAGCACTGTGGTTTGCGATGCAAGATGGCGGATGACAGCTGTGACGTACCACATTTCAAAGGTAAGTAGCTAAAGAGGGCAGCACGGTGCTCTCTGGATTAAAGATGGCGGATGACAGCTGCACGTGGCTTTGTTTCCAAACAAGAGCACGTGGAATTTGCCGCCACCACATTTCAAACTAAAGAGTGCAGCACTGAGGTTTGCGATGCAAGATGGCGGATGACAGCTGTGACGTACCACATTTCAAAGGTAAGTAGCTAAAGAGGGCAGCACGGTGCTCTATGGATTAAAGATGGCGGATGACAGCTGCACGTGGCTTTGTTTCCAAACAAGAGCATAAAGAATTTGCCGCCACCACATTTCAAACTAAAGAGTGCAGCACTGAGGTTTGCGATGCAAGATGGCGGATGACAGCTGTGACGTACCACATTTCAAAGATAAGTAGCTAAAGAGGGCAACACGATGCTCTCTGGATTAAAGATGGCGGATGACAGCTGCACGTGGATTTGTTTATCTCACGCTAGTGAGGTTAAGTTGGTAGCACTAAGGTTTAGGCCCGCCAAGATGGCAGCACTGCCGATGACAGGTGACGAATTTTACATCTACTACGATAAAGAGGGCAGCACAGTGCTCTGTGGTTTAAAGATGGCGGATGACAGCTGTCAAAAAAGCACGTGGCTGTCAAAAAGCACGTGGCTTTGTTTACCACACGCTAGTTAGGTTAAGTTGGTACCACTAAAGTTTAGGCCCGTCAAGATGGCAGTACTGAGGTTAGCGATGCGTTGTTGTCTGTCAAAAAGCACGTGGCTGTCAAAAAACACGTGGCTTTGTTTACCTCACACTAGTTAGGTTAAGTTGGCACTACTGAGGTTTAGGCCCGTCAAGATGGCAGCAGTGAGGTTAGCGATGCGTTGTTGTCGATGACAGCTGTCAAAAAGCACGTGGCTTTGTTTACAAATTCAAATCTCGCGCCAAAATTCAAATCTCCCGCCAAAAATTCAAATCTCCCGCCGAAATTCAAATTTCCCGCCAGAATTCAAATTTCCCGTGGGAGGAGGCGCCAGAACTGTCCAATTATACTACTGTTAACATTCCAAACCTTCTTCTTCCTCTTCCTTTTCTTCCATCTTTTTTTGCTCCATCACCGTCTGTTGAAGACAATGTCTACGTAGTATGTGACTCAACAAGGACATTTTCCTCTTCCTTATTGTTTGCATCAGGTGTCTCTTCTCGCCCACTTTTCTTAGCATTTCATCATTTCTGTCCACTTGACTTTTTTCCATTCTTCTTCACAACCATATTTCAAAACTTTCCAAATACTTTGTTTATTTCTTAATGTCCATGTTTCAGCTCCACACTACACACAAATCGAACGCGGGACCATCTAAAACAAAGCCTCAACGATGACCATTCGGCCAAGGCATAGGGAAGAGAGACGGACGTGAAGGCATGATATGACAGGGATTAGACCCGGTGAGAGAGCTACATGTTAAGGAGTTTGTTTGAAGACTGTAGCTAATGCAGAAATCAAGAAAATTAAAAATGTAAGAGTATAAAGAAACGGTGGGCCGGCGTAAGGTTACAAGTAACAGCTGCGCAAAATGTTGGTCAGACTGTAATGGCTCCCGAGACGACGTTAGCGTCATAACAATTGTTGACTGAACAAAACGGTGAGATTTTAGAAACATGGGAAAATTTATTTCAATTGCACCCCCATGATACCGTTCATTTGTGATGACAAATGAAATCGGCCGTCAACAATCGTACTTTCAGCACACCGATTAAGGTTATAATTGAATCCTTTAGACTCATAAACCCTCTAAAGACCATTGTGCATATTTAACATACAGTAGAATTTACTTTCTTACACATCTCTTTAAGTATATTGTATTACTTAAAATAATTGCTTCTGGATCCCCACGCATATTCTGATCATGTGCATTCTACAATAGAGTTTAATTAATACTCTGTACAAGAAAAAGTGACTTCCTCAGCAATGTATGAAAGTGGATATAGGGAATTTTGAATCTAGACGATTCAATTAACATAATGATCACCGAACGAGTTGGCCGTGCGGTTAGGGTCGCGCAGCTATTAGGTTGCATTCGGGAGATAATAGGTTATAATCCCATTGTCGCCAGCCCTGAAGACAGTTTTTCGGGTTTGCCATTTTCACAGCAGGCAAATGCTGACTAGGGTTGTACCTTAAGGCCACGGCCGCTTCCTTCCCACCCCTAGCCCTTTCCTATTCCACTGATACCATTATTTATATATTCTTGTCAGGAGGTACTAATATATACACGCAAGTATTACAAGAAATTATCTACATTATATATACAATACATACTCAAGTTGTGACCAGTATTTGGCTACATTGATGGCATTGTTTCTAGCCGGTGCCAGTTCCAACCCTGTACCTGAATCTGGACATAGACGACAGTCCAAGAGATGCCTAGATGTCTGTTCCTCTCCACATTCACTCAATGAGTCCCCACCATGCACGATGCCCCATTTCATGAGATTGTCCTTAGATCTTGAAACGTCCGTGCGTAGTCTGTTTAAGCACTATCCCTCATCGTGACCAGGTGGCAACTTTTCTTCATGAAGCCCCCATCTTGCGGCGAGGATAGGAATTGTGCTGGCTGCCGAAGCCTGTCGCACTCCTCTGGAGCAATGATTAATGACTGACAGATGAAATGAAATGATAGTGGAGAGTGTTACTGAAATGTAAGATGACAAGGAAAACCCGAGTACCCGGACTCTGTTTTGTCCAGCACAAATCTCACATGGAGTGACCGGGAGTTGAACCACGGAACCCAGTGGTGAGAGGTCGACACGCTGCCGCCTGAGCCATGGAGACTTCTGTAAGTACAGTATACCCGAAATAAAATGTAGTGGATTGGTCATGACAGAGGATGACGTTCCTCGTTTACTTTTTTGTAATGATGCCAACATGAAATACAACTGTCAAGTACAACCTTGCGCTGGCCGACCTACACACATACACAATACATGACAAGTTGTCGCTTATGATGAAAAGAAGACGAAACGTTTCGCGGACACATTGCATAAACAAATCAGCAAACAATCAGTCTATATCCTGTGGCTGCAAAACTCTCTCTGCTACCGGTCTGTCATTCGCTGCAATTATTCGCACATGAGTTATTTTGTATGAATGTGCGCTTCGTAAAAGTTGCTATATCAATTACTAGAAATATCGTTCAAAGACATCGCTTACAAAGTAACGCTTCGGAGATTGGTAATTGTTTAGATCGAGCATAAGGTAATCAAGCGGATATTTCTGCAAAATGCGAAGAGAATTTGTGCGGATACATGGACATCCCAGGTGTTAGAATGGATAATCTATACAAATAAAAAATATATTTCTACCTGTTCACTTATTTTGATTACATTTTCGTCGACCATATTCAGAGCATTTTAAACAGAACGTGGACTATGAATTATCTGGTTACCGAGCTCGATAGCTGCAGTCGCTTACGTGCGGTCAGTATTCGGGAGATAGTAGGTTCGAACCTCACTGTCGGCAGCCCTGAAAATGGTTTTCCGTGGTTTCCCATTTTCACACCAGGCAAATGCTGGGGCTGTACCTTAATTAAGGCCACGGCGACTTCCTTCCCACTCCTAGCCCTTCCCTGTCCCATCGTCGCCATAAGATCTATCTCTGTCGGTGCGATAGCAAAAGAAAAGAATTATCTGGTTTATTGTCTTCATGTGTTCCGTTGCGCTGCTTTCTAAACTACGTACACACAGCAGAAAACGTTTGCTTCGCCTCGGACCAAAATGCGTGATTTCTGACAAAAGAGCAGTGTTACAAAAATGTTGCAAACTTTGCGCTCGGAAGACTTGGAAGTGAGGAGACAAGGTGTTTGACTAAGCGCTATGTTCCGAGCTGTGATTAGAGTTATATTAGTAGACGAATAAGCTTGAGTGGTGTTTTAAGAGAAGATCACAAAACGAAGATAAAGTTGGAATTCAACAGGACAAATAGGGTCAAATATTCGTTTATAGGAACAGGACTTAGGGATTGGGATAATTTGTCGAGGTAGATGTTTAATAAATTTGCAACTTCTTTGAGATCATTTAAGAATGGACTAGGTAAGGTTGTGAGTTTCACAAATAGATGTCCTCTCAATTTTAATGACTGCATTGACCTCGGGCTCCATGGTTAGCGTGCTGGCCTTTGGTCACAGGGGTCCCGGGATCGATTCCCGGCAGGGTCGGAAATTTTAACCATCATTGGTTAATTTCCCTGGCACGGGGACTGGGTGTATGTGTTGTCTTCATCCTCATCACGACGCTCAGGTCGCCTAAGTGCGTCAAATCAAAAGACCTGCATCTGGCGAGCCGAACCCGTCCTGGGATCTCCCGGCACTAAAAAAGCCATACGCCAATTTCATTTCACATTGCATTGATGGGATGAAAGTTCCTTTTGGGAATCATTGTAAGTAAAGAAAGATCTTCATGGGGTAATTACATAAATATGGTTGCAAATAAAGGCTACAGATCTCTGCACATGGTCATGAGGGTATTTAGGGGTTGTAGTAAGGATGTAAAGGAGAGGGCATATAAGTCTCTGGTAAGACCATAACTAGAGTATTGTTGCAGTGTATGGGACCCCCACCAGGGTTACTTGATTCAAGAACTGGAAAAAATACAAAGGAAAGCAGCTCGATTTGTTCTGGGCGATTTCCGACAAAAGAATAGTGTTACAAAAATGTAGCAAAGTTTTGGCTGGGAAGACTTGGGAGAAAGGAGACGAGCTCCTCGACTAAGTGGTATGTTCCGAGGTGTCAGTGGAGAGATGGAGTGGAATGACATCAGTAGACGAATACGTTTGAGTGGTGTCTTTAAAAGTACGAAAGATCACAATATGAAGGTAAAGTTGGAATTCAAGAGGAAAAATTGTGGCAAATATTCGTTAATAGGAAGGGGGGTTAGGGATTGGAATAACTTACCAAGGGAGATGTTCAATAACTTTCCAATGTCTTTGTAATCATTTAAGAAAAGGCTAGGAAAATAACAGATAGGGAATCCGCCACTTGGGCGACTGCTCTAAATGCAGATCAGTAGTGATTGATTGATATGACTGATTGATTTGGCAATTAAATGTCACGTCTGCGTATATCTCACGACAGTTTAATGAGTACTACATTATTGAATCAAACAGACTATTTACATTCCAACATCTACTGCTGCCAAGAATCAGGAGGTACGTTCCGAACGCCTCTTAAATTTAGTAATCATTCTGAAAGGAAGTGTTCAAATTTCCCTTCGCAATTCTACTGAATCTGCAATGTCACGGGATCATCCATTGGTTTCCTTTTATTTTATTTCCTTCCTGCCCTGTAGTAACAGAATTCTAAAACGGAAGCCAAATATTTCTCGTTCCTGTCGTTGCCGCTAACAATAGAACGTCAAGGATCTTGTGGAATGCATTTACCGATAGCCAGACTCGCACAATACCGAGCGTGGAGCGAGGTGGAAGCTCATTTCCACCGTAGTAGGTAGCTTTGATTTCCAAAGCCTTCTTGGTTGGTGTTTCACTGATCACAAGAAGAAGAGAGACGCTTTGCTTTCGTACGACTTTACCTTGAATAGGTCACGTTAGATGTATGGCTTCTGGACGCAACGTGGATTCTACAAGACAACAGAGATATCCTTTGTTTTAATCAGTGATGGGAATAAGACAAGAAAATGTAAGTGTTCGATTACAGTTATCTGAGTAATGTTTTAATTCTTTCTTTCTTCCTTAATCTGCTTACCATCCGGGGTTGGTTTTTGCCTCGGACTCAGCGAGGGATCGTACCTCTACCACCTCAAGGACAGTGTCCTGGAACGTGAGACATTGGGTTGGGGATACGACTGGGGAGGATGACCAGTACCTCGCCCAGGCGGCCTCACATGCTATGCTGAACAGGGCCCTTTCGGGGGGGGGGGGGGATGGAAAGGGATAGACAAGGAAGAGCGAAGGAAGCGGCCGTGACCTTAAGTTAGGTACCATCCCGGCATTTGCCTGGAAGAGAAGTGTCAAAAAAGCACGGGGAATTTTTCAAATTACCAGCAGTGCCGTAAAGAGGGCAGCACTAAGGTTAGCGATGCAAGATGGCGGATGACAGCTGTCAAAAATGCACGTGAGTTTGTTTAACAATTCAAGTCCCGCGCTAGTAAGGTTTAGTTGGCAGCAATGAGGTTTAGACCCGTCAAGATGGCAGCAATGAGGTTAGCGATGCGTTGTTGTCGATGACAGCTGTCAAAAAGCACGTGGCTTTGTTTACAAATTCAAATCTCGCTCCAAAATTCAAATTTCCCGCGGGAGGTGGAGGCCTCTTCCGAGAGCGTGTGGAGGAGGTGGTGGAGAAGGCCGCCGAACCCGCCACTTACACTACTACTAAGGAATGGTTCGTCGAAAGGGGGGTAGCAGCCTTTCGAAATTTGCAAGGGCGGCAGTCTGGATGATTGACTGATATGGCCTTGTAATAATACTCAACATGGCTTAGCTGTGTTGATACTGCTACATGGCTCAAAGCAACAGGAACCTACAGCCGTAACTACCTCCCGAGGACATGCAGCTCTCTCTGTATGAATGATGTACTGATGATGGCTTCCTCCCGGGTAAAATATTCCGGAGGTAAACTAGTCCCCCATTCGGATCTCCGAGTAGGGACTACACGAGAGGGGGCGATCACCAGGAAGATGGATACTGACATTGTGCGAGTCGGATCGCGGAATGTTAGAAGTTTGAATCGTTGTGGTAGATTAGAGAATCTGAAAAGGGAGATGGATAGACTAAAGTTAGATGTAGTTGGTATAAGTGAAGTGCGTTGGCAGGAAGAACAGGATTTCTGGTCAGGCGACTACCGAATTATCAACGCAAAATCAAACAGAGGAAATGCAGGAGTTGGTTTAATAATGAATAGGAAAATAATGCAGCAGGTAAGCTACTATGACCAGCATAGTGAAAGATTATTGTCGTCAAGATAGACACCAAACCAATGCCCACCACCATAGTGCACGTCTATATGCCTACTAGTTAAGCAGATGATGAGGAAATCGAAAGAACACGTGAAGAGATAGAAGATTTAATACAATATGTAAAAGGTTACGAGAATCTAATTCTGATGGGAGACTGGAATGCAGTGGTAGGCCAAGGAAGAGAAGGTAATACAGTAGGAGAATTTGGATTGGGACAAAGGAATGAAAGAGGAAGTCGGCTGTTTGAATTCTGCACTGATCATAATTTAGTCCTTGCCAATACTTGGTTCAAACACCACAAACGACGTCTTTATACGTGGACAAGACCAGCAGACACTGGAAGGTATCAAATAGGCTTCATTATGATTAGGCAGAGATTCATAAACCAGGTGTTGGATTGCAAAACTTTCCCAGGAGCAGATGTGGACTCTGACCACAACTTGTTGGTCATGAAATGCCATCTGAAGCTGAAGAAATTGAAGAAAGGAAAGAATGCAAAAAGATGGGATTTAGACAAGTTGAAAGAAAAGAATGTGAGGGAATTTTTCAAGGAACATGTTGCAAAAGGACTAAATGAAAAGGCTGAAGGAAACACAATAGAGGAAGAGTGGATAGTCATTAAAAATGAAGTCATCAGGGCTGCTGAAGAAATGTTAGGAAGGAAGAAATGATCAACTAAGAATCAATGGATAACTCAGGAGATACTAGACCTGATTGATGAACGACGAAAATACAAGAATGCTAGAAATGAAGAGGGCAGAAAAGAATACAGGCGATTAAAAAATGAAGTGGATAGAAAGTGCATCATAACTAAGGAAGACTGGCTGAAGGAGAAGTGCAAGGATGTCGAAGGTTGTATGGTACTAGGAAAGGTAGATGCTGCATACAGGAAACTCAAGAAAACCTTTGGAGAAAGGAAATCTAGGTGTATGAATATTAAGAGCTCAGATGGAAAGTCACTGCTAGAGAAAGAAGACAAAGCAGAAAGATGGCAGGAACATATCCAACAGTTGTATCAAGGAGAAGATGTAGATAATTTGGTTCTGGAACAAGAAGAGTCGGTTGATGCTGATGAAATGGGAGACCCAATTTTGAGGTCAGAGTTTGACAGAGCTGTGAGCAACCTAAATAGGAACAAGGCACCTGGAATTCATCACATTCCCTCTGAATTGCTGACTGCCTTAGGAGCAACCAGCATGGCAAGGTTATTCCGTTTAGTGTGTAAGATGTATGAGACAGGAGAAGTCCCATCCGATTTTCGGCAGAATGTTGTTATACCTATTCCCAAGAAAGTTGGTGCTGACAGATGTGAAAACTATCGCACCATTAGTTTAGTATCTCATGCCTGCAAAATTTTAACACGTATTATTTACAGAAGAATGGAAAAACAAGTTGAAGCTGAGTTGGGAGAAGATCAATTTGGGTTCAGAAGAAATGTAGGAACACGTGAAGCAATCCTGACTTTACGTCTGATCTTAGAGGATCGAATCAAGAAGGACAAGCCCACGTACAGGGCATTCGTAGATCTAGAAAAGGCAATCGATAATGTTGATCGGACCAAGCTGTTTAAGATTCTGAAGGTGATTGTGATCAGAGACCGAGAACGAAGAATTATCTACAATCTGTATAAAAATCAGTCTGCACTGATAAGAATCGAGGGCTTTGAAAAAGAAGCAGCAATCCAGAAAGGAGTGAGGCAAGGCTGCAGTTTGTTCCCCCTCCTTTTCAATGTTTACATAGAACAGGCAGTAAAGGAAATCAAAGAGGAATTTGGAAAGGGAATCACAATCCAAGAAGAGGAAATCGAAACCTTGAGATTTGCCGATGATATTGTTATTTTATCTGAGACTGCAGATCTTGAGAAGCTGCTGAATGGTATGGACGAAGTCTTGGGTAAGGAATACAAGATGAAAATAAATAAGTCCAGAACAAAAGTAATGGAGTGCAGTCGAACGAAGGCAGTTGATGCAGGAAATATTAAATTAGGAAATGAAGTCTTAAAGGAAGTAGATGAATATTGTTACTTGGGGAGTAAAATAACTAACGATGGCAGAAGTAAGGAGGACATAAAATGCAGATTAGCACAAGCAAGGAAGAGCTTTCTTAAGAAAAGAAATTTGCTTACTTCGAACATTGATATTGGAATTAGACAGATGTTTTTGAAGACTTCCGTCTGGAGCTTGGCAATGTATGGAAGCGAAACATGGACGATAACTAGCTCAGAAAGAAAGAGAATAGAAGCTTTTGAAATGTGGTGTTACAGAAGAATGCTGAAGGTGAGATGGACAGAACGAATCACAAATGAAGAGATACTGAATCGAATTGGCGAGAGGAGATCGATTTGGCTAAATTTGACGAGAAGAAGAGATAGAATGACAGGACACATCGTAAGACACCCAGGACTTGTTCAGTTGGTTTTTGAAGGAAGTGTAGGTGGTAAGAACGGTAGGGGTAGACCAAGATACGAATATGACAAGCTGATTAGAGCAGGTATAGGATGCAGTAGTTACGTAGAAATTAAAAGGTTAGCACAGGATAGGGTGGCATGGAGCGCTGCACCAAACTAGTCTATGGACTGATGACTCAAACAACTACATCATCGGTCTTTGACTTCAGGAAGAAGACACCTCTCATCCTCCGGTTTTAACCTCCTGAGACCCGGGACTTGGATTTTTGCAAGATTTGACTTAAACTAGGTTCTGGGGTTAAGGAAAGATTTAAAGCATATTTTGATTTTTTTTCTGCACTGATAGTTCTCACTAGTTCCCACAGATGTCACCATGTGCTAGAAATGCAGCAAGTGACAATACAAGAGGCCACATCATGCCTCAAACCTAAGGTATAGTATACTATACCGGGGGTCTCAGGAGGTTAATATTTTATCCGTTGGTCTCCATCCCAACACTCCTGAGATCTTTCAATACCGCCTCATAATTTAGTTAGCCATGCTGGGATTTATGAACATCTTATAAACATCTTCATTGGTACTCGACATCATGATACCTGAAACTTGTAACATGCTATTAGTATAATGCTACACACATGAATATCATTTACAATATTATTACACAACACTTGCCTTAATATTTTAGAGAGAACCAGATACGTATCTTGCCCTTTTACAAAGAATTATTCTTATTACAAATGATAATATCGTAATAACATTCAGCTTTTAGTCTGATTTCCTTCTGAATCGCGTGCAACGCTTCTAATGCTTTAGAATCCTTCAACTAAGTGTAATCTTCTCTTTTTTAGAAACAAAATCTAATACTAGACTGCAATAATAAAAGTCGGTTTGCTTTTAAAGACTCTTACATCTTCCGTAGCTTCCCATATGTTTTTGACGTTAAATACCTGACTTCTTTGATACAGAGTACTACACAACCATTAACATCGGCAAAGGAATTCATTTAACAATCCGTCACATGATATTTTGGTTTACCCACCGCCGTCTCAATCCTATATACTGCCTGCTCTATGCTATGCGGTTAACATGCTTCTCAACGTGAGCTCTTAGTGTCACGAACTTCCGCTAGGGGCGCCAGCTAACGCACCCAACTTATCTCCGTACCCACGTTATTGTGTTCCAGTGCTTTTGCATCGAGCATTTATGTGTTTGTCTCTGGTTGCAAAATAATGAATTGTTGTGTTCCACTCTGTATATCATAGCAAGGAATCCAAATTCTTCAGGTGTGAGGATTCCTGAAATCCCCCCAAGTAAAGGTGGGAAAATTGGCTATATCAAAGCAAGGATCAACCAAGGGTAATGGATTCCATCCGATTATTCTCGTGTCTGTAGCCTGAATTCTAGAGATGGAGATAAAAGATAAAACTAAAAGAAAAAAAATATATTAAAGCCAGAGAGCGTGCTTAGTCGGTCTTCGAATTACCTCCATTACCTTCAAACCGGAAAAATAGCTCCACGAAAGACCAGACAGCGACAAGATATTTCTTCGGAAGAAATCTATGATGAAACAAGCTCTTCAACTGCAGGAAATACATTGGATGACGAGTACGAAATTCATTTGAACAACAAAGTATGAATCCAAGTCAATAATCCAACGGGTAAAAATGACTGCAGTGATCATAAAATCAGACATTAGAGGCTCCGATCAATAATTCTGAGACTGCGATAACAGTTGATGACTAACCCTAATGAAGTTAAAAGGCTACAGAGGAAATTCAAAGATAACACAGAAATTGATCGTCTGAATAAAGTAAAGGAAGCAGCCGTTTTTAAAAATCAAATCTACAATTTTTGCAAGACAAAATCCGGGCAGTCAGAACAAATCACGCGGTACTATGTGGCGTGGGGAATAGTATCCCAAACGGTTACGAATATGTCAGGACTCCTGGTCTAGTGTCAGCTCCGTCACAACGTACTCTGGACAGGTAGCTAAATGGAAAATGTTCATAGTGTTTGTCGAGATCTCCCAATTAGTGAAGGAAAGACTTCGAGCTGAATGTAGAGAAAACTCTCAGACCAACAGAGAGGAATGTAACAGTGATCGCTGAATAAATGCTAATTAAGTACGGCTCCTCTACGACCGAACCAGTGACAAGTTCGTTTGCGTGGTCAATCTTGAAGGTGTATGCAGCACAGGTATAGTAAAATCTCCTGCTCTCGCGATGCGTTTTCTTGTAATCCGACTTTCAAAGTAGTTCTCTAGTCCTGCTGCCTACTTCCTCGTCAAGGCTTAGAAGTCTCCGATCTATCCCTTTTAGTTCAGAAATTATTACTGTAATGCCTTTCGGCAAAAACAATACAGATTGTGTGCATTTCTATTCAACAGCATATAAATTCCTTACAATGGCTGAATGATCATTTCATCGAGTACGTTAAAATAATTCGGTTGGAATCAAAACGTGAAAACTGAAGTGTCTGACGACAGATACTGTCTCGCTAACTGCGAAATCTATAGAGGAATGTGTGTCTTATCTGTTACAAAATCGGTTATTTTATGTTCTCACTAGATGATTTTCTGGAGACGAATTAGAAGCTCTGTTTAGTGCAGTGAGACTGGGTTGTGTATTTAATGATATATGAACGTATCTTGAAAACTGGTCATGAATAAAAGGGCCAGCGAAATAGTGATAGAAATATTTTTACGTCCACCACTGATAAATAACAGTAAGAAAAGGACTCGAAAGGTGCTCCGTTACTCGTGTCGAGAAAATTCTGAAATTTGTATGCACCACGCAGCAGTGGGATGATCCTAATATATCTACTGTAAGTGGTAAGATTTTAAACATTTTACGTATCTATATCTTAAGCCAAGCTCATATGTGAAATGTAAGTTTCCTTAAGTGCATTATCTTCTCAATTAGTAACATGTTAAGGGTTATTTTTCATTCTATATTGGTGTTTCGGACCAACTCTCATTTAACCAAGACCAACTACAATCCTCAGACCTTAAGGCAGATTTCGATTAATGGCAATATGGCCGTGGGTGCGGGCCAGGCGTAGGTTAAATGTGATTGTGGATACGAGTTTAAAGCAATAATTGTGAAATAGGTATTTCGAGTGGGCATATGATCGTACTTCGTGATTTTCAATACAGATACGGAAGTATTTGTGTCTCCAGTCGCTTTTACGTGGAAGCTTAAAATCCTTGTAGGTTAATTATTTCGTGTTTCAACGTGCTACCGTACAGGTTATGTGTTTGTTTATCATTGTGTTTGAGAGGTGGTGTTATAATTATTGGCGTTTACTTAGAATGTAGTGTGCTGTATTGTGTACCTCTCTGCAGGTCAAATTACGGAAATTCTTCGCGTATGTCTGCCCTCTCCATTTCGAGAGAAATGGATTCGGTGCATTGATAGGGAAAATTTTGCTGTAAAAAATGAACTTGTCGTGTGCATCAAATATTTTACTCTAAGTTCATTGTCCGCAAAGTTAGTAAATTTCCCGTTGAGAATAGTGAACCTATTCGCTTCCCTAGGAAATATCTTAAATTGTCCACTGAGACCTGTCTCTCGCATAACATTTATTTACCTCGAGGAAGAAGGTGCCCTAAAAAGCATGAACAGCAACTGCCACTGAGAGACGAAGTAGCATTTAAACATTGGTGTGAAGATGATACAGATATTTTCAGCCTTTTAAGAAAAAAATATGAGTCCATTCAACGTGATTGCGAAATATTATAATGTTCTCAAGACCTACAGTAGATATTCCATCAATATGAAAGTGACGAGTGACCTAGAAGTGCAAGTGTATTTTAAAATTATTGCTTTACTAGCAGAAAAATTAAAGTTGATATTAGGATGTTACGGGCAAGGCAACCTCAATTGTGAAAGATAGAGACAATGTGAAATTCTGGTAAGTCACCTTGGTAATTACAGAGAGAGTAGTATTGAAATGAGTGACATCATCTTTATTTTGGGGAACTTTCTGAAAATAGAGCCCTTGTTTTAGCCTTGTATTAACCTTTGAAAGTAACATTAATTGTTCAAGTTATGTGTGGAAGTGTGATGTTTCTTCGTCAAAAATTATAAAGGACTGTGTAAAAATTCTGGCCAGTAATTTTATCTACAATTATACAATCTCAAATGAAAAATTGCCAAGAAACTTCAAAAGTGGAGTTGTAAGATGTGTGTAGTGCTAGTTTTAGTCAACTTCAATATTTTGGTGAATGATGCATAATAGGATAATGGGTCACAGTGTTAATGTTCGGAAAACGACTTATTTGTTTGGTGCTGTGTCGATTTTTTCTTAAGTCCATATTCGTGTTTTCAACGAAGAGACATTTGTTAGGCGTTGATAACTTGTTTATTGTAATGCTTTTTTCTGTTGCCAGTTATTCAACGTCACACTAACACATCAAAAGTTCTCGGTGACGGAAGGATAGGAAAGAGGTAGGAGTGGGAAGGAAGCGGTCGTGGTCTTAATTAAAGTACAGCCTCAGCATTCGCCTGGTGTGAAAATGCGAAGCCACGGGACACCATGTTCAGGGTTACAACGATGGGATTCGAACCCCTCCCATCTTCCGAATTCAAGATCACGGCTACTCAACCCTGACCGCGCGGCCCTGAAGATGGTTTTCAGTGCTTTCACATTTTCAAACCAGGCAAATGCCGGGGCTGTACCTTAATTAAGGCCACGGCCGCTACCTTCCCACTCGTAGCCCTTTCCTTCCATCCATCGCCAAAACCTTTCGATGTGATAGTGGACGTTAAACAAGAAAAAAATCCTCTAGATAAAGAGCACGTAAAATTACTATTTCTCTTTTACGTATCAAATGCTGTTTTTTAAAATCCTTCAATAAATATTTTCTTACTGCAATATTCTCACGACCATTATTAGGTTACTCCTCGCCACGTCAGCTTTGGCCTGGTACGGCAGCCATGTTTTTTCTGTATTGTGGTCTGAGTATTGTAGTTGGTCTTGATTTAACCAACATGTGCTCTGGGTGCGGTAAGTGCTGCCATCTGCAATGACGCCGTAAACGCAATTATTGCGGCACAGAGCAGGCAGTATATAGAGATTGAGACGGCGGTGGGTTTACCAATTAGCTATTTCATCACAAGTCTCGATTCTCGAATTACATCGGACTAGATAGATTGAACTTGGCCCATTTGATCCAACTCATTCCATGGCCTCCGATACATATTTCTGTCATTGATGTTTCTTGCCATTCATTTACATGTATTAATTAATGTCGTTGGTATTAATCTTCTGCTTGAAGAAACTGCGATGTCTATTTAGTTCTGTATTTCGTGCTACGACATACCATCAACAACCGTAATTTATTGAGATACCATGGGGTTCTGAGGTTATTATTTTGCCGGTACCTTCAGTCTGTTGTCAGTTATTTATGTGGTTGAGCGAGTTATTTGAATTTCTGGCGTACCTGAACGTATAATAACTTGACGTACGATTTCATTAACATTATTTTATTTTACCATAAACTTCCAATGTCTTCACCGACTCTAATCCAACATTCATTGGAAGGTTATAATATCAAGATGGAAAGTTAGCATACTAATTTATTTATGGTACAAGAAAATTATACGGCTGAAACTTATTATAATGTAGGTAGCCCTGCGCGATGTTTGAGTCAACGATTACCCCTGAGCAGTTGAATATGTCATAACAGATTATACTTTAGTTACCAGATGACAGCAGCAACTTATGTATAATATACTCTATAGTGTATTTGACTTAAAGCAATCTCCTACGAAAGCGCTCTCACTTGGAAGGCATGCGTACTATTTGACCTGTGAAGGTCACATTCTGTGTCTGTAAGCTGCTACTAGTGACGGTTACCACTTCCCAAATTACTGTTTTCACTAGTACGTTATTCTGTTGTCGTTACTCGGTAACCGGTTATTTTTGTCCTACTTACATTTGTAACAGTGACAATCATGTAACTGTGACAAAGTAACTGCTACGTTATTTTTCAGCCATCTCTAAAACAAAGTATGTGTACTAGCATTCTCGTCTGCTACGCCCAAAACATATCCATGATTTCATATGTCTCCACGTAGTGCAGACAAAGTACAAGTGGGAAGAGATTTTTTTCTTGATTTCACAGTGAGCTTGAAAACTCTCTTGATTATTAATGTTCTGGGGGGAATGGGTGGACCGAGAAGAGCTCAAAGTATAATTTAAAACTCTAAAATTTCAAACTTTATTTCTTTCCTATTAAACCAAAATGCTAGGAGGCGAACATTTGCACTCCTTAGAAAATACGCTTTGAAACACTTAAGACCCTATTTAGGTTTATGGCCCGAAGTTACAGAGGCTAAGCCTATACTACAGGGATGGCTAGATGGAGAAAATATTAAGTTCCAAAAGATGAGCTGAATTTTAAACTTTTCAAACTCATAGTCACCCCAATACCAAGTTGAATGAGAATTAAAAGAGGGTGGCCTTCTAAAAGGAGCTCAGTTTAAATGCACGGAGTAGGTGTACCTCTGGTACAATTAATATCGTGATTTACTTCAAAAGGCAGTATGAAAGAAGTTGCGACACTTACACGGAGATGGAATGTGTTAACATTTGCACGGAACGCCAAACAATCCAGGAAATTACTAAGCATGGTTTATTTCAAAGAGTGATACTTGCACGGAGGCCGAAGGAGGGAGGGAATTCAGAAGCAGGAGAGGGTAAGGCCCACCTGGTAAATGGAATTCATTCAGTTCATTACTACAGTTTACACCTGATGACAACGAGTGTTCCGTTTTGAACTGGTGATAATATTGTTCTGCAGCTATGGAGTTTACCGAGACCACAAAGGGGAAGCCGTTGTTGATTTTTAACGGACATCAGTATATTGTGGATTATAGCAATAAAAATCAACTGAATTATTGGCGGTGCATAGATTTGAAGAAAAGAAAATGTAAAGGAAGAATGACAACAAATAACACAGTTTTAGGCGAGGGAAGTCATGTTTCCATTCCGGATGAAGCGGTGAATGAACTGTGAAGAAGTGTGGTAAAGAGACAGTATGATTTCAACAATTTACACCGAAGAAGTAGGCAGCTCCTTAATCGAGACATCGCTGCCATCAGATAGGAGTGCCAAGCAATCATTACATCACATCCGACGGAAAAGAAGGGAGCCTACAAAAGACCCGATCGATTCTGATATACTGTAACTATGGGGAACGCAAAAAGACTAATAATAAATAATGCTACTTGCTTTACGTCCCACTAACTACTTTTATGGTTTTCGGAGACGCCGAGGTGCCGGAATTTCTTCCCGCAGGAGTTCTTTTACGTGCCAGTAAATCTACCGACACGAGGCTGACATATTTGAGCACCTTCAAATATCACCGGACTGAGCCAGGATCGAACCTGCCAAGTTGGGGTCAGAAGGCCAGCGCCTCAACCGTCTGAGCCACTCAGCTCGGCCGCAAAAAGACTGCCTCCCCATGCTGTTCCCTGGAAACGGCGCTAAGTCAACTAAGTGTCTCTTACAATTTATAAAATTAACAGTTATTTATAAATTACATCTAAATTAGTGAATTCGTGATTACAAAGAAAACCTTTATGTACTGTTCGTGTCTATTAACCTTTAGCACTCACGCGGCGGGCCATGCCCGACAACGAGAATATCCCGCATAGGTCTTGCCCGACATGAATTTCTTCGCTAGATAACTCCTTTGTTGGGTTACGCACACACAAATTACAGGTACAGTAATCTACCACCATCTCTCGACGACAATTTGAAGCCATGTATAGCTATAATCTCTTTGAAATCAGGATGTGTGTGCATTCTTTGAAGATCATGTAAGTTTGTAAATAGACATTGTCTAGCAACATGGCATCGTTCCAGCAGAGTGAGAAGGATATAACCAGACTTTTAGATTAAAGAGACGTTGATTTCAGCGATAGTGAAAGTGATTTTCAATTAAGTGGTGAGGAAGATATTGAAGAACTAGAATGTGTTGGTGGGTTGAGTGATAAAGATCCCAATAATGAGAAAAGTATTCTAAATGACAGTGCTGGTACCTCTACCGTACGCGCACCTTTTAGCGATACAAGGACACCCTAGTGCTGAATAGGCGTCGACGTCGGGCATCTTCAAGATTCGTATTGGCAACCTTTAAAACACAAACTATGAATCGCTTATGCATCGCTGTGCGACATCTGGCGTACACTTTACGTAGTAGTACTGTTGTTGTTTACACAGCAAAACCAAACTATAGAATTCATGCTGGGAACAAGATTCGCATCGAGAAATGTTATGTAAAGTGTGTATGACACAGTTGTTGACTTAAGATAATAAAGGTTTAGAAAATTCATATCGATCGATCATATTATTGATTCAATTCACATTTCACTTTCATTCAATTGGCAGTATTACCGGAACCGTGAGAGGTCCCTCCTTACTCCACACCCCGTACAAAGAAATATCGCTAAAAGGTGCGCGGACTATACTAATGGCTGGAGAGAATACCGTGACACGGTCTTGGACTTCAAAAGAACCCCATTCACAGGTACGTCAGGTTAAGGAACTAACCTACAGTAAGAGTGAACTCGACCTTTTCCAATTATTCATGACTAACGAGTTATTGTCGGAAATTGTGCGCGAGACTAACCGGTATGCCAGTGTACGCCCCTCAGACATGAGACTATTTGGAGATGTTACTCTTCCTGAATTCAAAGCATTTTTAGGCGTAATCCTAAATATGGCAATGCAATGAACAGTAAGCCTGAATTACGACGTGAGGCAGTGTTTTTCTGCAATACTTACAGAAAAAAGCCTGGAATTTTCATCGTGGCGATTGCTTTGAGAAGTTCCACACAATGCACAATTACAGATAAAAAGTGACTGAGATAATTTCAGGCTTAAAAATGCTGAACATTGCACCTGAACATTGTATTATGTTTATTTTGTGTTTGCTTTGTTTGATTTTTATAAATTTTATAAATTTCCTGCCCATATGTTTGTGCTGTCCCTTATCCATCTGCAAGCAGATTCTTAAATGAAGTTGGAGAGGCAGGAGTGTTCGGAAGAAAAAAAAAAAAGAAGGCTAAGGTTAATACCGTGGTGTAGGGGTAGCGTGCCTGCCTCTTACCCACAGTCCCCGGGTTCGATTCCCGGCCAGGTCAGGGATTTTTACGTGGGCCTGAGGGCTGGTTCGAGGTCCCCTCAGCCTACGTGATTAGAATTGAGGAGATAGCGGACCCGGTCTAGAAAGCCAAGAATAACGGCCGAGAGGATTCGTCGTGCTGACCACACGACACCTCGTAATCTGCAGGCCTTCGGGCTGAGCAGCGATCGCTTGGTAGGCCAAGGCCCTTCAAGGGCTGTAGTCCCATGGGGTTTGGTTTTGGGTTAATACCGGAGTACATGAAATTCGCGGCTTCGTGCAAATGTCACCATCCTACTCACCAAGTACTGTTATACAGTAGAGTGAAAGGCTCCGCGCGAACGTCACTCCATGCAAGTGTTCCAACCCCGTATGGAAGACACTGCTATAACTTAAGTTTTATAAATAATGTTACTGATTTTACGTAGCGCTAACTACTTTTACTGTCTTCGGAGTCGCAGAGGTGGCGGAACTTTGTTCCACGGCAGTTGTTTTACATGCCAATAAATCTACCGGCAGGGAGTTGACGTATTTGACCACCGGAAGCTGCCAACTTGGGCTCAGAAAGCCATCGCCTTAACCGTCTTGTTTTATGAACAACATACTCAGGTAAAGTAACCACCATAATTGTTGCTTACATTGAGGTTAGTTTGTTTTTGGCAATGTTTGGTAATTTAGCTAAATAATAAAAACTATCCAGCATAAACACTTGCAAAAAACTGAGACTTAATTTCTGGATATTAGCTTTTATGTCTCTCCCTACATGAAAGCAGATATGGCACTACAAACTTTGGCACATGCTTTTTAATTCACGGTCGGTAGATACAGAGCGGATCTCGGCTATAAGTGGCCGCGGCTGGTCCGTGATCCAACAGCTCTGCACTCCGACCGGCCGAGCAGAGGAGGGGTGGCTACGGCTGGCCCCAACCATCGGCTGTCCTCAGAATAGTTTTCCGTGGTTTTCCATTTTCCTGCGCTAAGGCGAATTGATAGTTCCTAGTATAGGCCTCGCCCACCAACCTCACCTTCTCGTGCATCTCCTTCACCGCAACAAATTTTCCGGCCCAAGAGACGGCGTTACCGTCTAAGAGGCCCGCCTCCCCCTTCAGGGAAGGAATGAAACTGCTAACAAATATGCCTAACAACAGTTCAGAGCACAAACCAACTAAAATGAGAAAAAATGTATTTAAGTTATACTATTCGCACATATTTGGCCTCGGAAATGGTATCCAACCGTAGAAACACGCAATGTAATTTCATCTCACTTCATCCCCAACCCCATATGAGGAAACGAGAGTACATATTCTTCACGCCTATGATGGCGCTGCTTGCAACTATGTTGCTATGTCAAAAATTTGTGTGACGTAAATCCAACGCATTCAAATATCGACAAATTTTATCAGACTGGTATTGTCACGTTACTGGCATTTCCTCTGATTTCTCCTCATACGTTCATTTCAATGTGTGTTACATGCTGCATTGGCATCATTGAGACTCTGTTATACAGAGAACTACATATTCACTCTCTGGATGTGAAAAAATAACCAGATCGTCACTATATGAAGAGAGATAACAAGCCTGCTGGGAATCGCATATTTATCTGGTCTTCACGGGAGTTTCCTGGATTTGTATTTTATTCAGTAAGTGAGAGGGTGGAATATCGAACGAGTTCGTCAGGCGGAACAGCGACTCTGTCACAGGAGCCACCTTGTTACAGTAATTTATTATCCCGCTACCCACGTCCCTTAGGGTTGTAGTGACACTCCCATGTGCTCTATACTCTCGTGCTATACCAATATAAATTCGAAATAGAAAGGAATTAAATCTCAGAAGTACACTGGTTGACACGAAAATTTTCGAATACTGGAAAGCATAGGGTGCGTAAGATATTTGAGGTTATGTAATTGTGCACTTGCGGGTAGGCCTATGTACTATTTAATTTTTTAAGGGTAAGATAGCATCCATCTCCCATAATCTCGTAAACCATAGATCAGGGAGATGGTATAGTTTATTGTAATCTTCGCGATACATGCAATTTACAAAAGTTAATATTCTATAGCATAATTTAAGAAACATGCAGTAAATGTTAATGTAACCATAATGACGCACACAAAATGCTGTCAAATTGCGTACATGGATTTAATAACAATTATTTACAAATTAAACACACATAACCTTGATCACTGTATCACAAACAAAACAATTCACTCCGAGAACATCAACAAGCCACCAATTTAACAACTGCCTGTCACGAACACATGGAGACTGCAACCACTGCATGTCAACTACCAACTTTACCAAGCCAATTCACATACTTTAAACACTCGTTAGCACGACGCACGTCGGTCAGAACAACAACTATTAAATCATGACTCTTACTAAACATAACTCGTCTCTACCATGCAGACCGTCTCCTTATACAGGTGCCTGGCCAGGCTTCTGGAAAGTTACGTTACAAAAATACCTTCTCGTAAATTTTCGAGTGCCTAACAACATGGTTATAATGCACAGAATATTCTATCATCATCTCGTCTGATCTAGTGCCATTCTGGTTGTTACAATGTGTTACACAATTCTGTAGCGGATTAGAAATCATATATACAGGTAATAATAAATTATGTACAGGTTCTTACATTAATAGAACTCATATAAATGTCTATATACAGTACTTGTTTCATGACATAACCTCACAAACACTGCGATCATTCGACTACGTAAATAATAATAATAATAATAATAATAATAATAATAATAATAATAATAATAATAATAATAAATGGGTGTAAACACTTCATAGCCATACATTAAAAGTAATAATAATATGCCTTTGCTGGCGAGATGTAGTGTTTACAGTGCACTATGTCTTCTGGTATGGGCTGGAATAAATTTGTTACTTTCATTGCCCTGTCTCGGTCTTATACTTAGCTTTGACAATATGAAAGTGACTGAGGTATGAGCGATGCTAGTAATACCATTCCTTATGCAGCCGGTCCCTGTTATGAATGGTGTGAAAATATCACTCATAGGGTCAGTTAGTGCATGCATTTCAGTGTGCTTGGCAGACTGATATGTAATAGCAACTTCTGGCTCTATAAGGAAAGCAACGGGAAACTACCTCACTCCTCATTTCCCTAGTATGCCTCTTCAGTGACGCCTAGGCTGTTTATGACAGCTGTTGGCAGAGCTGTGAAGGATCAAACCAGCCTTCGGGCTGAACACCCAACATACACAATAATAATAATAATAATAATAATAATAATAATAATAATAATAATAATAATAATAATAATTCGAGCTCTATTCTTGCATTATTTACCCATGAGTGATAGAATATTATTTTCAAGTTATATCCGTTTATCACACTTGCGTCAATGTGTTGTTTGTTTTCGTTTACTTTTATCTTCATACGTCTTCAAAATTTTATTATCCGCTAATGCAAGAGATAAAAAAGGCACGTAAAGCAAAGAAATGTTGAGAGTGCACGATTTTTGAAAGCCATCAGGTCATTTTTGCAAGAAGTTCAGAAGAAATTGGGAGCTTTGGACGGGGATGTGTTACTTATAGCCAAGAGTAAAAAAGCATTCACAGCCTTTGGACGGTAAGACATCACGTTTAGTACAGCAGGTGCAGACAATCATCGATGAGAAACCTAGAAACTTTATGAGGACCATTACCAGAGATTTCTAGGAGTGCGAGGCATAATACGCACTATATTACGTAGAGACATTCGATACAAGTCGTTTGTTATGAGGAAGAGCGGTTCGTATTGACTCACGCACAAGAACAACGGCCACTCCAAGCAAAGTTATTATCAAACAAGGAATGGGAACATGATCGCAACGCCATCATAGGTGTGAAGAGTATGTATGTCTACTCCTCAGTACCGTTTCCTCTTAAGGGGTCGGGGATGCGGTGAGATGGAAGGGTTATGGCCTGCTGTAGTTTATTTTCTGATGAAAAAAATTTCTACCAGGATCAAACGATGAACACGACATATGACAGGTCGTTATGTGTGGATCCTTCTGCGTTATGCACACGAAGTTTTCTGCAACTGTAATGGTTTTCAGGGTGGTGTGTAGTGAAGGCATGCCACCCCATTTCTCTCCACGGGGTTTTCGCGCGGTTGGCTGCATTGAGATGCAGAAGCACTGAATGGATATTGTACCTTGCGAAGGATCGCAGGTTTTCCAACAGGACTCTGCAACTGCATGGAAAGCTGTGACGACTTAGGATGGTGGCCAGTCTGCACGGGCTCATTATGTGGCCATGTAACTAGTCAGACAGAAATCCACCTCCCAATATTACCTATGAGGTGTTAATGAAAGAGAAGCTATATAAAATTCCCTCCTGAGAGGAGCAAACGCCCGAATTGCACAGGTGAAGGAAGCTTTCTCAATACAGAAATATCTACTAATTATTTTATAAGATTTATTTTTAAATTTATCCGTCTGTTATACGGTACTTTTAAATGTCTTTGTAATCTTTTAATCTTATCTTGTACTGTAACACGTTAGCTGAAGATGGTCCAAACAAGGACCCAAAATGTCCTCATTTGAGATTATATTGACTATTTTTTTAACAACATTAGTTGTACAGTATTGAACAGGTAGATATTTATTCAAACAAAATTTCGTTGTGGAAATTCTTTGTTAAAAAAAATGATGATCAAAAATGAGCTAGCTTGGTTCATACAAGTGCCCCATGAGAGTACTTTTAGTTTCAAGTGTGAAGCTAGTCTCACATTGTACACTTGGAGGCTTGGGCTTCATGCAGATAGGAGAGTAATTTGCATGTTTGATTGCTCCACCTGTGACGGTGTATAATTTAGTTCTGTTATTAATGTCACTGTGACGCACGTTAGCTATTCATACTATCTGGAAATGACGCCCACTCTGAAGGTATCGAGTGCCACGTGTGGGGATTAGGCATCGATGTCGTAAGTCCGGTTATATATATAACTAGCAAATGTACCCGTGCTTCGCTGCGGCATTCTAAATTGTATATACGGATATCGAAGTAAAAATTGTACACGCAATGAATAAGCATTTTTAGATTGCATGTCTCATAGCGTTATCCGAGAAACAGCATGGAGAGGTCCCCATACGTTGTTTCCAACGTAAAGTGCGAGTTGCGGAGTTGTTATGATAACGGCAGGCTTACTTCCCTACTCACATTCACAATCGAATTGGGAAGTTTTCATTATAATAGAAGGCCCCTTGTCTACTGTACAGTCACAATCGATTTGGGGCGTTTTCGTTACAATGGTAGGAGTTGGAGAAGGACCCCATTCCTACTGCCAGTCAAAGTCGATATGGGGAATATTTATTACAATAGCAGACGCCCTCCTGCTGACAGTCACTATTGATTACTAAAGTATTAATTATAATGGCAGAGACACCCTTTCCAGATCACTAAAAAACTATTTCAATGAATATATATAGATCGACATACGAAAGTATACACATGTTTACAATATTGCAGACATTCATTTTTTTGCTAGTGGCTTTACATCGCACCGACACAGATAGGTCTTATGGCGACGATGGAATAGGAAAGGCCTAGGAGTTGAAAGGAAGCGGCCGTGGTCTTAATTAAGGTACAGCCCCAGCATTTTCTTGGTGTGAAAATAGGAAACCACGGAAAACCAATTCAGGGCTGCCGACAGTGGGGTTCGAACCCACTATCTCCCGGATGCAAGCTTATGGCCGCGCGTCTCTAACCGCATGGCCAGCTCGCCCGGTAGACATTAATTTACAGATTAACTGCCAATAAACGGTACGTTATACTGTATAGACAAACGGATTGCACCATAAGACGTCCCTTTTAGCAGTCTAAATAGTTGATCCTATGACATTTTATCGTATCTCCTCTATTCATGTGTTAGATTGAGTTAGAAACACTGATTAGGGCGAAAATTGGGTAAGGTTTTAACACATTCCATTATTTTTCGGATAATTATGTGACATCCAGAAACAGAATTTGACTCACATATGGCCACATAGTGCTGAGTAATGACATTCAGAGCATGACTAGTGCATCTGAGTATCATGAAAGGTGCTGCTCATAGGGTCAGTTGTGCTGCAATAGTACTTTCTGACCCTGTGAGGAAAGCAATGGCAAACTACCTCACTCCTCATCTTGCCTAGTACGCCTCATTTTAGTGCTGCCATTGGTTTTTGGGGTTTCCTCATAACCGCATAACCTTTGGTGGTGCTATTTGAGGATCCAACCAGCCTCTGGGCTGATGACCTAACAGACAGATGGTCACTGGGTGGGCCAATGTTCGTGCCGCTTCTGTCTTTATTATAAGTGTGTCAAACTATGAATTATACGTGTAAAAACTGCAAACTTTACGTACAATTGAGAAATACAGCCAAATCTAACGCATAAGGGATAGAGATAAGGCAAAAAGTCATAGAACCAAAGCTACAGATCACATAAAATTGAACCTAGATTGTGCGAACAGTTTTGTGATAAGACTTACTGTCTAGCCACGAAATACCTCGAAACGAAGGTCCGCACCGCCATTAAAATCTCCTCCATATGTCGATATTTTCCGGGGGTAAAAAGTGAAAAATGTAAACATCTTGGAATTTTACAAATTTCAGTTTTGTAGCTCGTACGGCAGATTGTGCCGCCATCTTGATTCAGTTGAAGGGGGTGAAATTTAGGACATTCAAGAAACTAAAGCTAATAAATATGCAGATGGTCATGATTACACCTGAAATGCATAACTGTACGAAACTTTCGCCAAAATACTCAATGTACAGACACACGGTCGTTACGATTTTATTTATATAGATAAGTATCAAAATAAAAATACTTCAACCCCTATTTCACTTCTTTTCAAGCACCTTTAAATGGATTTTCCGAAAACAAATAAATTCGTGTTTATTTTTAAAAGAGATTCAAAATATCAATTTTCATGTCTGTAACATCTTCAGTTTTGATATATAAGCATCATCATAAAAGGTATTCAACCCGTTTTTCAGTCCTTTCCACACACCCCTCCCACCCCTCTTAGGTGGATTTTTCGAAAACAAAAGCATACGTGTTTCTTTATTTTTAAAGGAGATTCCAAATACCAATTTTCACGCCTTTAACCTTCAGTTTTTGAGATATCATTATCCTAATAAAAAAAATTCATCCCATTTTCAGTCCTTTCTACCCCCACCCCCTTAAGTGGTTTTACCGAAAAAATCCGTGTTCCTTTATTTTTAAAGGAGATTCAAATTAGAAATTTTCACGACTGTAACATCGTCCTTTTTAGAGATATAAGTATCTTCATAAAAATAACTCAACTCCTTTTTCACGCCTCTCCTCCCCCCGCCCGCCGAAGTTGATTCCCCTCCCACCAAATACGTGTTTCTTTATTTTTAAAGCAAATTTCCAATACCAATTTTTACGTGTGTAACATCTTTAGTTTTTGAGATATAAGTATCCTCATAAAAATAATTCAAATCATGTTTCATTTTTTCCAATTAAGTGGATTTTCCGTAAACAAAATAATATGTGTTTATTATTAAAGAAGGTTCCAAATACAAATGTTCATGTCTGTAACACCTTCAGTTTTTGAGATATAAGTATCCTCACAAAAATAATTCGAGCCCTGTTTCAATCCTGTTTTCAACCCCCATTAAGTGTTTTCTTCCGAAAACAAAAAATATACGTGTTTCTTAATTTTTCATGAAGATTCCAAGTACCAATTTTCACGTCTGCAAAATCTTCACTTTTTGAGATATCATGATCAGAATAAAAATAATTCAACCCCTTTTCCTGCCCCCCCCCCCAATTCTCCACACCTCAAGTGTTTTCCCGGAAACAAAAGAATACGCGTCACGTTATTTTTAGCTTGCATCGGCGAGATAGTGGTTTCGAATCCCACTGTCGGCAGCCCTGAAGATGGTTTTCCGTGGTTTCCCATTTTCACACCAGGCAAACGCTGGGGCTTTACCTTAATTAAGGCCACTCCTAGCCCTTTCCTATCCCATCGTCGCCATAAGACCTATCTGTGTCGGTGCGACGTAAAGCCACTAACAAAAAAAAACAATTTTCACATATGTAACATGTTACACCTTTTTAGATATACTCGTTTTAAACATTCACCCATTTTTGACACCTATTCACCCCCCGTTATGTGGATTTTCCGAAAACGAAAACGTACGTGTTTCTTTATTTTTAAATGAGATTCCAAATATCAATTTTCATGTCTGAAACCCCTCCAGTTTTTTAGATATAAGTATCCTCATAAAAATGTATTCAACCGCCTTTCCAGCATTTTTCGTCCCCTTTAAGCGAAATTTCCGAAAACATAAAGATACGTGTTTCTTTGTTTTTAATGTACATTCCAAATGCCAAATTTTACGTCTATAAACTATCAAGTTTTTGAGATATAGATGTACTCTCATTTAAATAATTCCGCCCCCCCCCCCGCACTTTTCACCCCATTAGCGACTGGATATCCAAAAACCCTCCCCAAAATTTCATTTATTCATGTCTAGTAGTTTTGGCTGGGCGTTGACTACAGTCTTTTATAGAAGATAAGAGTTTTGTGTGTATACTGCTCAGAATTTCAAAAGAATGGTTTTCTGTATCGGTCTTGTCCACAGTAACAAGGTAAATGCACTTCTTAATTTTCCATCATATCTGTCTGTCTGTCTGTCTGTCTGTCTGTCTGTCTGTCTGCTGAAGAGAATTTAATGAAAATCGATATATAACGTCGGAAAATGATGTACTACAATCTGGGCTATAAATATCTTTTTTCACGCTGAGTAAAATGGTCATTTAGGGGAAGGCCTAAAATGTAATTCTCAAATACTTTTGTTATTAATGCTCCTATCGATAAATACTGCGTAGTTATATAGAGTGAAATTTCCGATCATTTATTTCTTATACATTTTTATTGCACTGGCTACGATAACAGAGATATTCGTGAATTTCGATTTAGTTAAATTTGATGAGAAGAAGGCACAGAACGATAGGACACATCTTAAGACACCCACATGTTCTTCAGTTGGTTTTCGAGGGAAGTGTAGGGGGTAAAGACGGTAGTGGTTGAACCAAGGTATGAATATGGCAAACAGATTAAAGTATATGTAGGATGCAGTAGTTACGTAGAAATGAAAAGGTTGGCACAGGATAGGGTGGCATGGAGCGCTGCATCAAGCCAATCTATGGACTGACGACAAATACTTTAATACATCAATACCGGACAGCTGTATCTCAACAGCATTGAGTAGAGTGCGAACAGCGACGGTGGTGATATCTAGCGTGTTGGTGTGAACTGCATACTTGTCTGTGCTACAGATGAAAGGAATGCACCACACTCATTGGAAATACTTTTGTTAAAATAATTAAATAATCACATTAATTAGGAATGAAATTTTAAAATATGAAATTCCTCCTTCATAAACCTCCAAACGAGCATTATGTTAGCCGTGTCTTAAAAATTATAAAGCAGAATCTGTTTGAGGATCCACCCAGCCTCTGGGGAAATACTTAATAACTACACTCTCCTCTTCTTTCTAACCTTTTCTCAATTACCTATCGCAGGATTTTGTATGGACTTAGCCTAGTTTTCCGGCCGGATGCCTTTCAAAACAGCAATCATATGTGGAGGGATATATACCGTACTCACTATTGCGTGTTTTTGTTGTTGTTTTTTGCATGATGTGTTGTATATACTTGAAGATGCGTATGAATACGAACACAAACCCGTAGCCCTCGATCTACAGGAATTAACAGACGCGATTAAAATCTCCGACTTAGCCGGGAACCGTACCAGGGCCCTCTGAACCGAAGGTCAGTACGCTGACAATTCCGTGGTGGTGATTATTTTAAAAGTAAGTACAACTGGCCAGCCATCCTCTATTAACACTAATCAGAAGGGAAATGGGCCGGCCCCGTGGTGTAGGGGTAGCGTGCCTGCCTCTTACCCGGAGGCCCCGGGTTCGATTCCCGGCCAGGTCAGGGATGTTTACCTGGACCTGAGGGCTGGTTCGAGGTCCACTCAGCCTACGTTATTATAACTGAGGAGCTATCTGACGGTGAGATAGCGGCCCCGGTCTAGAAAGCGAAGAATAACGGCCGAGAGGATTCGTCGTGCTGACCACACGACACCTACTAACATTTCAGTAGGGTATTTGATTGATTTTCTTAATATAAGGAGTATAGAATGTAACCTCAACACAGATGCGAGGTCATTACTTTTTGTAATACTTGCGGTTCTTATCATTTCCCACGCCCATTATCTTGCTGGGTAATTTGTTCAGCGCATAACACTTTTCTTGGAATATAACTGCAATGTAAGATTATTTAGTGACAAACACTGATACATTATAAACAACACAGCAGTGCGCCAAGAATCATGCAGATGTCAATATGTTTTTGAAGAGTTGGGTCACACCAAGCCGTGCAGATAGCAGCACTATGGACTTTCTCACTGAAAACAGCAAGCTGTCCGGACGACCCAAACAACAATAATTGGATATCTGAAGTGCTCCATATGTCGGTATATAGTACAATAGCATGATATTATCTTGCGAACGAAATTCCGGCAATTCGTGACTACCTTGCTGTACAGTGACAATAATATTGAGTTTCCTTATTCAAGTGAAAAACAGAAGTTTAAGGGAATTCATGACTGAAATGTTGCGAAAATTTAACAAAAATCCAATTTTCAAATTTGACCCTAAAAAATCCCCCAATTCTTCCTCTTTCAAATCCCGTTATATCAATTTTCCCTAACGCCACTTTTAAATCTCTAAAAGCCGGATTTGAAGGGTAGCAGTTCGGCGAATATAGAGCCCCTTTGTCTCGCTCTGAGACAACATTGGCTTCAAAGGTTTTTCGGACTACCATTTCAATAATCCCCCTCGAATATATCTACCTTGTAGTAGACCTACACTGTGCGTAAGAGGAGAAAGCATCTGAGGGAGTAATTTACAGTCCAGGGCAGTTTTAAAGCAAGTATGTTTCTTATAATTGTTAATTGCTTTTATCTACCTGCCGGCTCCATGGCTAAATGGTCAGCGTGCTGGCCTTTGGTGACAGGGGTCCCGTGTTCGATTCCCGGCAGGGTCGGAAATTTTAACCATCATTGGTTAATTTCTCTGGCACGGGGGCTGGGTGTATGTGTCGTCTTCATCATCACGAGGCGCAGGTCTCCTACGGGAGTCAAATCAAAAGACCTGCACCTGGCGAGCCGAGCATGTCCTCGGACACTCCCGACACTAATAGCCATACGCCATTTCATTTTTTTTAATTTTATCTACCTAAAAACATTTTTAGCTCTTTGGCATGGAGTTTGCAGCAGAGCTCTTATTGGATTCACCCGAAATGTTCAGAAAATATTTGAATATGTAGAGGAATTCTGCATTTTATTTTCAGTTGAATATTACCTTCACATTTTTGTTTGTAAAATAGAAGTAAACTAGATGTTTGCCTATTGAATGAATAATAAAAATTTGAAAAATGGTGTCTCCAGTAGTTTTTATTTTTATTTTTATTTTTATTTTTATTGCTAGTTGCTTTACGTCGCGCCGACACAGATAGGTCTTATGGCGACGATGGGACAGGAAAGGGCTGGGAGTGGGAAGGAAGCGGCCGTGGCCTTAATTGAGGTACAGCCCCAGCATTTGCCTGGTGTGAAAATGGGAAACCAGGGAAAACCATTTTCAGGGCTGCCGACAGTAGGGTTCGAACCTACTATCTCCCGAATACTGGATACTGGCCGCACTTAAGCGACTGCAGCTATCGAGCTCGGTCCAGTAGTTTATACATGACTGTAAAACCCAGATTTTTATTAGATATGAAAATTTTTGACAAGGCTGCCAAATTACAGACCAAAAAAATTAAAACTGTGCCGCATGGGTCCGACTCTGTGGTGTAGTGGTGAGCGTGATTAGCTGCCATCCCCGGAGGCCCAGGTTCGATTCTCGGTTCTGCCACAAAATTTGAAAAGTGGCACGAGGGCTGGAACGGGGTACTCAGACTCGGGAGGTCAACTGAGTAGAGGTGGGTTCTATTCCCATCTCATCCATCCTGGAAGTGGTTTTCCGTGGTTTCCCACTTATCCTCCTGGCAAATGCCCGGATCTTGCCTAACTTAAGGCCACGGCCGCTTCCTTCCCTCTTCCTTGTCTATCCCTTCCAATCTTCCCATCCCCCCCCCCCCACAAGGCCCCTGTTCAGCATAGAATGTGAGGCCACCCGGGCGAGGTACTTGTCATTCTCCCCAGTTGTATGCCCCGACCCAAAGTCTCATGATCCAAGACACTGTCCTTGAGGCGGTAGAGATGGGATCCCTCACTGAGTCCGAGGGAAAAACAAAACCTGGAGGGTAAACAGATTAAGAAGAACGTTAGGCCAAATAATTAGTTAATTAATTAATTAATCAATTTCAAATTGTGTGTGGGGCTATATCTTATTAATATGTGTTTGCGTTTAAAATTCCATTCTCAATAATGAGGTCCTTTAACGTGAAAACTTTAACGGTTACTATGATGTTGATTATCATTGTGTTCATTAATAATGATCCAAACCTAATACAATAAAATAGAGTGTATTATTTGGGTATATGACATAATATCTAAACCTGCTCCGACTCGTTGGCTGCATGGTGGGCGTACTAGCCTTCGGTTCAGAGGGTCCCGGGTTCGATTCCCGGCCGGGTCGGGGATTTTAATCGCTTCTGATTAATTCTTCTGGCTCGGAGACTGGGTGTCTGTGTCCGTCCCAACACTCTCTTCTTCACATTCAAACAACATACCACACTACCAAACACCACAGAAACACGCAATAGTAATTAATCCCTCCATATAGGGTTGCGTCAGGAAGGGTATCCGACCGTCAAATATGGCCAAATCCACATGTGCTACGCAGTCCACACCAGAAAGATGTAATTCCTTGAAACTTGTGCAAAACCCGATCTTGGGCACGTTCCGTGTGCCTTTCGTTTTACGTTTCTTACGCTTTTCCGACAACTTCCTTAAGATGGAAATAGCACCTTTTACTTATGACCCCTCTGTATCTTAGTATTTCGTGTATTATATATACAGCATGTATTTTATGTACGTCGTCATTGAAGAAACTAAACCACGCATCTCAAAATACTCGTCCTATACATTATTTTCCTTAAGACTTGTCACGCCTCCCAGTCACATATAAAAATGCAGTCCATCATAACAATTTTCGTTGCGTTCATTTTTCTCTGCTAATGTGTTCGACATTATGTGGGTTCTATTCACCAGTAGAGATCTCAACCTTCAGCTCCGAGTTCGGATTTTGCGATGTTATGTTTCCCTGCCCTTCTGAATAGTTTGAAAGGCTGGACTCTCAGC
Organism: Anabrus simplex; assembly: GCF_040414725.1. NCBI lineage: Eukaryota > Metazoa > Arthropoda > Insecta > Orthoptera > Tettigoniidae > Anabrus > Anabrus simplex. Next base: position 39,841,031 of record NC_090278.1, on the reverse strand, counting down.
CCATTGCTGGAGAGGCGGATTGGAGCTTTCGAAATGTACTTGTACAGAAGAATGCTTCGAGTATCCTGTCCGACTCGTTGGTAGAATGGTCATCGTACTGCCCTTGAGTTCAGAGGGTCTCGGATTCAATTCCCAGCCAGATCGGGGATTTTCATCGTGTCTGATTAATTCTTCTGGCTCGGGGACTGGGTGTTCGTGTAGGTCTCAATAGTCTCCTCTTACATCCCTTCATATAGGGTTGCCGTCAGGAAGGACATCCAGTCGCAAAACAGGGCCAAATCAACATGTGCGACGCATTTCGCACTCACCACCCCACAGGTGTGGGAAAAGCGGTAAGAAAAGAAAAGGAAGAATGCTTCGAATACCCTGGGTAAAGAAAGAAGACCAATGAGGAACTACTCAACATATGAAATAAGGGGGGAAAAAGAGCTTCTAGCAACAATCAGGGAACGCAAGCTCAGGTACATCGTGAGAGGTGAACGGTGTGAAATTCTCCAACTCATCATCGAGGGGAAAATTGGAGGAAAAAGATCTGTGGGGAGACGGAGAAATTTCTGGCTTAAAGACCTGGGCCACTGGTATGAACGAAGTTCCATGGAAATCTTTCGAGCCGCTGTTTCACGAGTTATCATAATCAATTGGATCACCAACGCAGACAGTGTCCTAACAAGAGAAGAAAAAGAAGAGTAAGAAGAAGTATGTGTTAACGAAAATGAACCTTACCGTAGCGTACTGTAGGAATGTATGTTTGCGTGACGTATTTACGCACTTCTACAGTATAATATGATCAAGAGTCATTTTCCTTCACACATAAGCATAACAAAATGAACACAACAAACATTGTTCTGATGGACAGCGAATCCATTTGTGGCTGGGAGGCGTGACCAGGCTTAAGGAAAATAATGTATAGAAAGAGCATTGTGAGATACGGCGTGTGTTTATTCATCGACGATGTGTACAATATTCTACATGGCTACTTACGGAATGTCAAATTCCTTCCCGCAAGTCGCAATTTATATTGGATTTTTGTAGCGTAGCTCAGATGTCATCAATTAGTTGCTCCAGGGAGCAGGCGCTACCTGCTCCGTTCGGGGCGGCTGGCCGCCACGTGAGAAGAGCATACCGTGGCGGTACTCGCAGTAACCGCACGGAGATGTTACCATAATAATAATAATAATAATAATAATAATTGTACCGGGCGGTACACCTCCACACCGTTTATTTAAAAGTTGCGCCAGTTGAAACTCCTCTTCTGGAGGAAGTCTGAACTTTATCTACGGTCTTAATTTCCAAATTTCTCAGAAGATGTCACTACCTGGAAATTTTTGAGTTTGTGAACTGTGTCATTTTCGACGTACTTTTGTCTTGCTTGTATTAAGAAGTGTGAACTTTCTCTTCTAGAGGACACTACTGAAGATCAACAATAGTGCACCCTAGTGCGGAGTCAAAGAACTATTTTGTTGGAGAAAATTTAATTTCAGGAGTTTGTTCTTTGTTAAATTTCTTTCTGTCGTTGTTTAAGTTGGCAATATTTACCCCTTTCTTCCCCTTGTTTTGAATGTATCCAATCACGAATTTTTTCAATTAATTTCTGACCAATCTGGTGTATCTTTCCCCAACTTGTATCTGTTGCGGGGTCCTACCCAATAAAATCTTTGTGGGAGGGTGTTTTCTTTCCCCTAACGCCTAGAACTTTCTGCGAGAGTATTTAAACTGCTGATTTTAGGGTCTCCGGGCCACTTCTGTTCCATCTTTCAGTGTATTAAGTACATAGCAGGAGGCGGGAAGCGCCTCTTTCCTCGGCAGCGGTCAACAATAAGGTAATGGCCGATTAATAATTTTTTTTTTCTTTGCCAGCTCAGCAGTTTAACTTTCGGGGCAGGTTCTAAGCGTTCCCCTATGTAAACTTTTCCTAAAATGTGACTTCTCTTTTCTTCTATTCTCTTGTAAAGCGACATACTGGGATAGAGAGTGTTAACCCTCTCGAGCTCCCACTCACATTGTTTGAGGTGAACTTATTTTTCGCAACCTATTCTTCAGTAATGTAAGTTAGTAGTTTCTTAAGTCACCTCTGTAGTATGGGATTAGCCCTTGCATCAGTGGCCTTAGAGCCAAAATAGGTCTTAAAGACAAAGTGTATTAGGAGTGCAAGTTCGCCTCCTCTCAAATTGTGATTTTAGAGGTCATGTATTAACTTTCTTGTCATTTAACAGACCTCAGTAGATTGGGTATTTTGCTCCTGTGTATATGTCCTTTGAGGACGGCTTAAAGGTGGAGTTCGGAGTGGCCTATGATAGGCTTGTATTTTAAGGGGAAGTTGCCCTTTTTGAAAATTGTGTTTCTGCCTCAAGGAGGCTTTTGGATGTAATTGGAAGCCGGTGTTTCTGGCATGTTTGGGGGTTTTCGGCCCCTTTGTTGTATGGTGTTCATTGTAAGGTTGGGCTCATGGCTCAAGAATTATGTTTCTGACTTTTTGAAGCCCCAAATGGGGTACCTATGTAAATGTAATTGTCAATCGTGTTTCGGCTACTAAGTACCTGTTCAATTTGTTGTTACCTAATTTTGAAAAGAAAATATAACCTATATAAATATAAACCTATATATATATATATATAAAATTAATTTCACTTTAGTAGCTTGAGACCCCTTCACCACCCAGCACCTTCTTTCATGCATAACTACCACCAAAACACGGTAACAAGTGGTAGCAGAGCGTGGTTGAATGGGTCTCAATTTAGCCCCTTTTGACGGCTAAATATTGTTTGTTCCGAACTCTAACTATTTTCCCAGTTGCTGGAATTTTTTGAGTTTTTCAAAATTGGTCTGTCATCATGCCCGGCCCTCGCGATGTTCTCCTTCTTAACTATTTGCGTAAGGAGGAGTTGATCTATGAATTAACTATCAGAAATGTGCAATCTGGAGGCACGGTTGCAATAGACACTAACAAACTTAGAGAGTCCCTTGATTTGCCCATTTCTATCCCCAATTTGGGAGAGAAAGAAATTGATGACTCTCTTTCCACGATCGTCGAGAACATTACTGGGCTAGCATCGGTCGTTAGTTTTTTTGATGAAAATGATCCGTCTCCTAATCAAATTAAGCGTGTGCAAGGCAGGCTATATCATTTTTCAAATAGAGTTAATGATCTGTTGTCTCTAAAGGTGAATGACGTTCAGAGGAAGGAAGCTAATACGCTCCTTGAAACTATTTCTGAATTGTCTAGTAAAGTCACTCAATTGTTAACTGGGGAAATTCCTCCCAAATCTGATCAACCCACCATAGTGAATGTAGGTAGCGAGGAAGAGTCTCCTAAGGGAGAAGTAAATAGGAAAACCCCCACTGCTCAAACTATCTCTGCCCCATTGGACAACGAGCCTGAACGCCGTGCATCGTTGAGTAACATCCGTTCTGAATTAACTTCTTTGCCCCTGAAACCTCTACCTACTATGTCACCCGGGTTTAGCAGCTTGCCTCATCCATTGGCAATGTTGCTAAGAGGTATCTCTAAGTTTTCTGTCAACACCAACAGTGAAGTTATTTCATTTTTAAGATTTTTAGTTGAATTTCAGGATCACGCCCTTGTGTTTTCTCTTTCCCCTTGTCAAATTTTACAAATAATCTATCCTTATGCTATTGGTGTTCTCTCAGATAAGATAGTAAGAGCTATTGCTGAACAGTCATCTATTGAAGATTTTCACGCACACTTGCTTGCAAATTTCATTCCTGCCCGCGCGAGGTCATCTCTGATTCAGAAATACTATTATCGGGTACAGCGCTTGGATGAAAACTTGGCTGATTTCATACAGGACATTAAGTTTTATACTAGGGTGTTTGCCCTTCATTTTCCTGAAGATCAGATTGTGCAGGCTATTGTAGAGGGAATTTCACCTCCCTATAGGTCATATTTGTGCTTCGCGGCGTGCCCGCAAACCTTCTCGGAACTTGAAGCGTTGGCCGTCTCGGCGGAAGGAGTTAGATACGCCGATTCTTTGCGTGTCGCGAAAGACCCCCCGCCTTCCTTTAGTAACACTCGGCCTCCACCTCGCCGACCAGTCAATCCCCGTAAATGTTATGCGTGCGGGGCGCCTGACCATCTGCGCAATAAGTGTCCTCTGATCAAGTCTAGTAGGGCAAATAATGAAGCTGGTTCATCACAAGGCTGTTTTAAATGTGGGGCTTTCTCACATATCGCCAAGAATTGTCCCAATTCGAATAGCACCCCCTCCTGCTCAACTTCTGGGGTAACTTCCAACAACAATCAAACGTGACTAGTGGCTTCGGCTGAGTCAACTAATTCATCTTCCCGAGGCTCAGCCCCTGGTAAGCAGATCGAAAATTCTGGGAACGTTCAATCTGCTAATCTGTCCTTTGAATGCCCCAAAGAGTGTCTTAAGATTGCGGCGGATACCCCCGCACCTGTTCCTTTCCTTAAGATTGAGGTAAATAACGAACCTATAACAGCTCTATTAGATTCAGGCAGTGTTTGTTCCATTATTTCGGCTGAATGGTACTCGAAATTGAAGTCTGTTTGTAACCTACCTGTCTATGACTCTTCTCCTGTGAAATGTGTTTCTGCTAATACATCTCCATTAGAAATTCTAGGTTCCTTACTGGTCAAAATTCGTATTTTTAAATTTACATGGAAAATTAAATTGTTTGTGGCCAAGCAATTGTCTTGCCCCATTATATTGGGAGCTGACTTTATTTCTCACACTGGTCTTGTGCTCGATCTCCAGTCTAGGTCGTGCACATTCAAATTTGCTTCTAGTTGTAAAATTCCACTATTAAAGTGTAATTCTGTGTCATGTTCTTCTATTTCGCCTACCCAGGATGAGATGTTGTTAGACCTTAGACATCTACCTGAGGAGCAGGCTGATAGTATTCGCAAACTGTGTCAGTCGTTTCCCGAGGTATTCTCTGATACTCTTGGCGTTACTGACCTGATCGAATACAAAATTGAGGTCACGGATTCGATTCCTGTCCGTTTTCCACCGTATAGGCTATCTCCACCTAAAATGAAGGCTCTGAAAGAAATCATCGATCAGATGTTGAAGGATGGTATTATTAGGCCCTCTAAGTCAGCGTATTCTTCGCCTATTTTTCTAGTCCCGAAACCCCAAGGGGGCTTCAGGCCTGTAATTGACTACAGGGCTCTTAATCGGAAGGTGGTGTTACAATCTGTGCCCCTTCCCGACCTTCATTCTTGCTTTTCATGGTTTCGTAAGGCCAAGTTCTTTACTATCTTGGACTTGAATCAGGCCTATAATCAAATTCCCCTTGCTGAAGAGTCTAAACACCTTACAGCGTTTGCCACGGACTGGAATTTATACGAATACAACCGCGTGACTTTCGGGCTCCCCATGGGGGCAGCTGTGCTCACTAGGCTACTAGATAGGGTCTTCTCCGACATCAAATTCGAGTACTTATATCACTACTTGGATGATGTCGTCGTGTTTTCGGAGACCTTCGAAGAACATCTAGATCATCTGCGAGAAGTTCTGAATCGCCTTCGTAAGGCTGGGTTAACTGTCAAGTTGTCCAAGGTCGCTTTTGCTAAGCCCTCTATGTCATTCCTAGGGCATATTGTGTCACCTGATGGTGTAGCAGTCGATCATTCTAGAACACAGGCCATCCGTGATTTTAAACCTCCCAAGGACATTAAAGGTATCGCCAGGTTCATTGGTATGGTGAATTTCTTCAGAAAGTTCATTCCTAACTTTGCTAATAGAGCGGCGCCATTGAACCTTCTTCGTAGGAAAGGCATCAAATTCGAGTGGGGACCTTCTCAACAAGCCGCTTTTGAAGATCTGAAATTAGCTCTCTGTAATGCCCCTATCCTTGCTATGCCTGATTTCTCGAAGAAATTCATCGTCCAAACCGACGCGTCGTCGTCGGCGGTAGCGGCAGTCCTTCTTCAAGAGACTGAACTAGGGAGGCGACCCATCGCCTATGCATCTAGGACTCTATCGGCTCAAGAAGCCAAGTATTCCATCTATGAGCTCGAAGGGTTGGCAGTCTTATTTGCCTTAGAAAAGTTCCGTCTCTATCTGGAACATGTCAAATTCGACCTGGAGACAGATAATCAAGCATTAAGCTGGGTCTTAGGTAGGCCGCGTCGTACTGGTCGTATAGCCCGTTGGGCCATCCGTATTTCTGCCTTCCAATTCAATGTCAGGCATATCCGAGGTACCGAAAATGTTGTCGCTGATGGACTCAGCCGTATGTTTTCAGGCGACGTTGAGAACCATGAACAGGTCGACAGTCCATCACCTCCCGAGTCCATGCTATCTGAGGTTAATGCCATCCTAACAGATGTTCCCATGCTGTTTAGGGATATCGAGAAATACCAACGTGAAGATCCGACGCTGGCTCCGATAATGGAAACCCTTTCTTCTGGGGAACATGTTGTCCCTTATGTTCTGAGGAATGGAGTTCTATGTTGCCCTTCGAGGCATGATAAGATGATGAAAGTTGTTGTTCCAGCGGTTCTTGTACCTATGATCTTCAAGTATTATCATGAGACCCCATTAGGAGGGCATCTTGGTACCTTTAAAACTCTTGAAAAGATTCGTGATATGTTCATCTGGAAGGGTATGGACGGTGAAATCCGTGAATTAGTAAAGGCATGTAAATCCTGTTTGCTTAGTAAACCGACCATGTCCACTAAGGTAGGTCTTTTGTCTTCTCATCAAGCGTCGCGCCCCATGGAGCGCCTGTATATTGATTATGTGGGACCCTTCCCCCAGTCAAAGGGGAATGCCAACAAGTTCATCTTTGTATGTGTAGATGGTTTTACTAGATTTTCCTGGTTATTTCCGACTAAGCTGGCTACCGCTCAGTCTACCATTTCTTGTCTTAATACTATCTTTGCTTCTTTTGGTCCTTGTCAATACATAGTTTCCGATAATGCTAAGGCTTTTACATCTAATTTATTTCGTAAATTCTGTTTTGACTTATCCATCTCTCATGTAACTACTTCTGCTTATTACCCTCAACCATCTCTGGCTGAACGGGTTAACCGTAATCTCAGGTCCGCACTCATTGCCTATCATCATGAAGATCCTTCCAGGTGGGACACGTCCCTGCATTGGATAGCTTTTGCTTTGAATTCAGCGGTTCATGAATCTCACAAGTTCACTCCAGCTTCTTTAATGTTCAAGTTTGTTCCCAACTCGCCGCTCTCTAACCTCTGGTCTCTGAATGACATTCTACCCGAGATAATAGATCCGGACAACATTAAAGATCTTTGGAAGAAGGCTAAAGCCAATCTTAAAGTGTCTCATGAAAAGGTTAGGGAAAGGTATGATCGTGGACGGAGACCCACCCCTTTGAAGGTAGGTGACCAGGTTATGGTCAAAAATTTTGTTCCCGCGGGCAAACTTGCCCCCAGATTTCATGGGCCTTGTATCATTCTCGATTTTCTTACGCCGGTTACCTTATTGTTAAGTAATCCAGCCACCGAGAGGATATTTAGGGTTCACCTGTCCCAGGTGAAACCGGTGTAATTTTGTGTTAACTTGCTTCATATTATTTTGAAAGGATATGAAGGTTATATTTTTTTTTGAGTTTCACTTTTATGGCATTCTGCCCCTTCTATAATATTTTGGTTTTAGATGTAAGCCTTTTGTAAAACCCGCCCCGATCCGTTAAACTGCCATCCTGTTCTTGCCACGGCCATTACCACGCTCCCGTCTCCTGCTCCACCTTACACTGTGGCTTAATAAGATTAAATGCCACGGATATCTACACGCCGCTGGCCCCTCAACCTCTCCATAATGCCTGTGCCTTCAAAAAGACGATGGTCCAACACAATTCTGCCGCCTAGCCTTAATGTTTCAGTGCCCCCGCAGCCGCGCAGCGCCGTGCAGCAACTGGGGAGGGGGATGGGCCCCCTCCTCTCCAGCGAGGACGACATGTGCACGGCGAGCCGGAGCTCTCCTCCCGGCCAAGGCTGATGTGCGGCGCACGACCTGCTACTGGCCCGCAGCCTGTATATGTTCACCGCGGGCGCGGCGTGTTTCAACACTCTGCTCCCCTCATAGTGCGGGCGAGCGGTATCTCAGGGTACTTAAGGAGTCCGAGCGGCCTCCTTTTGGACGCAAGCTGCAACGGCCGGTCCGGCCATCCAACTTCATCAACATCAACTACATGGACAGTTACTATAAGAGATAACTACATTTGGGAATTCAACCGCAATATCTGATGGACATTGCAAATTTTTCCTTCACTTTTAAGTAGTAAAAGCTTATCTTCAGAAATTCAACTTCTATAAACCTAAAGACTTCACTTCACCTCCAACAACAAAATTTTGGAACCGAATTAAGAAATTTCTCAAATACTTCTGCAAGTTATCTTAATATCAACATCAAAACTTGGAACTTATTTTCAAACTAAAGTTTATGTTCTTCTGTGTTACCCCGTGGAGGAACTTTTGGGGGGGGGAGGTCTGTACCGGGCGGTACACCTCCACACCGTTTATTTAAAAGTTGCGCCAGTTGAAACTCCTCTTCTGGAGGAAGTCTGAACTTTATCTACGGTCTTAATTTCCAAATTTCTCAGAAGATGTCACTACCTGGAAATTTTTGAGTTTGTGAACTGTGTCATTTTCGACGTACTTTTGTCTTGCTTGTATTAAGAAGTGTGAACTTTCTCTTCTAGAGGACACTACTGAAGATCAACAATAGTGCACCCCAGTGCGGAGTCAAAGAACTATTTTGTTGGAGAAAATTTAATTTCAGGAGTTTGTTCTTTGTTAAATTTCTTTCTGTCGTTGTTTAAGTTGGCAATATTTACCCCTTTCTTCCCCTTGTTTTGAATGTATCCAATCACGAATTTTTTCAATTAATTTCTGACCAATCTGGTGTATCTTTCCCCAACTTGTATCTGTTGCGGGGTCCTACCCAATAAAATCTTTGTGGGAGGGTGTTTTCTTTCCCCTAACGCCTAGAACTTTCTGCGAGAGTATTTAAACTGCTGATTTTAGGGTCTCCGGGCCACTTCTGTTCCATCTTTCAGTGTATTAAGTACATAGCAGGAGGCGGGAAGCGCCTCTTTCCTCGGCAGCGGTCAACAATAAGGTAATGGCCGATTAATAAATTTTTTTTTCTTTGCCAGCTCAGCAGTTTAACTTTCGGGGCAGGTTCTAAGCGTTCCCCTATGTAACCTTTTCCTAAAATGTGACTTCTCTTTTCTTCTATTCTCTTGTAAAGCGACATACTGGGATAGAGAGTGTTAACCCTCTCGAGCTCCCACTCACATTGTTTGAGGTGAACTTATTTTTCGCAACCTATTCTTCAGTAATGTAAGTTAGTAGTTTCTTAAGTCACCTCTGTAGTATGGGATTAGCCCTTGCATCAGTGGCCTTAGAGCCAAAATAGGTCTTAAAGACAAAGTGTATTAGGAGTGCAAGTTCGCCTCCTCTCAAATTGTGATTTTAGAGGTCATGTATTAACTTTCTTGTCATTTAACAGACCTCAGTAGATTGGGTATTTTGCTCCTGTGTATATGTCCTTTGAGGACGGCTTAAAGGTGGAGTTCGGAGTGGCCTATGATAGGCTTGTATTTTAAGGGGAAGTTGCCCTTTTTGAAAATTGTGTTTCTGCCTCAAGGAGGCTTTTGGATGTAATTGGAAGCCGGTGTTTCTGGCATGTTTGGGGGTTTTCGGCCCCTTTGTTGTATGGTGTTCATTGTAAGGTTGGGCTCATGGCTCAAGAATTATGTTTCTGACTTTTTGAAGCCCCAAATGGGGTACCTATGTAAATGTAATTGTCAATCGTGTTTCGGCTACTAAGTACCTGTTCAATTTGTTGTTACCTAATTTTGAAAAGAAAATATAACCTTGTTAAATTTTAAAATTAATTTCACTTTAGTAGCTTGAGACCCCTTCACCACCCAGCACCTTCTTTCATGCATAACTACCACCAAAACACGGTAACAATAATAATAATAATAATAATAATAATAATAATAATAATAATAATATGGAGCAGGGATTATGCGGAACGAGCAGGACACATATTATAGAGTACAACAGGGCAAGAATATTATCCATCGACAAAGGAAAAGTACAAAAGTGTGCAATATGTCCAGAATAAATAAATGTTTACGATTAAGTAATGAAAGTTTTGGAATACGTGCATTTATTGAAAGAAAATACAAGCTTAAACGTCGTGTGGTGTGAGAATAACGTGTATCCTCACTGGCCTTCAGTACGTATTCCGTCATGAACTTCCCCTCCATGCTCGTTGAGCTGCTCTCATTCCTCAGCAGCGGGGAGCAAACTGCCTCCGAAGTTGTTTCCTTCTGAGTTGAGGATAAGTGGCGTGGCTCAAACCAACGGTAATGTGCGACATGAAACCCCTGCTATATTTGCCGAGTGAAATCGGCGTCTGTTTCCATGCTACGTTCGTGCTAGATATGCATCGGTGAAAGAGCCAAACTAGCAAGACAGGGCCTGAAGATTAACGGAAAAACAAACATACCATGCGACAGAGTGGGAATATCTCTGATGTGATGAAGTTATTTGAACTATAGGAGCAGTACCATAGAACATTTGGCAAAATTTGACTAGAATTCTAAAATAACTACCTCGGCTGTTGCTAAATATAGCAAGATAGCAGAGAGTGTTTAATCGTGTAGAATATATTTCCTCAATCTGGTATCAAATTTCAGTTTCTACCGAACTTAGTATCAACGAAACATGTAGTCATCCGTTCTTAAAAGAAATGAGTTTTTATTTCGAAAATTTAGCACAAGAGAACCATAATTAGTGCCATTGATTTTGAATACTGAAGTATTCAAGTTATTAACGCCTTTTCAATCGTGAAATTACCAGCGTTTCGCCCCAGAGTTGCAGGGTACTCGTACGCTGGATTACCGTACCTTACCAAGATGCTTGCGGCTAGTATGTCGATGAGACACCATTGCAACCCTGGTATGATATGTGTTTATGACAAAGTATGTGTTAATACAAATACGCTGTCCGCACACCAGGGGAGTTAACCCACGATCCTCTGAAACCAAAGTTCGGTACGCTGATCATTTGACTGAGGATCTGGTAAATAAATAAAAATAATAATATATACCGAACAAGTTGGCCAAGCGATTAGGGTCGCGCGGCTATGAACTTGGACTCGGGAGATAGTGGCTTCGATTCCCACCGTCGGCGAAAGAAGTATTCAGAAGCACGAGAATAGGATGATTGAAGAGATGGGACAATAGTTGGACTCTGAAACAAATACTATCTGCCGATATCTCGACATCGGTAGTGTTCAAGTGAAAATCCACAGCCAGTTACCAGTCATTCGACCGGGTCAGGAATTACATGAATGAAGCCCCCATCTAACGGCGAGGATAGAAATTATGCCGACTCCCAAAGCCTGTTGCCCTCCTCTGGAGAAATGATTAATGACTGACATGAAATGAAATGATATTGGAGAGTGTTGCTGGACTGAAATATGACAGGGAAAACCGGAGTACCCGGAGGTAAACCTGCTCCACCTTCGCCTTGTCCAGCACAAATCTCATATGGAGTGATGGGGATTTCAGCCGGAACCCAGAGGTGAGAGGCCAGCGAGTTTCCACCTGAGCCACGGAGGTTCGCAAATGCTGGACTGTACCTTAAATAAGGCCAACCTTCTGTCCCCGAAAACCTCTGATGTGTTAGCGCAATAAAACAAACAGCATAAACAAATAACTAAATAATTATACAAATCCAGTAAAATTTATCATTTATAGCAATTTTCGATTAGATTCAATCAAGTAAGCCTTACCTTTATGTCATATCTTAAAGCCGTCTTGGAGTGAAAAATCACGAAGTACGAACTTCTTAGTTAAGTTACGTTCATGAAAATGAAACTCCACAGCCTGTTGCCTTCATTCGACCGGGTCAGGAATGGAATGAATCAAGTCCCCATCTAGCGGCGAGGATAGAAATTGTGCCGGCTGCCGAAGCTGTCGCACTTCTCTGGGGCAGTGATTAATGGCTGACAGATGAAATGAAATGATATTGGAGAGTGTTGCTGGAATGAAAGATGACAGGGAAAACCGGAGTACCCGGAGAAAAACCTGTCCCGCCTCCACTTTGTCCAGCACAAATCTCACATGGAGTGACCGGGATTTGAACCACGGAACCCAGAGGTGAGAGGTCGGCGCGCTGCCACCTGAGCCACGGAAGCTACTAATTACGTTCTAAATAATGTTATTGTGTTTTACACCCCACGAGTTATTTTGATATTTTTGGAGGCGCCGAGGTGCCAGAATTTAGTCCCGCGGGAGTTCTTTTACGTGCCAGTAAATCTACCAACACGAGGCTAACGTACTTGAGTACCTTCAAATATTACCGGACTGAGCCAGGATCGAACCTTCCCAGTTGGGTTCAGAAGGCCAGCACCTTAACATTCTGAGCCACTAGTAATTATTATACGTTTATGCGCACAATAATAGTTCACCAACACGCTCTTTTCGGAATATAATTTATTCTGCAGAATTAGTATAATATTCTACTTACAACTTTATTGGCTTCGCCTCATGTATTGCACGGCCCTGCCATCTGTGTTAGATATCCTGACACTAAAACTAGCGTACAAAACAATTGAAATCAGTTGGCCCGTATTAACAATATTCACGGCAGTTAAATCCGTAACAGGGTCACACGAAACATCTCGCTGTGAATATTAACATAACAATATCACGTACATGAAGGGAATTACTTATCTTAATTCTCCCATAAGAATGGAGAAGTTTAAAACACATAACGATGTGCTGCGAGTACCGGGGAGTCAGACATAATCTAGAATTATATTTCATGAGCAAAGTCTGAGGAGAGTCTTCTTAAGCCAGACTTAAGACATAAGGAGAAGTCTCCTGACTCTTAAGAACTAATATAATTTTGGGGAGGGAAGGAACGTTTGACGTTATCATCTTTACTATTAAAACGAGAAGAGATCATTTTAATGGGACGAAATATAATATGTATAATGGCTCAAAGTCCCCCCTCTGTGGTGTAGTGGTAATTATGATTAGCTGCCAGCCCCGGTGGCGGCCCAGGTTCGATTCCCTACTGTGCCACAAAATTTGAAAACTGGTACGAGGTCTGGAACGGGATCCACTTAGCCTCGGGAGGGCAAGTGAGTAGAGAGGTATACGATTCTCTCCTCAGCCATCCTCAAAGTGGTTTTCCGTGGTTTGCCACTTCTCCTTCAGGCAAATGCCGGGATGGTACCAAACTCAAGGCCACGGCCGCTAACTTCCCTCTTCCTTGTCTATCCCTTTCAATCTTTCTCTCCCCCACAAATTTACAATTTTAGAATCCCTCCACAAGCCCCTGTTCAGCATAACAGGTGAGGCCGCCTGGATGAGGTTCTGGTCCTCCTTCCCAAATGTATCCCCCGACCACAAGCCCCACTCTCCAGCACACTGCTCTTGAGGTGGTAGAGGTGGGATACCTCGCTTAATTAATTTCGTGTGGCTATTTCTAGCCGAGTGCAGCCCTTGTAAGACAGGCCCTGCGATGAGTGTGGGCGGCATCTGCCATATGTAGGTAACTGCGTGTTATTGTGGTGGAGGATAGTGTGATGTGTGGTGTGTGAGTTGCAGGGATGTCGGGGACAGCACAAACGCCCAGCCCCCGGGCCATTGGAATTAACCAATTAAGGTTAAAATCCCCGACCCGGCCGGGAATCGAACCCGGGACGCTCTGAACCGAAGGCCAGTACGCTGACCATTCAGCCAACGAGTCGGACGGGATACCTCTCTGAGTCCGAGGGAAAAACCAACCCTGGAGGGTAAACGTATTAATAAAGAAAAAAGGAAAGATGATCGCTCAAAAATGAACGCATTGTATTGTATATTTGTCGCATTTAATATTTTGACAGACTTCATTTTAATTACACTTTATACTTCTCATATTTTGGTCCGTATTGAAATGTACAATGAAGTCAAATAAATAATAAAGTTTAATTATTCCGCCTATTAAATACATAAAACGATATGTTAATAAAGAATTAAATCTGTAAATAAAATTATACGGACATGTTTCGTCCATTAATTAAGGGCATCTTCAGCCTAATCTCAAACTGAAAGTTAATTAATCAGGTAGCTGATTGTTATTAAATTACATTTGAACATGAAGATGATGGAAATGTGTTTCAAATGGTGAGCGAAATGTTTGACAATAGTTTTGATATTCTTAAAATGAAACCTTAATAAAGTCTAATATACAAATAGTCGTAAATTTATGAATGTCCTTGTTTAAAAATTGGTAACAAATTGTATACTGGTAGTTTTTAAGAACGTAAATTTTGTAAAGAGACGTTTGCGTTGCTCATTTCATTTATTTCAAACCTCACTTAAAAATTTTACAAAATTTACGTTCTTAAAAACTACCAGTATACAATTTGTTACCAATTTTTAAACAAGGACATTCATAAATTTACGACTATTTGTATATTAGACTTTATTAAGGTTTTATTTTAATAATATCAAAACTATTGTCAACCATTTCGCTCACCATTTGAAACACATTTCCAACATCATCTTCATATTCTTATGTAATTTAATTACAGTCAGGTACCTGATTAATTAACTTTCAGTTTGAGATTAGGCTGAAGATGCCCTTAATTAAAGGGCGAAACATGTCCCTATAATTTTATTTACAGATTTAATTCTTTATTAACATCTCTTTTTATGTATTGAATCATAGGTGGAATAATTAAACTTAATTATTTATTTGACTTCATTTTAATTATCAAAATAGAATTCACCTTTCAAGTACAGGGTGTTCCAAAATCTCCAAATAGGGAATATGGTGGGTTTTTCCTGTTCAATAATTCAGAATGTTCGAAATATGGTAAAGATTTTCTTTTGTTGTAGGTAGCATTCCATTGTCACGTGAAGACTGCATTGAGATAATCCTCTGAGTGGATCAGGTAGCAGCAGGCATGTGGCAGAGGAGTTCAAACGGAGACTGGTTGTCGAGTGAGTTTGAATCACGTATCTGTCAGCTTGCATTCGGGAGATAGTGGGTTCGAACCTCACAGCCGGCAACCCTGAAGATAGTTTTCCCTTATTTCCCCATTTTCACACCAGATAAATGCTGGGGCTGTACATTAATTAAGACCACGGTCACTTCCTTCCCACTCCTAGCCCTTTCATATCCCACAGTCACCTTAAGACCTAGCTGTGTCGGTGCGACCTAAAGCAAAGTGGAATTTAAAGAAATTAAATTTAAAAAATTGGCCCCACAATGTATATTCCAAACTTCATTTCAATATTTTATTTAGAATTATTCACACATCCCTATCTAGAAAGCTAAGAATAACGGTCGAGAGGATTAGTCATGCTGACCACATACTACCTCGTTATCTGCAGGCCTTCGGGGCTGTTGCGCCATGGAGTTTGGTTTGTTTTATTATTGATGCATCAGATAGTGGCTGCCACGAAGTAAAGAGTACTGCGACAAGAGATTACTGAAATCCACAGCCTGTTCCCAGTTTTAATTGGGTCAGGAATGGAATCAATGAAGCCCCCATCTAGCGTCAAGGATAGGAACTGTGGCGGTGGCGAAGCCTGTCGCACTCCCCTGGGACAATGATAAATGACTGACAGATGAAATGATCTTTTTGTTTTTTGCTATTGGCTTTACGTCGTACCGGCACAGATAAGTCGTATGGCGAGGATTGGATGGGAAAGGGCTAGGAGTGGGAAGGAAGTGACCGTGGCCTTAATTAAGGAACAGCCCCAGCATTTGTCTGGTGTTAAAATGGGAAACCACGCAAAACCATATTCAGGGCTGCCGACAGTGGAATTCGCACCCACTATCTCCCGGATGCAAGCTCACAGCCGCGCGCCCCTAACCGCACGGCCAGATCGCCTGGTGAAATGATATTGGAGAGTGTTGCTTGACTGAAAGATTACAGGGGAAACCGGAGTACCCAGAGGAAAACCTGGAAGTAATCCAAAATATCATAGTCTGGCATTTAAAAACACAGAATTTGATTAGGCTATAGAGTATAATATAAAGTAGGGTACATTTATTGAAAAACTATACTTTTAAAATTAAGTAGAATAATAATATGTACTGTTCTGTTCTGTTTTCATTTTGCTGTAAATGAAAAACTTGTCTATTATAGATTTCTTCCCTTTATACATTTTTACAAGTACATCACTCTTCAACTTTCGTAATGCAGTTAAAGTGCTCCTTGCTGCAGAGTTTTTTCTCCCCATTTGGTACAGGTTTCGATGGCAGAGAGCGCAACTTCAGTTTTTATCTGTTGTCTTAAGATAATAAAGGTTTAGAAAATTCCTATCGATCGATCATACTATCGATTCAATTCAGATTTCATTCCCATTCAATTGGTAGTATTACCAGCACCGGGCTAGCTCCCTCCCTCCTCACCCCCCGTACAAAGAAGCATCACTAAAAGTTTCGCAAGTAATACTACTCACAAGTAACGCAGACCTGTGGTGTTTCTCACATAATGGCACCACTCATAGGCAACGCAAACCCATGGTGTTCCTCACATAGGGTACTAATCAAAGGGAATCGCACTATCCCGTAGTGTTCCTCTCATAGGGTACTAATCACAGGCAATGCAGATAAATGGTGTCGCTCATATAGTGGTACTAATCACAGACAATGCCCAGACCCGTGGTGTTCCGCATGTAGTGGTACGAGTCACGGGTACTGAAAACCCACAGTGATCCACCCGCTGTTACTACTAATCAAAAACCTATTGTGTACCTAACATAGTCGTACTACTACAAGTAAGGCGACCCATGGTGTTCCTCTCGTGATGGTACTAATCACAAGTAGTCTCATGGTTCTAATTGTGTCATCCCTTCGTCGCCCCTTTTAGTCGCCTCTTACGACAGGCAGGGGGTACCGTGGGTGTATTCTTCGTCTGCGTCCCCCACCCACATGGGTTAGAATATAAATATTCAAGTATTACTGATAGTTCAAAAAGTAATTTTCCAATGTTTGAATTGACAACATGCCTGAATTTGTAACTGTTTGAACTATTTTTCCAGTGGCAGAAAATTTAATGTCATATCTCAGTTATTAAAAATCCAGCAAAAAAAACGTAGCACAACGTATCACGAGCCCCTTAATACCACTTACGAATGTGAAAACAGAATATCTGTATCTTATTTCGGTGTAGAGCGCTGTACTGTGTATAACTTTTGCCTGTAATGCTAACGTCCATGTCTTCCCGTATGTAGCCTATATTAGTTTTCATATCACAGACTCAGACTTACAAGGAGGCATTCCCTACTCGTCACCACCGATTTCGCTCAAATTTATAGAACATGCAGGGCTTGGCTAGAAATGAAAGTACCTGAAGTGGGAACTCCAGATGGCCAAGCGTAGAGAAAATAAAAATAAAACTGCTCTCGCACCGTATTAGCCACTCACGTTACTACGCACGCCGAGCAGTTGTTGGCGTAGCGGTACGAGTTCGGACTGGTAATTCGATGGTCCTGGGTGCAACTCCCCGTGTGGAGACCTTTTTTTTGTCAACTTTTATATTATTCATTTTCCAATTAAGCAAAGGGGTGAATAATTCATTTTATTTATTTATACACAAAAGGCATAGAAAAGGTAAAAAAATTGGGATTTAATTGTCAAAAGTTGTTCTACCTGCGCCAATAATCTATTGTTTGTGTACAGCCGCCAGGAGCAACCTTCACTTGTCAGGTGAAAACGAATCTTGCAGCGAAACGACTATTCACGTTTATGGCACATTCCCCAAGGAGGGGAGATAGATAATAAAGGAAGAATTTCTGTTTGAACAGGTCGGGAAAATTCGCAACTCCAAATTTTCTACAATTGTGCGCTCATTTAAAAAATGACAACATATATGTCTTTTGCACACAAATAAATGAAATAAATTAAAATAAATGAATAATATAAAATTGAAAAAATATTCTCCACGCGGTTATTCGACCCCACGACCATCGAATTACTAGTCCAAGCTCTTACCGCTACGCCAACTGTTGCGCAGCGTGCGCACTGACTTACGTGGCTAATACGGTGCGAGAGCCGCGTCAAGATTTTTATTAAGTAATAATAATAATAATAACTTAAATGTTTCCACCTTTTCAATACAATATATTCACAAAATTACAAAATTATACGGTACTAGTTTCGACCCATCTAGGGGTCATCATCAGCCGTATTGGATCAAAGATCATGATCTTTGATCCAATACGGCTGATGATGACCCCTAGATGGGTCGAAACTAGTACCGTATAATTTTGTAATTTTGTGAATATATTGTATTGAAAAGGTGGAAACATTTAAGTTATTATTATTATTATTACTTATATATTGTTCAATACGGACCAAAAACATGAAATTCATAACCATCAAAGATTTTTATTTTCTATACGCTTGGCCACCTGGAGTTCCCACTTTGGCTACTTTCATTTCTAGCCAAGCCCTGCATGTTCTATAAATTTGAACGAAATCGGTGGTAACGAGTAGGGAATGCCTACTTGTTAGTTTTGAAGGTATGTCAGTTTGTTTATATAATTAATATATAAAATATCAGTAATAAACTGCCAAACCCATACTAGATACTTCAGCAATACTAGGAACTCTGCGGCAAGAATAGACTCGAGCATTATGCAAATAGTCTGTACATTTCTATGTGAATGTATTGGAATAAATTCTTAAGTGCTGTGAAAAAACTAATACCAATATAAATGGTCCGGACCATTTATATTGGTATTATAAATTTGCTCATTCAGGACAAATATTTCAGATTCCCTATGGGAATCAACATCTATATCATCTGATGGCCAAGCAGGCATCAATTTTTAGTGATGAGACAAAGTCTCTTAGTGCATTGGCACTGCCGGTGGCTCCAGTTAGCCTACGCAGTGGCCTCCACGGTATGCACTAGCCAGCGTATTGGTAAGTGTGCTAGGTACCAACTGATGAGCCCACCCTAGCACATGAGGGCGAAACGCTGGCAACCAAGAATGAGCTAGCTGGAAAATTTATAATGTCCAACAACGGACCATTTATATTGGTATTATAAATTTGCTCATTCAGGACAAATATTTCAGATTCCCTATGGGAATCAACATCTATATCATCTGATGGCCAAGCAGGCATCAATTTTTAGTGATGAGACAAAGTCTCTTAGTGCATTGGCACTGCCGGTGGCTCCAGTTAGCCTACGCAGTGGCCTCCACGGTATGCACTAGCCAGCGTATTGGTAAGTGTGCTAGGTACCAACTGATGAGCCCACCCTAGCACATGAGGGCGAAACGCTGGCAACCAAGAATGAGCTAGCTGGAAAATTTATAATGTCCAATAACGGACCATTTATATTGGTATTATAAATTTGCTCATTCAGGACAAATATTTCAGATTCCCTATGGGAATCAACATCTATATCATGTGAAAAAACTATGTGAAAGGAAAGTGAGATTAGCATGTTGTGTAGATACAAGAAGTGATTATGTAAGTGCTCAAGTGGTCCGGAACTTAAACGGCAATGAAGGGTCAGCAGAAAGGACAGTGCACACAGCGGGATGTTAGAGCCGGCTGGTAGTGGTATATCGTAATACGAGGCATGTTTTTTGAAGTAAGTACCGTTTTGATATAGAAAAAAGTAGTGCAATTTTTCAAACAATTATGTTTGTATATATAAGCGTGTATCTTGAACTAATTCTCAACATAAGTTCGAAGCATATTACGGCACTTGCCATATCATAAAAACAGCTTCTGAATTCCATCCTCATGGAAATCTACCGCCTGATGTGTCAGCCACTGCAGCACGGTCGTTTCTAAGTCATCATCGTCGTTACCCGTACATGGCTTTTCAAGTGCAGGAACAAGTGGTAGTCACCAAGTCTTCAGCTTCTCGTCGTGACATTAGTGAACGACCTTCTTTAAATGCTCTAACCCATTTTCATATGATTTCTTTGCTCATAGTGTGTTCTCCATGCAGTTCAATAATCTGCTGATGAATTTCAACAGCTTTTACATTAAAAACGATTCACAGAACGTACTTCACACTCGGCGAGACCGTTAATTGTCAGAGGCATTTTTAATACGAACAAACAAACGCAAATACGAGCATAATGTGACTACCGTACTGATGTATGTAGTGAGTAGAGGCGGAAAACTATCGATGGCGCTATCGATGTTATCGATAGCGACCACTATCGTCATACATCGATAGTTACCTACTATCGATAGTCAACGCTAGTTCTTTTCCCCTCATTGGCTTATTTTTCGCGCCAACAGAAATTGTACAGCTGTTTGCAGTTAACTGGTGAGGAGTTTGTTCCATTCATAGGTGTGCATTTAAGTATCTCTGCGTCTTCAGTGCCGGCAGAAATACTATTTAGTATTTTGGAAGGTGGGATTCCCCATTCAACCTAACCTTAGTTGAGTTGATGCCAATACGGGACAAAAAATGAGATTTATATGCTGTCAGAGACTGTATGTAGGCGAGAGAAGAAAAGGCATATTTTAGGTCAAAGATTTCATGAAAGCAACTGAAAACTTTCCTGCCATCTGTTGAGAATGCTGTGAAACATTTTTCCAAAGATATTACAATACCCGTAAAATGTCGGGCGATCGCAAAATGAATACTGCAGCTGAAAGAGAATTTCTCGGGCGTGCCACTCAAGAGATTGATGAGTGATTCCGATTTGAATTTCAGAAATTACATAGCATGAAATAGTTGTGCTTTCTACTTCTTTTTTGATTGTGTTCAGTAAATGTTCTATTTTCGGGCATAATGATGCGATTCATTCCACTTTCTGAAAATTATCGATTACTATCGATACTAGAGCTCATAATATCGGAAAATGTCGATGGTGATTACTATCGATAGTTTGCCGCCTCTAGTAGTGAGTGCGCATGATCTGAACGACGACCGAAGTTCTGCAGCGGCCATATTTGAAAATGGCACATGCCTCGTACCAGACTAGCCGACTCATTCAGAGATGATGTGGGTCAACACCAGATGTGAGCTTGCAAATATAACGAGGTTGCCTTGTTTTAAGTTACTTTTGTTACGTAACCTAAATGACAGGTTTCGTATCAATATTTTCAATATAGATCATTTGCCAACTTTGACGATGCCGTAATTTAAGAGTTTCTATTTATTTATTTTGTGTTAAGGACCAAGTTTACGGTCCAGCTTTTCATGTTACATTACATACTTAACCTGGTTTCGATTCGTTCATTCCTTATAATTTAGAGTCTAAAAAAGGGAGGATAACTCTGTAAATACTTTTTGAATAAATAAATAAATAAATAAATAAATAAATATTCTGATGTAACGCTCAATCCACTATTATTGTAGTATTAAGAAATCTGAATAATTTAAGGTATGTGTGAAACTGTATATGAACTTGTTGTATTTACAATGGTAAAATAGTATGTAGTCCGCCTCTGTGGTGTAGTGGTTAGTGTGATTAGCTGCCACCGCCGGAGGTCCGGGTTCGATTCCCGGATCTGCAAAGAAATTTGAAAAGTGGTATGAGGGTGTCGTGTGAGTTGCGCCGAGTAAAACTTGCGCCGTGGTAATTAATCATTCTAAGAACTAGAGGTCTTGCTTGGGAATTCCACAGCGATCCTCCAACTGGATTAGACATTTAGTACTGAACCGTTCATTCAACGGTGCTTACTTTGTAAATATACAATGTAAATATTAGGTTATTGTTAAGATTAAAAAAGCTTCATGACGCTGATGGAACGTAGGCTTCCCATCACTGCTCCAGGGGTTAAATCTACGATCACTTTAGATAGCGTTTATGCTAGTCAAAGCTGGCGTTCAAAATATTATTTCTGATTTCTTCATATTTATATCAGCATCACTGTTTGAAGCAATTTCATTTGTCATTTATTAATGTTTTATACCCAGGAGAATGCGACAGGCCACGCCAGGGCACACAATTTCCTTTCTTTGGCAGTAGCTATGGTTCATTCTTGAGCGCGATCACTTCATGAGGGGTGCATGTCGGGAAAAAGTAGGGTGAGACAGTTTTTTTCTGTTTTCACTGGTCATTCTTTATTCAACAAATTCGCTACATTTCATTTGCCATCCATTAATCTTTGTCCGCAAAAGCACACAGATCTCGCATTCGGCAGTATTTTCTTCCTTTAGCGGTATTTCATTCTTCATTCATTCTATTCCTGACCCTGTCAGTTAGCTACAAACAGGCTGTGGATATTCTTCATAAGACTGAAAGACTGATTCCATGTTTCCACACTTGGTTTGTAAATTAAGTCAAACTACGTAGTTATACACATTTCACCCACTGATATAAATTCGATGCAGGTTTTCTAAATGTGCAAGAAACCAACATTGATAGAGTGAATACCGAGCTCGATAGCTGCAGTCGCTTAAGTGTGGACAGTATCCAGTATTCGGGAGATAGTAGGTTCGAGCCCCACTGTCGGCAGCCCTGAAAATGGTTTTCCGTGGTTTCCCATTTTCACGCCAGGCAAATGCTGGGGCTGTACCTTAATTAAGGCCACGGCTGCTTCCTTCCCACTCCTAGTCCTTTCCTGCCCCATCGTCGCCGTAAGACCTATCTGTGTCGGTGCGACGTAAAACAACTAGCAAAAAAATAAAGATAGAGTAATATTTTTTATATATTAATTTCAAAATCTCAGTACTACAGACATTCCTTGGACTTGGAAATAACCCCCTGCGGTGCAGCACAGGTAGCAGATGCTTAAGACAGCTGTCAAAGCACTTCTACTCCCGGCGGGGAATCTCCACGGCGCAACTCATACAGAACCGGTATGAGGGCTGGAACGGGGTCCACTCGGTTATGTCCCATTTGCGGTCACTTCCAGTTCGGAAGAAAAAGGAATGCGAAGAAAGACCAGTTCGTGTCCCATTTGCGGTCACTTTAAAGTAGGGATGGGCATGAGCGCAGCTCGAGCTGATGACGTCACTGCTCGATCTAGGTCGAGCAGGAGTATGGCCTGCCATCTATGAGTGATTACCTTGTACTAAATCAGATGAGTGGCAATCTTCTTTGGTCTTTTAATACTAATGAAATGAAACCAGTGTGTGTACAGGAACACAACTGAACAAACTATATCCTCACCCGGCAATTTCAGAAATAGCTTGTCACATTTCGTACCATGAAAATAATATTTATAATGATAACGCCTTAATATTATTAACGGAATACATTGAACCCCTTACACAACATAGGAGTATATGGATTATATGGTTGTTATCCTAGAGTAATATTATCGCCTGAGAAATGATACGGCGTAATATGTAATTAAGTCCGCCTCTGTGGTGTAGTGGTTAGCGTGATTAGCCGCCACCCCCGGAGGTCCGGGTTCGATTCCCGGCTCTGCCACGAAATTTGAAAAGTAGTACGAGGGCTGGAACGGGGTCCACTCAGCCTCGGGAGGTCAACTGAGTAGAGGTGGGTTCAATTCCCACCTCAGCCATCCTCGAAGTGGTTTTTCGTGGTTTCCCATTTTCACACCAGGCAAATGCTTGGGCTGTAGCTTAATTAAGGCTACAGCCGCTTCCTTCCCACTCCTAACACCTTTCCTATCCCATCGTCGCCGTAACACCTATCTGTGTCGGTGCGACGTAAAACCAATAGCAAAAAACCCAGTTATATTATATCGGACGCAGGACTTCAGGTCTGTTCACATTTTTTTTATTATGTAGGAGAAATAGTAAATAAAGCACTATAATAAAACTGAACAGAATATATTATTAAAATGATACATACAATGTTCAGAAGAACCAAAAATTGAAGTAGCGACCAAGTAACGAAAGGAAAACCACACAAATACTATCACTATGCAGAGCTCATCGCCATGTCGAACAGTCACTTCCATTTGATAAAAAAAAAAAGTAATTCTGGGCATATATGGATTTAATAAACTGATGCGTCCACTATGACTTACGGTACGTCTGTATTTCTGTAGAATGGACGCTATCGCTAATGACTCTACTTCTACTCTACGCTTAGTGCCGGAAGGTGAATATCAAAGTGAATGAGTGCAGACGAGCCTAGAGATGGGCAAAAAATAACACAACAGTTATTTTGGAACTGTTCCGAACTCGGAACTGGTCTCTAAGTGAACAGTACGCCAGAACATCCTGTTCCGAAAGAACAGTGCTCCGTATCGCCTGCACTCGACGGGACTGGTCTACCAACACCCTGTTCGGAAGGAACAGTGTTCTGTATCGCCCTGTCTCATAAAACTAACTGATATTATTAGAACTCATAAAAATATTTATTGGTTAACCAAATTCTGTTTCATAAAGGTGTATACATGACTAATAAAATGTCTTCACTAGTTAATTAGTCAGCTGATCCAATTGGAGGTTAGAATCGGTTTGTTGCATATGTTCTTGGTTTGTGTTTGTTCCCAGCAGTAAGCTATTGCTTGACTACAACTGGATATTAATCCATATCTTCAATAGGGTCACTTGATATTTTCGTTGTTCTGACTTTCGGTACATAGGAGAATGGGTACCGGTAAAAAGATTTAAAGTAATGTGAGAGAAGAAATGTTATTTGAGGAAAGTTTTTGGGCTGCAGCCTATTGCACACTCTATAACCCTCCATTATTTTTCTTTTTTATGTGCTCTTAAAAATCTCTGTTGAGATGGACTAGCAACATCTTGGTTTACCGGTGGTATAAGCGGAGCATAAAAGGATAGACTGAGTCTCCGAGCAGAACTGCACCAGAAAAAGGTCTCCATCCATCAATCATCTTATTGTTCAAGTCACTTAGCCTTAGAGCCCTAGCATCGTTAACACTTCCAGGCCAATTCTCACAACATAATAGAATTCTAAGTGGTGGTGATGATGATTATTGTTTTAAGAGGAAGTACAACTAGGCAACCATCCTGTATATGATACTAATCAGAGATAAAAAATGGAAGGGATCCGATTCTTCGAAAAGTGAAGGTATCGTCCAACGGTAGACAAGGGCCATGAATGGCGTGAAAAAGAAAGACTACCTAGGCCTGGCAACCTAATACCATCGGGGTCAGAAAAGAACAAGAGTTGACCAAGGGAGGTCGGATAGGATAGCTGGAAGTGGCACAAGTAAGTGGGAGCAATGCCAGGACTCAGCTATGAGCCCCGTGGTCGCCAAACCACGCTATCAACAGTAGGCTATAATTCTAAATTTGGCCCACATATGAGTATTACATTCAAGGAATGTTTCCCATACCAATCAGCAAATGCTGGTTCATACGCACTTGGTGCATCAATTTCTGGCGTTCCACCAAGTACTCCTCAAACTAAAGGAATACCGGCAAGTTCAGTGAATATGACAAATGCAGCACTTCGCCATAGTCAGCTAACCAACATGTGACATCATGAGGAAGAGTGTCATCTGGCGCTGACATAACTCTCCAGATTGTAGTTTTTTAAATACCATGTATATCAGAAACAGAATGCTACTGTGTACCACTACCTAACCAGTTCAGTGCAATCTGAAGCTGCTGTGTTGAGGTTAGTGCTTCATTCCTTGCATTCTCCTATCAAGCACATATTCAGATGTTCTGTAATCCGACGTAAATCTCTCACTGTATTCATATGTTTGCTCCGCACCAGTACATTCGCTCCTCATCACTATTTGAATCAGAGTCAACCCGTTCACTGATCTTCACAATTTAATGCCAAAATATTAAAATACCACTCACTTTGCTTTTTTTTTTTTTTTTTTTTGCTTTACGTCGCACCGACACAGATAGGTCTTATGGCAACGATGAGACAGGAAAGGGCTAGGAGTGGGAAGGAAGCGGCCGTGGCCTTAATTAAGGAACAGCCCCAGCATTTTCCTGGTGTGAAAATGGGAAACCACGGAAAACCATCTTCAGGGCTGCCGACAATGGGGTTCGAACCCACCATGTCCCGAATATTGGATACTGGCCGCACTTAAGCGACTGCAGCTATCGAGCTCGGTCCACTCGCTTTGGTTTCACTAATAATATAGATTATGAGTCGAAATACACTCATGGAAATAATCCCAATAATATGAGTAACTTTTATTAGTCATATTGTCCTTGAAACTGTTTACAAATATTATTAGGAGTATCTACTAATAATTTTTACTCATAAACGAATAGGCCTAACTAATATTATTACATAATAACTCTATGAAACGTAATGTTCATAATATTAGTTAATATTATTGGTTTCTTACTAATAATATTAGGGAAAAATGTTTTATGAAAGTGGGCTCTACTGTACACTCGGCGGGATTGGTCTAGCAACACCCTGTTCCAAAAGAACAGTGTTCTGTATCCTGGTTGCCTGATTGTTCCGACTCTGGGCGAAAGTGAGTGCTATTTCTCTGCGCTGGCTTCGAAGTTCTTTGAAACTTGACTGCACTGGAGCATTAATGGAAGGGGAAGGAACCCACAAAATATGAAACTGTAAGACGTAGAGGCGCGCATCTCAGTCAGTATTTTGAGAGACAGCGAAAGTGTGCATGGCACTGATTTTTAATCTTTATTCGTATGAATTCTTGCTGCGTGAAACCACGTGCATCGTCATAGTATTCTTTTAGCGCGATTTACGGCTGTTTGTGTTGCGCTATCCACTATGTTATTGAACAAGGCCTAAACATTTCATATTTTACTGGTACCTGTCTTCTTAGTTAATCTAAGTTATTCTGTCTGTCGAAACTAATTTATTTATTTATTAGGCTGTAAGATACCTGAAAAATGAAACATTTAACAACTGATCACAGCTGAAAATTAAATTCAATTTAATTAAGGTGTTTCTTTCTCAGGCTTCATTAATACCCACTTTTTTTATAAAAAACTATATTTCAGCGTTCTGTACCGACATAAAGAGTAAAGCATGAAATTAATAGTGAGGAGCCAGTTTTAGAATGAACATTTATGAGGTTCGTTAATGTTTTCTAATTCCCCACTGCCTAAACCTTTTACTGTTATTTTGGAACTGTTATTCGGAACATGGTATTTTTTCGGAACCGGAACTGTTCCGGAAAACGAACAACTTCGCCCATCTCTAGACGAGCCCTAACACACACTCCTGCTTAGCGCACATGCAAGCCTACGTCACGAGGGAATCTGCTCGACACACCAGCTCGTGACGTCAGCACTCGAGCCTGTTGGGGTTTTCCCAGGGAGACAGC
Source organism: Anabrus simplex (assembly GCF_040414725.1). NCBI lineage: Eukaryota > Metazoa > Arthropoda > Insecta > Orthoptera > Tettigoniidae > Anabrus > Anabrus simplex. Next base: position 39,813,895 of record NC_090278.1, on the reverse strand, counting down.
TAAGACTCAGGGATTCTCCCCGTAGTTCTATTCCCACGAATATAACGTGACTACTTATTAATACTGAAAACATTTCCTAGCGGACAAAGTACTACGAAAAACGTAAAATGCAGCAATTTACTCAATTGTGCCGAAAGTTAAAGAGCTAAAAGGCCCAAAAAGGTCTCAAATCGTGAGTCTTGGATAGCTCTATCAAAATAAAAATAAAATTAAAATCTGAAAATCACTTCCACCTGGCAAGTTCGCCGTGCGGTTAGGGGCACGCAGCTGTGAGCTTGTATCCGGGAGATACAGCGTTTAAACCTCACTGTCGGCAGCCCTGAAGATGGTCTACCGTGGTTTCCCATTTTCCCACCAGGCAAATGCTGAGGCTGTACCTTAATTAAGGCCACGGCCGCTTCCTTCCCATTCTTAGGCCTTTCCTATCCCATCGTAGCATTAAGTCCTATCTGTGTCGGTGCGACGTAAAGCAGCTTGCAAAAAAAAAAAAAAAAAAAAAAAAAGGGTCCCTTATTGTATAATGGGGAGAAGGAAGTATAATTTTACTGTTAAGTTGGAGATGAGCTACAATTGCTTCAAAAAGGGGTGTCGTCCTGATTGCGAACAGAATTGGCGTCAGTATACACAGTCCTAGTCCGCCTCTGTGGTGAGTGGTTAGCGTGATTAGCTGCCACCCCCGGAGGTCCGGGTTCGATTCCCGGCTCTCCCACGAAATTTGAAAAGTGGTACGAGGGCTGGAACGGGGTCCACTCAACCTCCGGAGGTCAACTGAGTAGAGGTGGGTTCGATTCCCCCCTCAGCCATCCTGGAAGTGGTTTTCCGTGGTTTCCCACTTCTCCTCCAGGCAAATGCCGGGATGGTACCTAACTTAAGGCCACGGCCGCTTCATTCCCTCTTCCTTGCCTATCCCTTCCAATCATCCCATCCCTCCACAAGGCCCCTGTTCAGCATAGCAGGTGAGGCCGCCTGGGCGAGGTACTGGTCATACTCCCCAGTTGTATCCCCCGACCAAGAGTCTGAAGCTCCAGGACACTGCCCTTGAGGCGGTAGAGGTGGGATCCCTCGCGAAGTCCGAGGGAAAAACCGAACCTGGAGGGTAAACAGATGATGATGATACGCAATCCTAAAGTACTAATTCATCTCCTTCGTGTACAATCTATCATGCGTTATTTAATGTATAATGGGAAAGTGCCAGATGCATTGGGGGGTGGGGGGAGGGCATTCATCATAAAAAATATTGCAAAGCAAATCTATCACCGCTCAGACCAAGGACTTGGAGTAGTGGAAGATAAAGGCTTCTACTATTCGTAAAATCGGGAGTAAATTGTTAACTCTATACCCGGCAGCCGTTGTCCCCCAAGAATCTACTTCGTACTCACTTTTAGTGTGAGCTGAGTAAATCCCAGCAAAGTGTGCCTCTCCAGAAGTGAACATCTCGCCTCTACATTTTACGACTTCCTGACGGGGAATCGAACCATGTCCTTATGCGTGAAAGGAGCACGCCTTTACCGCCTCAGTTAAGCAGCCCCTGTTGATGCAAAATATTCACAACTGTATGCTTTGGAATAATAATACACTGTTGAACAGGTCTTGTGAATATTATGTAAATATATGTCTATGGAAATACGGTAACTGTATATAAGCACACTATGTGGAATATAATTGCATATTTTAATATTGTAATTTTAAGTGGGGATGGAGGCACATTCGAGTATGACCTTTCGCCATTCACCGTCCCTCAATTGTACCTACAATTTGAGGAAAATAAATAAATAAATAAATAAATAAATAAATAAATAAATAATAATAATAATAATAATAATAATAATAATAACAATAATAATAACAGTAGTGGTACGGTCTCAACTATCATGCGCAGACATTCTGATATGATGCTAATTAGGTTGCTTGAGTGTAATCCTGACGTTACATGTTACTCTGCCAGAAGGTAAAGAAACCTCTCAAGGGCGATCTATGGCTGAATTTTTTAATTATGTCGGATAAACACTACATGGTCCGCCTCTGTGGTTAGTGTTAAAAGGCCCGAGTTCGAATCCCCGGTCTGCCACGAAATTTGAAAATTGGTACGAGGGCTGGAACGGGGTCCACACGCCCTCCGGAGGTCAACTGAGTTGAGGGGGGTTCGATTCCCTCCTCAACCACCCTCAAAGTGGTTTTCCGTGGTTTCCCACTTCTCCTCCAGGCAAATGCCGCGATGGTACCTAACTTAAGGCCACGGCCGCCTCCTTCCCTCTTCCTTGCCTATCCCTTGCAATCTCCCTCCCCCCCCCCCAAAGCCTATGTTAATTGATCCGAAAAACATATTTTACGCATCACAGGATTCATATTACGAATTAACCGAAGTTCAAATTTTTTAAGCCTTTTTAATTTTTATCTGCCTGTCTGTTAGGTCATCAGCCCAGAGGCTGGTTGGATCCTCAAATAGCATCACCAAAGGCTACGCAGTTATAGGGAAACCACAAAAACCAATGGCAGTACCAAAATGAGGCGTACTAGGCAAGATGAGGAGTGAGGTAGTTTGCCATTGCTTTCCTCACTGGGCCAGACAGTGCTATTGTAGCACAACTAACCCTATGAGCAACACCTTTCATAACACTCAGATGCACTAGTCGTGCTCTGAATGCCATTACTCAGCACCACCCATACCCCAGCAGTTTACATATTGCCACAGCCATGGATGAGACTGGGACTTTGTGGAAGCTACACTTTGCTCTCTGGCCTGTGCCAAGAGATGGATGCAAAAGTACTGTAATCATCAAGAAACGACAGCAGGCAGTTTAATTTTTATACATATCCTATTCTCATCCCCCAATATTTCCTCTCGGTACATATTACATAGCTTAGTATTTAGTTTTCCTGTTTCTGCTGTTCATACTGTTCCCGATACTAATGCTCTCTCAGAATGCTGAAAATGCACGGGCATCGCCAACGTACGGGATCACACAGTATTAGCGAGTCACAAGAAACATTAACTGCTTTACCCGACATTTTCCCTTCTGTGTTAGTGGCCTTGGCTTGTCACAGGACAGCCCTGTCATGCAAAGCCTCCCAGCGATCTAACATATGGGCAGCAGTCACTCGATAAAATGAGATTTCACTTCGTGCAGGTGTGTGTATAAACATCACCGTTGGTCGAGATGGATAGCCAGTGCTCCTAATGCCAGTAGCACCCGCAGTTCCAGACATTTAAACATACACAAATAAATGTTATTCCTACTTACCACTGAACAGTTCGTATCTGAAAACTCCCTCTAGGAATTACACATCTCGCCTTCTAATTATATCTGTCGAAAACTTGAATGCTTCTGCTCTGTTTTCCGTTGCGCTCGGGTACACAAACACTTTACCACCGTATTGGATATGAAAGGACACAGTAAAACAAAACCTTGCACAAATATAACACAATATTACGTACGATACACTGAAACTCGCGGATATTTTACCGACCGATACGTCCCGCTGTTCATCATCAAACCGGTGTTATTACACTAGTTGGAATGATCGTCGCCAAATTTTGACGTCACTACCAAAGAGGATATATGTCAAAGAACTTCCAGTTGCGAAGCTCTCTCTCTAGGTGGAGCTGGTAGACAACGCTGAATAGTCATTGGGAGATTTCTCTAGAATTCAAAATTCTTGTAGGTATACACAGCGATCAACATTTTGACGGGCTGGGAGTTATTCGAAAATTTCTGTAACGTAACGCCACAAAATGAGTGACGAAAGTGTAGCCATAGCAACCGTGCAGGCAGCGATGTAAGGTATGGATGGACGGTCAAACAATGTTACCCAGCAACCATGCAGGCTATGTCTTATAGTTGGTTGCCATCTAAAATTAGTAGCCGGTGATGGATGGTGGTGGTGGTGATTATTGTTTTTAGAGGAAGTACAACTAGGCAACCACACTCTATATAACACTAATCGGAGAGAAAATATGGAAGGTATCCGTCACTTCGAAAAATGAAGGTTTCGCTCAAAGAAAGTCAAGGGCCACGAAGGGCGTGGAAATGAAAGACTCCCTAGCCCTCAAGTACTCTAATACCGTAGGGGTCGGAAAAGAGCAACAATTGACCAAGGGAGGTCGGATAGGATGGATGAAAGCGAGGAGCCTGGCACAAGTGAGTGGAAGCAGTGCCAGAACTCAGCTGAGTGTCCCGTAGTTCGCCAACCCACGCTCGCAAGTTCAGAGCCCATGAGGGCCCTTTAAGTCGCCTCTTACGACAGACCGGGGATACCGTGAGTGTTATCCCACCACCCCTACCCACAGGGGCAGACTGTATCTTATGGTTGGTTGTCATCTAACATTAGGTCTTGCTCTGTGGCTAAATTGTTAGCGTACTGGCCTTTGGTCACAGGGGCCCGGGTTCGATTCCCGCCAGGGTCGGAAATTTTAACCATTATTGGTTAATTTCTCTGGCACGGGGGCTGGGTGTATGTGTCGTATTCCTCATGATTTCATCCTCATCACGACACGCAGGGGAAGTATTAATGACAGTGAAATAGAAGGGGAAGACTTAGTGGTGATGGAGGCACTTTTGTGTATGTGGGGCTATGCCCTTTCTCCATTCACCATCCCTAAATTGTAACTACAATTAGTGGAAAATAATAATAATAATAATAATAATAATAATAATAATAATAATAATAATAATAATAATAATAATAAAGTAAGTTTGTTACACAAGAACCTCGTTTATCCGTCCCTCATTAATCCGAATCTCCGGCTTATCCGGATCGAAAATAATAAAAACATATTTCTACTTGCACAGTATTTCTTCTACGGGGTCGATTCTTCTGGAATGTCTTTTCCGCCGCCAAGGATAGTTAAGGACAGGAATTGGAAGCAAGTCGGCCGCGGTCTATCAAAGGTACCGTCTCGGCATTCACCTGGAATTGAGAATGGGAAACCTTGGACTCTTCTGAGTAGTGATGGGCTGCGAATGGACTCGCGAAGAATCGAGTCTGGGACCGTAAAACTCGAGGTACTCGAGGCCGAGGACGCTGGCAGCGCTATCTGCGAGCTGTGTATGGAAACAACACGATGCATAATATTGTAGGTAGGCCAAGGACAAGTATTGGTTCCGTTTCCCAATAATGCACAGTGATATAATGTACAAACTAATGTTGCGATGCGGTAATGAACATCACTTTAAAGAAGTGTATACTCAGTCACCCTCTGAAACAGTCATTAATCCAAAAGGATACATACAGTACATTACCGAAAAAATGAGTATGATATTACACGGCAGGATAAAATACCGGAGGTGGAAACAATACAATTATGTTATTCTTGGATACCTCACCAAATGCCCAGAGCATTCCGTCAATCAATTGAACGTTGTGGACGTTGAACTAGGGCATGCCTTGTTCTACTGCACAACAAGATATACAGCCGAATATGTACCTTATGCCATATTTACAGGAATGTATAGACCTACGCAACAAAATCTTATTGTAACGTAAAGTAAGGAACGTGTGGACACAGGTGCTTATGTACCACAATATCACCGCCACACAGTCCGGCTCCATGGCCAAATGGTTAGCGTGCTGGCCTTTGGTCACAGGGGTCCCGGGTTCGATACGCGGCAGGGTCGCGAATTTTAACCATCATTGGTTAATTGTTCTGGCACGGGGGCTGGGTGTGTGTGTTGTCTTCATCATCATTTCATCCTCATGAACATCACTTTAAAGAAGTGTATACACAGTCACCCTCTGAAACAGTCATTAATCCCGAAGCATACATACAGTACAAATCGAAAGACCTGTATCTGGCGAGCCGAACATGTCCTCGGAAACTCTCCGCACTAAAAGCCATACGCCATTTCATTTTACGGCGCACAGTGTGAAATTTTAGAGATCAGGCAGGACAAAAGTACATTTTAGACTAATCTATTTCTACAATTTTATAAAGGCGATTATTTTACGCTCTTGACTTCCTTTGGCCAATACCTTAATTTTTTCGACCACCAAGCTCGATAGCTGCAGTCGCTTAAGTGCGGCCAGTATCCAGTATTCGGGAGATAGTAGGTTTGAACCCCACTGTCGGCAGCCCTGAAAATGGTTTTCCGTGGTTTCACATTTTCACACCACCGGGCGAGTTGGCCGTGCGCGTAGAGGCGCGCGGCTGTGAGCTTGCATCCGGGAGATAGTAGGTTCGAATCCCACTATCGGCAGCCCTGAAAATGGTTTTCCGTGGTTTCCCATTTTCACACCAGGCAAATGCTGGGGCTGTACCTTAATTAAGGCCACGGCCGCTTCCTTCCAACTCCTAGGCCTTTCCCATCCCATCGTCGCCATAAGACCTATCTGTGTCGGTGCGACGTAAAGCCCCTAGCAAAAAAAAAAAATTTCACACCAGGCAAATGCTGGGGCTGTACCTTAATTAAGGCCACGGCCGCTTCCTTTCCTCTTCCTTGCCTATCCCCTTTCAATGTTCACATTCTCCCCACAAGGCCCCTGTTCAGCATAGCAGTAGCTGAAGAGTTATTTTACATACTGATAAAGCTACAGCACACAACACAGTATTATTTGTATTACAGAGGGTTATTCCAAACAGGACGTTGTAGTGCAGAGCTTCTTTCGTCAATAGGAGTACGGTAGTTATTTTTTGAAAGAATGCTGGTTTTCCAACCTGTTCCAATAATAACCATCCCTTGCTGCCACTCACAACAGTCAGAAAGGCTTTTGAAGTAATTAGCCAGTTCTGAGAATCCAGTAGTCAACGAAGATGCCATAACAACGACATCTTCCTTACCTAAACTTTAAATACTGAAGTTTCGAGCCTGTTTATAACTCTCGGCAATCAGTGTAGTTAAGTTGTACGGTTGAATTGTAAATTATTTGGTCCTAGGAACGAGATTATTTCTTAATATTGTGGCGATCAGTGAGTTTTGGTTACTATAATTGGAATATGAATTTCTTGTGTGTGTGTTCGTACCATGTAAGTGTATTATTTAATTTCCTTTGGATTTGAAAACTGAATTATGTAATAATTATGATTATTATAATCGTTATTCATGGTAATAATATGCAGCATTGTACAACGAAATAAGCTTGTAACGTTCCTTGTCAGGAAACGAGGGGACCATTTTCAATTACTTTCAAGTGGTGAGTAATGTAAATTCAAGGAACGTAATGCTTCTCGTGGAATTTACTCATTGAATTGTTACCGCATAGCACATTTTTATAGAAATATTATGTTAATAATTTAAATAAAATATCACATTGCCAAAAAGCTGCGCACATCGCGATGAATATCCAACTCTACACCAATATTCTCATTTCTTTCGAATAAGGGTAAGAGAAACTTATGGAAAATGAATATCCTAACCAAAAATGTAACTATTAAGAATACAGGAGTATGTTTCACTCATTTTCCCGAGCTTGAGGGTGAGTTTTGCTTTTGACTTTTTTCTTGTTGTGTAGATTTAAGGCAGTGCGATTTTACTGTTGATAAAAGCACTCCTAAAAGTAACATAGATGAATCATTAACCAAGTGAGCCTACATTTATGTTATTTCTTGGGTTAGGTAATATTAAGAACATGCAATAAAGACGGAATAAAGTTCAAAATATAGAACTAAATGCAGTTTATGGAACCCAACCTTCTATTAAATGAGTTTGGCATTGTTATACATACACTTTAAAGAATTTAAATTAAACTATTGCTGGTAGAAAATATTTCGGTATTATAAGCAATGCAACTTAATTCCTTCTGTGATAGTACCAAGAGTTCCAAGAAAATGAACCCATGAAAGCTGTACTGCATTTATGATCATCTAGAAATATGGTGGCACAGCCATATTATTATTATTATTATTATTATTATTATTATTATTATTATTATTATTTGTGTATGTTCATTGTCTCCATATTGTTATTGATGCACACTTGGGCACAGAGACGAACCAATCGTTATGCATTAACCATTTTGATCACATTTGAAGTCTACTTCTCCTGGTACGTCACTTACGAGATATCAAACGATTACGGTGTTAATGATCTAACCTGTTATATTAATACAATATTTGAGAATATTTCTTAACTACAATACACAGTCGTATGGAGAGCTTGCAATACGCGGGTCGGAAGGATGAAACTGTTCGCCTCTTTGCGTGACGTCATCAGAGTTACACTACGGCCGTGACGTCATCAGAGCTACACTACGGCCTGTATATTACGAAGGCAATGATTAACAGGATGCAAGCAATGTCTTGACAAATTAAAATTACGTTGCCCCGCCACCTTTTAGTTTTCTGCCTCCAGGAAACATGCCGGAGCAGCTTTCAACCTTCTTCAAATATGTCAGGCCATCCGCCACTCTATGTAGAATAACTTACAGGTCGTTGGTCAGCTGAGTCTGCCATTAAGACCAAGTCGTCGGGGACCTTCCCTAATTAGGTCGAAGCAATGCCAAATTCACGTTCGCTAACCTTCGCCCCATTAAGTTGAGAGCTACAGGATTGAAGATTAGTACAAAGAGCCAGCCATTACTATACATTCATTTGACTCAGACATTTGGGTTTTTTTAGCAGCATTTTACTCTTTGGATGTTAATGACGTCACCGAGAGTTTACACGTCCAAGAGCGCTTTCTGTAATACACAAAGGAGTCGCACTTAACGAGAGAATGTGCTTCTCGCATCCTTGAGTGTCGAGCCATTTTAACAGGCAGCTGTTCTAGAAGTCTGGGAGAAAATGACATTTGTGCCTCTCAGTTATCCATATTTCACTCCTTTAAAGAAACAAATTGAGCTCATTTCTTTGCTAAAACATGGCACTTTTCAATTTCTTTTCTCTTGTTCGCACATTCTAGTTGGAAATAAGAACATTCGTAACTACTTGCAACAACTTCGATACGGGTATCATCAATCAATACTGATCTGCATTTAGGGCAGTCGCCCATGTCACAGATTCGCTAATTAATTGTTTACCTCGTTTTCTCGTCAATAATTTCAAAGAACTTGGAAATGTGTCCAGTAGCTCTCTTAGTAAATTATTATGATTTCTTTCTTTCTTTCTTTCTTTCTTTCTTTCTTTCTTTCTTTCTTTCTTAGTCTGTATAACCTCCAGGGTTGGTTTTTCTCCAAGACTCAGTGAGGGATCCCACTTCTACCGCCTCAAGGGCAGTGTCCTGTAGCGTGTGACTTTGGATCGAGGGATACAACTGGGAACGAGGACAAGTACCTCACCCAGGCGGCCTCACCTGCTATGTTGAACAAGGGTCTTGTGGGGGGATGGGAAGATCGCAAGAAGGAAGAGGGAAAGAAGCAAGGCTTGGTGCAAAGTTTACAGATGCAGTCGTGATACGGTTCAATCTCACATATCTTCCCATGGAAACCATGGACGGCGAAACGTGTGTATAGGTGGAGGGATTGAAAGTTTTTATAAGCTCCTGGAGAGGATTGCTATGCCATCTGCGTTCATGAACAGTATAACGTCTCTTGTGACTACGACCTGGTCGATGTCCGCTGTCATTATGTTGAAGAGAATCGGGCTCATCGGGTCTACTTGAAGGACTCCTCTTGTTTGGGTGATTTCCTTCGACATCGGTATGCCATCGTATATTGTCACATAGTTAGCGTTTAGAATTGACTTGATTATTTCTAGTTCATAGTTTGATTTACCCAGTACATTCTCTAGTTTGTGGATGAGTATCTTCCTGTTGATGCTGTGGAATACTTTGGAGTAGTCTATGAAGATGGCGTACAGTAGGGTGCCGGGTTGAGCTATGGTCGTTGTTATTTCTTGGCTGACGTCTTGAATAGCATGGAGTATTGATCTGCTGGGGTGAAACCATATTGATTCACTGGGATGTTGGCACGTACGGCACTACGAATTGTGGTCACTTTTGGCACGTAGGACTGATAAAAATGTTCAACCTGAATTTTGGCGCAGTTTTCATGAGCACCATCTTTTGCAATTATTATAATGAATCCAAACGTCATCATAATACTTGTCACATACAGCGCAATTTGTTTTTGGTTTCTTCCTTGCACCTGTAGTGAACAGTTTCTACATTTCTGGGGTAGTGTTGACGTCCGCGTTGGTCGTTCGGCCATGGCCTTCTAAGCGACCGCTGCTCAGCTCAAAGGCCTGCAGATTACGAGGTATTGTGTGATCAGCACGACGGATTCTCTCGGCCATAATCTTGGCTTTCTAAGCGAAACAACTTCCAGGAAGAAAGCTACCCTCGGTTGTCTTGCTGCTCTTGCCTTAGACAGAGGGTGACCAAACTTGCAAATACCAAAAATTTGATTGGTCCAAATTACACGCAGGTCCAAATTACACGAATTTCCCCTAATAATTCTATTTCGATTTATTGGAACTCTTTATCTCCCCTGTGGGCGAAGTCAAATGATGCATTATATGTACCCCTGCATGTCGTAAGAGGCTACTAATAGAGAAACAGCCAAAGAATGTGTACTCATTCTCTCGTCTTCTAATCCCCAAAACATATCCATGATAGTATGGTTTTCCGTGTAACGGAGAAATTGGACAAGTGCGGAGTTATTATTATTACTTAGGATCATTTCAACCTCCTATGGGTTACGATTACACAACTTCCTTGACTGTTGACGTTCTTCCTTTTTACGCCAGTACTTCTTCATTCTCTGGCTCGCTTTTGCTCGTTCCTCATCCGAGAACACCCTTCTTGTTCTCCTGGATTTCTCCACGAACAGATCCGTCACCTCTGCGAATTTCCTTCTGAACACTGTTCTATTTGTAGTATCTCCCTCCTCAATGCCACATTTTAAAAAATCCTGATGAACTTCTTTCAGCCATGGTACTTGGGTCTTTCTTCTTTCCTTATTTGCTAGGCGTTCCCGTCCCATTCTTCTCAGGTGTTTATAAAAAGTCAGTCGTCTTTTTCTTATCGAGGTTGAAATGTTTTCGCATTTTTCATACAGCTCTTGATGTAATCTCAAACAGAAGGTAAACTCGTTTCCTGTTGCTTTCTTGGGTCCCAGAATTTCCCCCAGAAATTTACGCTCTTTCTTTTCCATTTCGGCAATCCCCTTTCTGGCAATTGTCTCTGCTGCAGGTTTCACCACGGTACTACAGTGTCTGAGTTTGGTTTGATAGGAGAGGAATTTGGACTTTTAAGTTTCCTGGCGTAGTCAGAATGCAATCTCCATCTTCTTTGCTCTTTCTTCGATAGCTGGCTTTTCGTCGTTGTTAGGAGTCAGAATCTCCCCTAGATATTTGAATCTGTGGACACGCTTTATGTCACCATACTTGGTATTCATTGTCCTTGTTAGTTCATTGGAACCCATGTACTTAGTTTTTTCAAAGGATATTTGCAGTCCTGCCTTTGCTGCTGTTTCTTGCAAGAGTTCTACCTGTGTACTGGCAGTCTCCAGATTTTCAACGAAGAACACTAAGTCGTCTGCAAATGCAAGACATTCAAATTTAAGCCCAGTATTTTGTTGTGTCCTATCTTGATTCCATTCGGGATATTTTGCTGACTCATTTCTTTTCGCCATTCCCTTATTATTATTATTATTTTTATTATTATTATTATTATTATTATTATTATTATTATTATTATTATTATTATTATTATTATTATTACCTTACAATGTCCTCCTCTTTAATAACGGAGGTTATCCCCATGGCACGCCGCCGAACTCATCACTAATCCCCGCACGATCCTTGAATACAGATGTTCTTCTACCCTTCCCCCTTCCCTAACCTTCCTAATTTCAAACCCTCTCTTATATTCCTTTATTAATAACCATCTCCCCTTTATCTCTTCCCATTCTTCTCCTTAATACCCTGGCAGATTACTTGAAGAGCTCTCTTCCTCCAAGGAGGGACAAAAAGGAGACTCCTTTCACGTTATGTCTTGTCGTTTGCTTCGTCGTTCTCTTTTGCCTCGCTTAAGATGATATTCTTAACTGCAGAAGAAGGAATAATTCTAGGTTATGTGTAGTATCTTTCGAGTTCACGCCACCGTCATTTGTTTTTAAGTGTGCAACCTTTACCATATAAAAAAAGAAAAAGAAAGAAAGAAAGATCGGGAGTATAAATGGCGACTTTCCTCTCACATAAGTGATGTCGTTACCATTATGTTCACACCGCATGTCTCCTGAGACCGTATTATCATATCTAGTACTGAAATTCTTAACATTTAGAAGGCGTTGTTAGGTCGTCACCCAATATGTTACTCTTTGATCATCTGTCCGTACCGGGCGAGTTGGCCGTGCGGTTAGAAGCGCGCAGGTGTGAGCTTGCATCCGGGAGATAGTGGGTTCGAATCCCACTGTCGGCAGCCCTGAAGATGGTTTTCCGTGATTTCCCATGTTCACACCAGGCAAATGCTGGGGATGTACCTTAATTAAGGCCAGGCCGTTTCTTTCCAACTCCTAGCCCTTTCCTATCCCATCGTCGCCATAAGACCTATCTGTGTCGGTGTGACGTAAAGCAACTAGCATTTATCCGTAGACAGTGTTACTCCATGCAGCACGACGTCGGCATTTAAAATACCTCTGGTGATACATTTAATATTTATTTTGCCCAATTAAAGTAATTAAAACTCACTCATAGACTGACCAACAGAGATACTTTTTCTCTGTCACCTGGCAGAGTAAAATGGAACAGAGAAATTGGCACTCAGGCAGCCTAAATAGCGCCAAATCAAAATCCCGGCACACGGTATCTGAAAACATTTCCTAGCAGACACATCCCCATACTAAGAAAAACGAAAAATTAAGCAATTTCTTCAGGAAAGTTGAAGGGATAAAGAACCCGGAAAGGTTTCAAATTGTGAGTCTCGGATAGTTCTATCAAACTAAAAATAAATAAATAAATCGAAAATCACTTCCAGGCTAACCCAGAGGAGTGCGACCGTTGCCTACGTTATAATACAAGGCCTGGAAGTAAAGCCCGTAAAAACGCTATGGAAGTGGTCACACTGAAGTTCAATGCCGGGCCGCTATGATCACTTTCTTGCCCCCTGTCTACCAGGTTCGTGTCTTTAAACGTGTTTATTAACTGAGTTGGTTGTGAATGTATTATGTATTCGTCTGATGTTAAGCATTCGCAGTTCCAGTCATGGTTTATTCACGAGAAATTAAAGGTAGTGGAATTTCGTTTCACAAGTTTCCAGTCAATGTTCGAAACATTATAGAGAGGAAGTATTACGCATGAGATACGACTTCTAGCTGATGAAATTAGGCCTCTGTTCCAAAGTTTTGATCCGAGTGACGCCATAAGAATCGGGCGATCCCAAAATTTGTCACTGGACTTTTTTGTAAACAGTGATACCGTGACCGGCGATCATTTGAGAGGCATCTTCAAACTCAGAAATCTTAAATTAGGAAACCAACTAGAAAAATAATTTTCCTAACAAATTTGGAGAAAATGAATATAGCAAGAGCTAAAAATATTGTACTTTTTCCTGAAACAATCTCTGGTTTGAAAAGTATGGAGGCTGTTTGTCCCGAGAGCATTAAATGCAGTTTTAAATAAACCATTTGTTTTATGGAGCATTTTATGAAGTTGTTCGATACGCATGACGTCTGCAACACCTCATATGGGACATATTCCAGCAATGAGAAAAATAAAACGAGCGTAATTTAGTACTGAAGATGAACGCCTCAGTTGGTTAATTGCATTATGCATTGACGAGGAACCTAACAAGCGATGACATCGAGCTCTTCTTCAGCTACTAAGACGCCAAGCGGAATACAATGACATTATAGTTCGTGTGGCAAAAGAAAAACACAGACTGTAAAGGCTGTTTAGAACATATCTCTTCTCCAGCTACTCAAAGTCCAACATTGTGTCTTATTCGTTTTGAAGATCGAGGAGCCCTCAGATAACGAAAATCATCGTCTGTGGCACTTCTGCAGTGAACGACGGAATTTGTCACTTCCGCTACGCAGTACTTGTCCCGAAGAGAGTTACTAAAAGGTGTACGTTTATTTTTTAGAAAGACATGTTCAACAGTGAAATTAAGTGTAGAAAGTGTAAAGACGACAAACCACCTCTTTATCTACTATGAACATTTCTGAGACCTTTATTAGACAATATTGCTTCGAGCCACTCAAGTAGAAGAGAGAAAGTTTTGAAACTTGATATGAAGCCCCTCAGAAGGAAAGTTTTGAAACTTCAATGACATATCCAAGCCAATGCAGCACCGCTCTATAAATAAAGTACTGTCAATACTTGCAAAAACATTCAGTTCTTTTTATTTAGGATATAATTTACTTATTGACATATACGGCCATGCGAATACAAGGGGGCAAGACGCGATCCTAGCGGTTGAATAGTGAACTAGGATGCCAGCCGTTTCCATGAGTGCATTTCAAGGCCTTGTATTATAGCGTAGGCGACGAGTGCGACAGGCTTCGGCAGCCGGCACAATTCCTATCCTCGCCGCTAGATGGGGCTTCATTCATTACATTCCTGTCCCGGTCGAATGACTGGAAACAGGCTGTGGATTTTCATTTACTTGCAGCTTAAATGCAATTTCGGAAAAACAGCCTAAAATACCTTATTTCTTTACTCGTCTTCGTTTTATTCCGGGCTGAGTGGCTCAGACAGTTGAGGCGATGGCCTTCTGACCCCAACTTGGCAGGTTCGATCCTGGCTCAGTCCGGTGGTATTTGAAGGTGCTCAAATACGTCAGCCTCGTGTCGGTAGATTTACTGCCACATAAAAGAAATCCTGCGGGACAAAATTCTGGCACCTTGCCGTCTCCAAAAACCGTAAAAGTAGTTAGTGGGACGTAAAGCCAATAACTTTATTATTATTTTCTTTTTTATTAAAATCCTAGCCAAATTAACTTATTTACATAATTATTTTGTAATGTGTTCCTTGGCTCAGTACCCTCAGGCGTTTCTTTTTATTTATTGAAAAATATCCACACCGAAGGTACTGTAGTTATAAGGGCTTAAGTGAAACTGTGCGTTGACTCAGATTAGGGAGCGTATTGGAAGAAAAAAGGCAAACTCCGAATTTAATCGACCGGATAAGGAAGATTAAGAAAAAAATTGTAATTTTTAGGAATAAATAAAGAATATATTTTCATACGTAATCATATTTTATTCACCTAAAATTCGTAGCTCATATCCCTAGGATATTTTCAACATTAAGTTGCTTGCCTGAAGGCCATGGGTTTTTTGATTCCTTATGCCCAACTGAGGAGCACGTTTGAACATATTAGCACTTTTTACTTGTGTTTTCTTCTTCCCAAGATCTCTTCATCCTCTCGCTGTGTTCATTTTTACTTCTTCAGTCCATCCTGTATTTAGTCAGGAGGGCTTTACAGAAGATTTGTGTTTGTGAATTGAGGTTCTCAATATTATTCTATCTCAAATGGTTTCTTCAATAATGCCAATTTCGTTTAGGTTTTCAGAGATTTCTTTTAGTCATTTATTGTGATTTTTCCTTGATAAGGTTAGGTAGAAAATTTTCTTCGTGAGCCTGTTACTCTCCATACAATATAAGTGACCATAAAATTGCAATCGCCGCTTCCAAATGGTATCTTTTTTTTTTAACTTGATAGATTCCATGTGATTTCTTTTTCATCCAAATTCCACTTTTCGCATTTTGGTTTTTAAGATTTATACGAAGATTTCCCTTTCTTGTTTTTTAAAATACTTTTTCGAGATTTTTCACCAATTATAATTGTTTCAGATGCATAAAATGCTTCTGTTTTAACTACTATGTTATAATGCCGTAATTTTGCCTTTTTTGATTGGATATTTTATTGTATCTGTTCCAAGTAATTTTGTTTGCTCTTTGAAGTTTTGCAGTTCTTTCTTTGTTAGCTTCCTGATTTTACCCTGCTGGGGTCGATAACCTAGATAATAGGTCCCTTGAAACAACAAGCATAATAACCCTGTTGGTTCAATAATTTCACCTATTTACTTGAATGTGTCTACTTGAGCGATATTTCCATATTTGGTGATTATCGGTTGACTGTTGAAACCTGATCTAGTCCTTTCCACATCCTTTGTCTTTTCGTAAGAAATTTGGAGTCTTGTTTTGGCTGCTATTTCATAGAGTTTTATTATTATTATTATTATTATTATTATTATTATTATTATTATTATTATTATGTGCAAATACGGTAAGCCTATTAGAACTACGCAAAGTATTATCGGCACACTTTTTAGCGATAGATTTGTGTACGGGAGTGAGGAGTAAGGAGGGAAGAGCTCTCCCGGTTCCGGTAATACTGCCAACTGAATGGAAATGAAATCTGAATTGAATCGATAGTATGATCGATCAATATGATTTTTCTAAACCTTTATTATCTTAAGCCAATAACTCTGTCACACACATATTATTATAACATTATATAACATTTCTCGATGCGAATCTTGTTCCTAGCATGAATTCTATAGTTTGGCTTTGCTGTGCAAACAACAACAGTACTAGTACATAAAGTGAACGCCAGATGTCGCACGGCGATGCATAATCGATTCATAGTTTGTGTTCAAACAAGACCGACTACAATATATCAGACCGCAATATCAAAACCAAGATGGTGGACGTCGTGGGCGCAGTAGCTGCCGACTGATGAAGGTTAGGGTAGCACGCAATAACTTCATTTCGACGATAAACCAACTCACGATTTTCGGAGAGTCGGAATTTAGTCCCGCAGGAGTTGTTTTACCTGCCAGTAAATTTACCGACACGAGGCTGACGTATTTGAGCACCTTCAAAAACTACCGGACTGAGCCGGTATCAAACCCGCCAAGTTAGACTCAGAAGGCCAGAGCTTCAACCGTCTGAGCCACTCAGCCCGGCGTCACATTAAATTACTTGTGTTGATACCACTGAAAGAGCTACACAATATCTGGTTCAATCCGCCAGAAATTACGAAATTATCACGTACATATTTTGCAAACGGTGGTAGGTAATTTAACAAGATAAATGTAACATCATAGGGAAAATCACTGTTGCACGTATGAAAACGCTTCGCGAACAAGTACTCATCATATAAACAACTAGAATCACAGATATTCTGCTAGAATAGAGGGACAACCCCACAGCAAAAGAGAACAACAAGCTGATTATTTCGAAATTTCATTTAGTCAAATAACGTTTTCTCTTAGATTACACTTCGCTGGATAGATGGAAATACACTATAAAACTGTTAAAATTATATTTATAACATCATTTTGAATGTTTAAAAATAATTTAAGGTGCGAAATTCCTCAACTTATTCACTCTCATAAGAACTATGAAACATAACGTGTTGCCTTAGTTTCGAAGTGGTGGAAAATTTCTAATGTTTAGCACTCGATGAAAATGAAGGAAATGAAGTACACCCGAAATGATTATGCCAGCGCAATGAACAGCCCCGGTGATGTTAAGCCTTCCTTACTGGAAACTCTTATATCATATGTTGACATATGATATAGTAGCACTTCCAACCATGGTGGTAAACTTAACAAGGAAGTGTTCAGACACTAAAGATATAATAGGATTTTCCCCATTGTAGAACATGAGTAAAACAACTCTATTGACTGTAAACAATGATGTCTTTTACCTACATGGACGAGCTTCAGTTTGGTACCAGATATCCACAGCATAAATCGGAAGGTATTGGTACAATAAAACCCCTGAGTTACAGACGAAGCTAATCCCTGTAAGTCACTATTTCTTCTGTGTAACAGTGTACAGATTGCTCCATCTGTCACACTATAAGTTTTGTTATACACCAAGATCTAGCCAAATGTTCCCGTAGGCAAGCACAGATTCTTTCAAAATACAATTACATCTAAATCACGCGACACTTTGAAGCACATAGACACTGAAGGAACATCACCATATCAATTATCAGCTATCTAAATTAATTGTTTTTTCGAGGAATACGAATAGGTCCACCATTTAAAATTATAAAAAATAGTCTTCCCTAATCTCAGACTTACTCTCAGATGACATATGCACACTACTGTTTTGTAGAAATATTCACGATGTATGTTCCTAATCCTCTTCTCTCTTAATGTTTTATTCCTTAGAGAACTTAAGAATAGATGTATGAGAGGCATTGCCATAGTTCGATTTAAATCCGGTTCACAACACGATCAAAACAAACATATTCTTACATGACTGCCTATAATTACAGATCCTAGTGACCACTGACCCATATAAATACACTCACACACTTATATTCTACATAGAAACTAATACTTATCGTCAACTTACAAGAAATTACTCCGACTGAATAAGAAAACAAAAACGAATAGGCTCACCATTATCGGTTGGAAAGAGATTTTCCCTAACCACAAATTTTGGTTACACACATAGCATACGATAGTTTGGTCTTTGACTTCCATATTTTCCCGGTGAATAATCCTTATTCATTTCTCCTGTAGAGATCTATCTTTAGGGAATTTAAAAGCTTCAGCAACGGTATAATTAGATCTACGAACGCAGCAGGGACGACCCATTTTGTGAAATACAGCACGGCAATACAAACACTGTTATACATAAAAAATACCATCATGTAAACTCCTAACAAAACACCATAATAATAAACAGTTATAGATTACTATTTTATCAAACATATACTTTATACTTCAATAACTCGATCAAAATAACACACTTTACAGAATGTAAACACAGATATGAACCAATCACATGTCCCAAACGCTCGCCCACGAAGTCGCCATTTTCCTCCTGAGAGTAAGTCTGAGATTAGGGAAGACTATTTTTTATAATTTTAAATGGTGGACCTATTCGTATTCCTCGATAAAACAATTAATTTAGATAGCTGATAATTGATATGGTGATGTTCCTTCAGTGTCTATGTGCTTCAAAGTGTCGCGTGATTTAGATGCAATTGTATTTTGAAAGAATCTGTGCTTGCCTACGGGAACATTTGGCTAGATCTTGGTGTATAACAAAACTTATAGTGTGACAGATGGAGCAATCTGTACACTGTTACACAGAAGAAATAGTGACTTGCAGGGATCAGCTTCGTTTGTAACTCAGAGATCGTATTGTACCAATACCTTCCGATTCATACTGTGGATATCTGTTATCAAGCAGTCTACACCAAACTGAAGCTCGCCATGTAGGTTAAAGACGTCATTGTTTAGAGTCAATAGAGTTGTTTTACTCATGTTTTTCAATGGGGAAAATCCTATTATATCTGTAGTGTCTGAACGCTTCATTGCTAAGTTTACCACCATGGTTGAAAATGCTACTATATCATATGTCAACATACGATTTAAGAGTTTCCAGTAAGGAAGGCCTGACATCACCGGGGCTGTTCATTGCGCTGGCATAATCATTTCGGGTGTACTTCATTTTCATCGAGTGCTGAACATTAGAAATTGTCCACCACTTCGAAACTAAGGCAACACGTTATGTTTCATAGTTTTTATGAGAGTGAATAAATTGAGGAATTTCTCACCTTAAATTATTTTTAAACATTCAAAATGATGTTATAAATATAATTTTAACAGTTTTATAATGTATTTCCATCTATCCAGCGAAGTGTAATCTAAGAGAAAACGTTATTTGACTAAGTGAAATTTCGAAATAATCAGCTTGTTGTTCTCTTTTGCTGTGCGGCTGTCCATCTATTCTAGCAGAATATCTGTGATTCTAGTTGATTATATGTGATGAGTACTTGTTCGCGAAGCGTTTTCATACGTGCAACAGTGATTTTCCCTATGATGTTACATTTATCTTGTTAAATTACCTACCACCGTTTGCAAAATATGTACGTGATCTTTTCCGTAATTTCTGGCGGATTGAATCAGATATTGTGTAGCTCTTTCAGTGGTATCAACACAAGTAATTTAATGTGACGCCGGGCTGAGTGGCTCAGACGGTTGTAGCTCTGGCCTTCTGACCCCAACTTGGCGGGTTTGATCCCGACTCTGTCCGGTAGTTTTTGAAGGTGCTCAAATACGTCAGCCTCGTGTCGGTAAATTTACTGGCAGATAAAACAACTCCTGCGGGACTAAATTCCGACACCTCCGAAAATCGTGCGTTGGTTTAGCGTCGAAATGAAGTTATTGCGTGCTACCCTAACCTTCATCAGTCGGCAGCTACTGCGCCCACGACGTCCACCATCTTGGTTTTGATATTGCGGTCTGATATATTGTAGTCGGTCTTGATTCAAAGTTGCCAATACGAATCTCTATCAATCAATCAATCAATCAATCAATCAATCTCTATCAATTCAGCACTAGGGTGTAAATCTATCGCTAAAAAGTGTGCCGATAATACTTAGAGGCGTTCATTTGCCTTCCTTTGTGTCCATATTTCTTTCATTCCTTTACTGTGGGCTTATTTTCTTTCTTCAGATCAGGTTGTTCCAGTCTTCTTCTTCTTCGGTCTTTCCACTTGGCCAACTTGCCATTTGAGGATTTTTGATCTGAAGATTACCCTGCTTTGGACATCTGCTGGTGTATTTCCTGCCTGTTTCACATCATGATTTCACCAATCCTATTTTCGTAGAATTCAACTTTTTGTTTTGTAAATCTGTCTGGGGGCCGAGGCGGTAAAGGCGCAGGCCTACTCGGTTCGCCCGGAAGGACGCGGGTTCGAATCCCCGTCAGGAAGTCATAAACTTTAAGAAACGAGATTTCCATTTCCGGAGGTGCATATGGCCCCGAGGTTCACTCAGCCTACACCAAAAATGAGTACCAGGTTAATTCCTGGGGGCAAAGGTGGCCGGGCGTAGAGCTAACCACTCTACTCCATCACGTGCCGAGGTTAACAATGGTGGAAGCCTTTATCTTCCACTCCTCCAAGGGCCTTCATGGCCTGTACGGAGGTGACTTTGCTTTGCTCTTGCTTTGCTCTTGCTTTGCATAGAATCTTAACCTGGGCCTATGACCTTCGACGTTAGGCCTCTTAAAACAACAAGCAGCATCATCATCAGAATCTTAACCTGCGTTTTCTAATGTCACTGTGAATATTAATTTTGTGTAACATTCGATTTCCTGTCTGCCTCTGAGTCGGTATTGTCCGTCGGCGAGTTTTGGGCCAAGAATTTTTCTTACGATTTTGCGTTCCTGATGATGATGATAATGATGATGATGATGATGATGATTATTATTATTATTATTATTATTATTATTATTATTATTATTATTATTATTATTATTATGACTCGTTGGCTGAACGGTCAGCGTACTGACCTTCGGTTCAGAGGGTCCCGGGTTCGATTCCCGGCCGGGTCGGGGATTTTAACCTTGATTGGTTAATTCCAATGGCACGGGGGCTGGGTGTATGTGCTGTCTTCATCATCATTTCATCCTCATCAAGACGCGCAGGTCGCCTAAGGGAGTCAAATAGAAAGACCTGCACCTGGCGAGCCGAACCCGTCCTGGGATATCCCGGCACTAAAAGCCATACGACATTTCATTATTATTATTATTATTATTATTATTATTATTATTATTATTATTATTATTATTATTATTATCATTATCGAAAATTCTCAGCCTGTTTCCAGTCGTTTCACCGGGTCAGGAGTGAAATGAATGAAGCCCCATTTAGCGGCGAGGATAGGAATTGTGCCGGCTGCTGAAGCCTGTCGCTCTCCTATGGGGCAATGATTAATGACTGACAGATGAAATGAAATGATATTGGAGAGTGTTGCTAGAATGAAAGATGACAGGGAAAACTGGAGTACCCGGAAAATAAAACACTGAATGTACTAACTTAATTAATTTTTACACTACAGATATAACATTACACAAATAAACTACAAAATTAAAACACTGAAGAGCGATCTTATTATCCTATAGCCTCACATGAATACACACTCACACTACGTTTTCTTCACTCATTAAGGATTTTTCACTTAATAATGCAGTGGATGACGATACATCTCATATGTAACTGAGTAAGCATGCATCCAACGATAAAAATGTCAAAGGAACAGCTGAGAATTCCCATGTAACTCAACTAACTCACGTGCCATACTTCCACCGTAACGATCAGCTGATTATTGAATTTCACGACCGCATTGTAATCGAAACAGACTTTCAACCTATTAGGTCGTGTTACGTACATGTGTACCTGTAGCTTAGATCCTTTCTAACAGAACAAAGATGGCGTAGGCTCAATTGGTAGAGCAACCGACGCGAAATCGGGAGGCTGTGGGTTCCGATCCCACTGGTGTCCGGTTGGCCATTTTTTTTTCTGTTCTTAACATCTCTTCAACACGTACCAAATGTACGTAACACGACCTAATAGGTTGAAAGTCTGTTTCGATCAGGTGATTGCTTTCCCACGCTCGCTACGAAGGCAGTGTCACTGTCATTGAGCGGCAGAGGTGGGATCCCTCCCTGAGCCCGAGGGAAAATTCAGGTCGGTAGATGCAGAGTGCGTCTCGGCCCACGGCCGCCAAACCCCTCACCTTCTCCGAACAAATCTCCCGGCCTGAGAGACGGCGTCATCGTTCAAGGGGCCCGCCTCCCCCTTCAGGGGAGGAATGAAAACACTTTTAGGAGTAGTAGGAAAATTCAATCCTGGAAGGTAAACGGATTAAGAAATTAAATAAATAAAGGTTCTTCAGTTTGCCGAAACTAATTTTGAAAGAAACCACATAATACTGTTACCATATGTTTTATTTTTCGGGTAATTTATAAATGTCTTACTCAAAATTAGTTTCGGCAAAGTGAAGAACTTAACAGTTATAAATAAACTCAGTCAAAACTGAAAAGAAGTGGCTTCAGATATCACAAAAATTAAAAAATTAAATGATGTGAAAATGTCAACTTGTTTATCATTTCTAGTGCCAATACAGGCGAGATGTTTCACATACCTACATAACTCCATCAGTTGTATCTTGCACACTTTACCTCTTTTATTTAATATGGGAATGAAATGACCTGCATTTAGCAGAGTAATTTACTCTCTTGAATAAGAGCGGAGTACAAATGGCATTTTTCTCACGGATATCTTCCTTTTTACATTTTATCGCTTGCTTCTTAAAATGGCACGTAGGCACTTAAGCAGGTCTACATTAAAAGCTTTCAATAAAAGGAATCCTTTTGTGCATATTAGACGCGCTCTTGAAGACGGTTCTGTCAGACGGTAATACTATTAGCCATAACCAAGCTGTTAAGTCTGAAACTTCTATTTTAATTCATATCTTCTTATAGTTTCATTGAATTTCTAATATATATATACAGAGTGTTTCAAAAATAGGGGGCATAATTTCAGGTATGTATTTGTTATATGTAGACAATCAAAATAGTTCATTACAACATGTGTCCGGAAATGCTTCATTTCCGACTTATGGCGTTCACAACACTGAACTTCACCGGAACGTTTTTCCTCCGCAGGTCATTGTCATTACAGAAGAAGTTCAAAATGTCCACGTCCTGCTTGAATACAGACCTCACATTGATGTCTCGTTGACCTGCGAAGACGATCCCAAACTCCAGGAGTATTGCGTATGTCCTGACACGATGCCACAATTCGATTCCGATGGGTTTCCACATCAGGAACCGGAGACGAATACACCGATGATTTTAAATGGCCTCACAAGTAGAAAACGAGAGGGTTAAGATCAGGTGAGCGTGGAGACCAAGCAATCGGGCCACCTCTACCTATCCAACGATCAGGAAACATTCGATCCAATGGTTTCCCATTTTCACACCAGGCAATGACCTGCGGAAGAAAAACTTTCCGGTGAAGTTCAGTGTTGTGAACGCCATAACTCGGAAATTAAGCATTTCCAGACACATGTTGTAATGAACTATTTTGGTTGTCTAC
Organism: Anabrus simplex; assembly: GCF_040414725.1. NCBI lineage: Eukaryota > Metazoa > Arthropoda > Insecta > Orthoptera > Tettigoniidae > Anabrus > Anabrus simplex. The sequence goes on along the minus strand of NC_090278.1, from coordinate 39,790,164 downwards.
ATATAACAACTGCCTGCTGCCATTTCTTGATGGATACAGTACTTTTGCATAAATCTCTTGGCACAGGCCAGAGTAAAGTGTAGCTTCCACCGAAGTCCCAGTCAACATCCATGGCTGTGGCAATATGGAAGTTGCTGGGGTATGGGTAGTGCTGAGTAACGACATTCAAAGCACGACTAGTGCATCTGAGTGTTATGAAAGGTGCTGCCCATAGGGTCAGTCGTGCTGCAATAGTACTTTCTGACCCAGTGAGGAAAGCAGTGGCAAACTACCTCACTCCTCGTCTTGCCTAGTACGCCTCACTTTGGTGCTGCCATTGGTTTTTGGCGTTTCCATATAACCGCATAACCTTTCGTGGTGCTATTTGAGGATCCAACCAGCCTCTGGGCTGATGACCTAACAGACAGACAGACAGACAGACAGACAGACAGACATATAACAAATACATACCTGAAATTATGCCCCTCATTTTTGAAACACTCTGTATAGAGAGATATGGAAAAGGTGTCTTAACGCAGGCCCCGTGCGCTACACTGGTAACAAACATCTTCTGTTCGCTCTGAGCTACTGTTACAGTGAAACGTCGTTGTTTTCTGTTCTCTTGCGACAGTAAACACGTTTGTGTTTCTTAACTTGTCTACTCCGGCAACGTTCTTTATTTTCTTCTTGAGACGAAGAGAAATGTTTGGAATTGACATGACTCTGATCAGATGGGATCATACGAGTTGTGTGAGAAATTTCCTTCGTGGTAACGAGTATTGCATTTGTATATAGTAGCCCCTGTGTATAAAGAAAAGGGTGATAGACATAAAGCTGAAAATTACAGGCCAGTCAGTTTGACATGCGTTGTATGTAAGCTTCGGGAAAGCATTCTTTCTGATTATATTAGACATGTTTGCAAAATTAATAACTGGTTTGATAGAAGGCAGTTTGGGTTTAGGAAAGGTTATTCCACTGAAGCTCAACTTGTAGGATTCCAGCAAGATATAGCAGATATCCTGGATTCAGGAGGTCAATTGGACTGAATCGCGATTGGCCTGTCTAAGGCATTTGATAGGGTGGATCATGGGAGACTACTGGCAAAAATGAGTGCAATTGGACTTGACAAAAGAGTGACTGAATGGGTTGCTATATTTCTAGAAAACAGAACTCAGAGAATTAGAGTAGGTGAAGCTTTATCTGTCCCTGTAAAAAATTAAGAGGGGAATTCCTCAAGGCAGTATTATTGGATCTTTATGTTTTCTTATATATCAATGATATGTGTAAAGAAGTTGAATCAGAGATAAGGCTTTTCGCAGATGATGCTATTCTGTACAGAGTAATAAATAAGTTACAAGAATGTGAGCAACTGCAAAATGACCTCGATAATGTTGTGAGATGGACAGTAGGCAATGGTATTGTGATAAACGGGGATAAAAGCCAGGTTGTGAGTTTCACAAATAGGAAAAGTCCTGTCATTTTAAATTACTGCTTTGATGGGGTGAAAGTTCCCTTTGGGGATCATTGTAAACATCTAGGTATTAATATAAGGAAATATCTTCATTGGGGTAATCACATAAATGGAATTGTAAATAAAGGGTACAGATCTCTGCACATGGTTATGAGAGTATTTAGGGGTTGTAGTAAGGATATAAAGGAGAAAGCTTATTTGTCTCTGGTGAGACCCCAACTAGAGTATGGTTCCAGTGTATGGGACCCTTACCAGGATTACTTAATTCAGGAACTGGAAAAAATCCAAAGGAAAGCAGTTCGATTTGTTCTGGGCGATTTCCGACAAAAGAGTAGCGTTACAAAAATGTTGCAAAGTTTGGGCTGGGAGGAATGGGAGAAAGGAGACGTGGTATGTTCCAAGCTGTCAGTGGAGAGATGGCTTGGGAGGATATCAGTAGACGAATAAGTTTGGATGGTGTCTTTAAAAGTAGGAAAGATCACAATATGAAGATAAAGTTGGAATTCAAGAGGAGAAATTGGGCCAAATATTCGTTTATAGGAAGGAGAGTTAGGGATTGGAATAACTTACCAAGGGAGCTGTTCAATAAATTTCCAATTTCTTTGCAATCATTTAAGAAAAGGCTAGGAAAACAACAGATAGGGAATCTGCCACCTGGGCAACTGCCCTAAATGCAGATCAGTATTGATTGATTGATTGATTGATTGATTGATTGATTGATTGATTGTATTCGGTTTGTGCTCTTATTGCTCCGATTTGCACAAGGCTGACGTAGACTTCAATTTCAAGCGATACACAGCCTTCACGCCTCGTTATATGAGGTTATAAATTGTGAATCCCTCAAGCTGATTTGCCTCACTTGCATCAACATCTTGCGTTGTCGATAACATCAAAACGTTCTTCGCCATGTTAGATACATGTAATCTACCGTTTGTGCAGCCTAATCAGGGGCAAAATGAATCAGAAATGAATGATTATGAAGCTAGCCTGCAATTAATGTGGCAGGAGAAATTGAAGTTCCTTGAAGAAAACATTGAACTAAATCCTAGGACTTGATACATTTGTACAAATACAGTCATCAACAGAAACAAATTATACATAAATCTTGAAATCGTTAAAATATGTCTTTGTGTCTAAACTGTTTCCTTACTTACTAAGTCATTTAGTGAAAACTTGCTACTGCTGGCAGCAAGCAGTGGAGCAAGGACGGTTTGTTTGGTTCAGACTAGTGTTCTTTGTACTTGTAGATTTTTTCACGGTACTTCCTGTCAATGTTGGTGTCATTCATTGGGGATAGCAATGTCAATAATGAAAGTTGTCTTGTTTACCAGTATGATGTCTGATTATTATTATTATTATTATTATTATTATTATTATTATTATTATTATTATGCCCAATTAAAGAACGCGTTCGAACTTGTTAGCTTGGTCTGGCGGCTTCTTCTTCTTCTCCTCCTTTTCTTCTTCTTCTTAAATCTCTTCATGAATTTTCTGTGTTGTCTTTTGTGTTCTCCTCTCCACTGTGTCCCAGTAGTCTTTTTAAGCATCTTCCACAAATTTGTGATTTACAACCAGAGTTCCAAAGGCTTTAGGGTTTATTTCTTGTAGATACTGCTTAATTTCTTCTTGACCTTCTTTGAATTTAATATTATTATTATTATTATTATTATTATTATTATTATTATTATTATTATTATTATTATTATTATTATTATTATTATTATTATTATTATTATTATTCATGTCTAAGGATGAAAACTATACGTTAGTGAGAGGTGGAATGTGCACCGTATGTTGAGAAGAGAAAAGTGTGAGTAAAGTGTAACGCGATCGCTCGCACGTTAGATTTTATCTCACAAGGCGCACCGGTAAAAAGAAATACCACCTTTGACAGACATATACCTTACTGTTGCGTACTGGAGTTATATGGATCACTGGCAGAGGTACTGCTTAAGGTATTACTAACATATCAGCGATATATTATTGAGAGAGTTCGAGTTATTACAAGAAATGCACGATTGTTACATTTTCTAGCAGCGCGAGCGATCGTCATTATCATTGTTGTTCACCTTCGGCTGTTCCTGAATACAATTTCATTCTGTAGCTGATGGTTCTCAAATACAGATGTATGTTATTTTAATCTTTATAGCAGCTGACAATTCATTCATTCGATTGTTGATCGAGGATGTATTTTTTTAAACTGGGTATCGGATATTTGCATGACGCATGATAACTGCGTAATTACAATTTGGTTATCTCGATGATCTTTTCGTATGTTTCCCGAATGTTTTCGTTATAGTGTGGTGTGTGTTAATGCGTGTCCTAGCTTTCTCTTCCGGGAATGAAACTTGTCGATCTATAATTATATGAATGTTATATACGAATGTAGGCCTATGCTTAACACGATTTGTTTCAGTCATTTAATGCATGATTACCATTCATTCATTTCCTAAAGACAATGCCTTGTTGACACAAACATTCGTCCCTACCTTGCCCCGCTCTTTTCATCATCACGTTACTTCTGAACCCCATACTTCCTGTATTTCTTCCAAGGCCGGCCTCTTTTTTACCTCCCTAGTACTTTGCCTTCAATATTGATTATGCGAATGATTTTTCCATGTATTTTTGTTTGAATTACGAAAATGATGCAATGGACGAAACAATGGACTGACTTTATTAAGGGAAGTGGGAATGCCTAAAAATTCCGAAATTTTCAAATGCGTCATTTTTATCTGTGAATTTTACGTTTTCAAACGGTACCTATACATTCATCATAACCCATTCTTAAGTGTTCTAAACTCCAACAAACAGTAACGAATGACAGTTTAGGGGCCATGGATTGACAACAAAAGCTTGTCTTTATTTCCCGAGTATTCATAAAGCTATGCGCTCGCGATTGTTATTCTGCCGCTATGTCTGGTTTCCGTAGAAACATTGAACTCCTTTCCGTGGAAACACTGAATTTTCCTTGGCTTGTTTGCGTTGTTATTTCGATGACATCCAGGCGGAGTTTTCACCTTCCCCAGAAGTACTTTTGTACAGATTGAGACTCTTCATTTTGGTGTTTGTGATGCAGTTTTAGAGTGTAACAATGGATACACTTCTAAACGTGAGGTCATCAAGATAACGGTGGGTACTGTGGGGAGCTGTGTGAGCAACGCTATGCAGTCAGTGGACATTGAAAAGGTTAAGAAGGCTAATAATGTTGTTTAGCAGTTAGAAAACAGGGCAGTGGGGTGAGTAAATACGGAAAAAAGGGAAAAGGTGATTGAAATGTAAGAAATTTCCCTTTTTGCCGGAATATACTAAGGACCTGACTAAAACGTAAATCGCAATTTTCCAAACAAATTTATTTTTGCAAAATATAAAATCCCCTTCTTTAAGAACTTTTCAACGTAGGAAACTGAAATTTTTAGGACTCTTTATTCCATGTGTACTTGAAATTTTAACACAGCCGTTTTTGAAAATCCAATTTACGTCATATTTTGAGGTAAAAATATGCACAAGAAACACTGCAATATTGTAATGGTACGATACGATTAAAAATCGTAAAAAGTCAGAAAATGGCATTTTAAAGCAGCGACTGTGTTAGATTAATTATGAAACATTATAGTATATCTTGAGTAGATATGATGAGATTCTTTATCATCATCATCATCATCATCATCATCATTTTCATTTCCCCTTGTTCAGCTCCTGCCAAGCCGGAGTGTTGATGGTATACCATCACTCATTTTAGACTATTGTTACACTGGGGTCGCCCTTCCCAAAGGGAATGACCGGTCTGTCTGTGGGGAAATTGTAGTGGATGAAACGCATTGGACGAGATGTTTTGGAAATAATTATTTCTTTCTTTCTTAATCTGTTTACCCTCCAGGGTTGGCTTTTCCCTCAGACTCAGCGAGGGATCCCACCTCTACCGCCTCAACGGCAGTGTCCTGGAGCGTGGGAAGGATGACCAGTACCTCGCCCAGGCCGCCTCACCTGCTATGCTGAACAGGGGCCTTGGTGGGAGATGGGATGATTGGAAGGGATAGACAAGGAACAGGGAAGCGGCGGTGGCCTTAAGTTAGGTACCACCCCGGCATTTGCTTGGAGGAGAAGTGGGAAACCACGGAAAACCACTTCCAGGATAGCTGAGGTGGGAATCGAACCCACCTCTACTCAGTTGACCTCCCGAGGCTGAGTGGATCCCGTTCCAGCCCTCGTACCACTTTTCAAATTTCATGGCAGAGCCGGGAATCGAACCCGGGCCTCCGGGGGTGGCAGCTAATCACACTAACCACTGTACCACAGAGGCGGACAAATAATTATTTACGGTCTGTTAAAGGTGACGGCGTTGCGTAAAATAAATCCAGATAAAAGGGACATCAAAGGTCGAGAATTTAACATAGGGAAGATAGGACATTCCCATTCACCAGTGTGATTGTGTGGTCAAACAAAAAATTGAGCGAAATGTCTGTGAGCATAACTTTCTGTTGGACCGTTCTGTCTGTGGAGGTAATTGTAGTGGATGAAACGCATTTGACGAGATGTCCTGGAAATAATTATTTACAGTCTGTTAAAGAGTCAATTTTCCTACCTCTGGTGAGTAAATGTGTTAAAGGACGTTCGGAAGAGAGTTGAAGGTGGATAACAATGGTTAAGAATTCAATATCTGACAGGAAAAGGTGCAGATTATTTTTTGAATTGAGAAGAGAATTGGACGAGATGCAGCACTCTTTCTCGTGAAGTTAAAAATATTTGACTGATACCAAAAGAACGGAGAGTTCGCTGAATATAGATATATAGAAGGAAGTACTTCTTTCTTGCAAAGTTTCTTGCATATGGCAAGTTCTTAGATAAGAAAAATCTCTCGGGCGGTAGGTCAAGGTATACAAACCAATCTCCCGAATGGGTGACCACTGCTCAGCCCGAAGACCTGCAGATTATGAGGTGTCATGTGGTCAGTACGACGAATCCTCTCGGCCGTTATTTTTGGCTTTCTAGACCGGGGCCGCGATCTCATCGTCAGATAGCTCCTCAATTGTAATCACGTAGGTTGCTAGTGGTTCTACGTCAAACCGACACAGATAGGTCTTATGGCGACAATGGGATAGGAAAGGGCTAGGAGTTGGAAGAAATTGGCCGTGGCCTTAAATTAAGTTACAGCCCCAGCATTTGCCTGGTATAATAATATAATTTCGTGTAAAAAAGAGGCCGAGTGCAGCCCTTGTAATGCAGACCCTCCGATGAGGGTGGGCGGCATCTGCCGTTTGAAGGTAACTGCGTGTTATTGTGGTGGAGGATAGTGTAATGTGTGGTATGTGAGTTTCAGGGATGTTGGGGACAGCACAAACACCCAGCTCCCGAGCCATTGGAATTAACCAATGAAGGTTAAAATCCCCGACCCGGCCGGGAATCGAACCCTCTGAACCGAAGGCCAGTAGGCTACGCTGACCATTCAGCCAACGAGTCGGACTTTGCCTGGTGTGAAAATGGGAAACCATCTTCTGGGCTGCCGACAGTGGGATTCGAACCTACTATCTCCCGGATGCAAGCTCACAGCTGCACGCCCCTAACCGCACGGCCAACTCGCCCGGTCACGTAGGTTGAGTGGACCTCCAAACAGCGCTCAGATTCAGTTAAAAATCGCTGACCTGGCCGGGAATAGAACTAGAGGCCTCCGGGTAAGAGGAAGGTCAAGGTATACAGAAGAGCAATAATAACGTAACGCCATTTGCAAGAGGCAGAGAACACCTTGCGCGCACCAGATATCCGTAATATCCCCGACATACCCTACAATCTAACTTTCTATCCGGCGTCTTAAATGTCCTCCTGTCTTTTTGAGAAATTGAAAACATTCAGTGGTTCAAAAATGTAATTCCAGTCGCGAAAGGAAAAATAAGTTTGTAAGTAGCTTGATCGCATGGACTTTTGGAGGCGAAAGAAAGTTTTCCATGTGGTTATTGTGATTGAAAGTGGTAAACTTTAGTAAAATATTTTAGTGCTAGTAAATATGAAACTTTGTATTCTGACCTGTTTAAAATTGCAGATCTTGTTTGCATTATTCCTCCGCATAATGCAAATGTACAGTGTTGTTTTCTGTCACTGATTTCTGTTCAATGGACTGATAATATAAGACTATTGATAGATAATGTTACGGCTATACTTTTAGTCAAATATAAGTTTATCACTTAAACTGCTCTGAGTGACTCGTTGGCTGAACGGTCAGCGTACTGGCCTTCGGTTCAGAGGGCCCCGGGTTCGATTCCCGGCCAGGTCAGGGATTTTAACCTTAATTGGTTAATTCCAATGGCACGGGGGCTGGGTGTATGTGTTGTCTTCATCATCATTTCATCCTCACCATGACGCGCAGGTCGCCTAACGGTGTCAAATAGAAAGACCTGCACCTGGCGAGCCGAACCCGTCCTGGGATATCCCGGCACTAAAAGCCATACGTTTTGCAACAAATCCGTACGTTCTTTAAATATGGTGTGTTTTACAGCAAAAGTAGGACTGGTTTTACTATATCTATATCCCAATTCCAAAGAAGTACAGTGCTAAAGAATGTTCGAACTACCGAACAATTCCACTTCTCACATGCACAAGCAAAGTTATGCCCCAGATCCTGAAAAATAGGCTTCGGTAGTATAAATAAACCGAGAACTATCTGAAGAGCAAGGCGGTTGCCGTAAAGGCAGAGTAACCAGAGATCAAATTGCTAACATTCGCTGGATTATGAAAGAGAATTCCAGAAAGATCTAAATCTGTATCTATGCTTTATCGACTGCGCTAAAGCCTTTGATTGTGTTGACCACAAATACATGCAAGAACATGAGAATACTGGACCATATTATTTGTCACCTGAGGAATCTCTATTCTGACCAAGATGATGCGTAGAGAACCCTATATGGGACAACTAAATGGGTCAGGATTGAGAAAGGCGTACTACAAAGCTGCATATCTTCACTCTATTTATTCAACTTGTATGCCAAGTATATTATGAGGAATGCCAAGTTAAATGAAAAAGAAATTTGAATAAAAATTATTGGGAAGAATATGAATAACCTCAGATATGCGGATGACAGCTGACTGATGGCAGAAAATGAAGAAGAGTTAAAGAACTTCCTACTGGAGACGAAAGAAGAAAGTACGAAGAATGTACTAATCTTGAATGTCAAGTAAATGAAAATCATTGTAATTAAACCTATCACTTCCTGGCATATAGAGGGAGTAGTTGTAGTTAATAACACACTCTACTCTTTAGTTTTGAACTGGCATTTAAAGACACAAATCCCTTCCTTCCTGTATGTACCTTGACCGCGTGGACAATTACTTGTGGAGGGGAAAGAAAGTTTTCCGTGTGGTTATTGTGGTTGAAAGTGGTAAACTTTAGTTAATATTTTACTGCTAGTAAATATGAAACTTGTTATTTTGAGCGGTTTAAAACTATAGATTTTGTTTTCGTTATTCCTCCGCATTTTCTGGAGAAAATTCCAATCCGATATCACTACGATACAAACTGCGATTCGTAAAGATAGAAAGTGCTAAGCTACTAATTTTATACTGCACCTCGGAAATAATAATAATAATAATAATAATAATAATAATAATAATAATAATGGAAAAGTTAAACATGTATTTTATGTCCGTTACTTATTACAGGTAAAATCTTCAGAGTTATCCAAAATATGGAGCACAGAAGTTCACAGATGGCACTGTCATAGCTCTAGAGAGCTGTGGGGGAAACATCCCCTTCTAGCTGCGCGATAGCTCACAAAAAGTGACTTCCATGGCGAGTTCTGCAGCGCACTGTTCCCACTGGCGATCAATATAGCCGAACGGGATTGTAAAGAACTCAGGGATGAGAAACAGGTGAGCAGGGGAATTTAAATTATAGTTTAATTAGAACTTGTTACTGCATCTGTCATGTATATTATTCGTGGCGATATTTCATATTAAGCTGCAATTTTTTGCAGTAGAAAGCTAACAATATGTGTGTAGTGCAGTGCTCCCATCTGCGAGGATGAATTTGACAGTTCTGTGTTTAACAAGATAATATTAAGAGTAATAATAGGAATTAATACGTATTTGGATAATTGATCAGACTCAAAATATAAATAACCCTGTTTGTGGTATAGCCACCAAAAAAGTGGTAAATATTCATTATCAAATCCGTCACTCGATATATGGCAGGATATAGGTACATTTATTTGGTGGAAATTATCCCAGTAGTCTCTACCGACCAGTTTTATATTGAAAGGAATACAGGTGGCGTTGCATATATATCTCACTTCTGGATTACGAGAAGCTTCCAAGTTCCATACTTGAACAGTGTTTTGCCATCATATGACAGAAACGTTCTAGGATACAATAATGTTTTAATGTTATATATTGGTGTTCTGTGGTTTTAACTTCCTTTCAAAATGCTATTGTTAACTAGGTAAAGTTTCTTACATTTCTTTGAATATTCTAACAATAGAGTGCACGTTAATTCAATGCATCAATACATGGTGAGGTACAACGTTGCCTAGAAAAACTATGCAGTTGTTTCGTCTTATAATGTTAAGATAACTTTAAAAACGGGTAAAAATTCAACCAATTATGTCGTATGTGGTAATGAAATATAGATAGCGAGTTCAAACGCGGCGGAGGTAATTGTATTTTTGAAGGGTGGGAAAAGATCAGTTCCACACATGATGTCGGGATGTAAAGGGACTCTGGCGACACATTTGGTATTTACTAGACAAAATGTATTAAAACACGGCCGTAGATCGTCCAAGAGATGCCCGCTTTAACGAAATGGAACGTCGAAATTGACACATGGCAGCTTAAATAGCGTCTGCACACGATAGCTGAGGCCATTTATTATTATTATTATTATTATTATTATTATTATTATTATTATTATTATTATTATTATTATTATTATTATCGATTAGTGAAGCCTCCGTGGCTCAGGCAGATGCACGCCGGCCTCTCACCACTAGGTTTCGTGGTTCAAATCCCGGTCACTCCATGTGAGATTTGTGCTGGACAAAGCGGAGGCTGGACAGGATTTTCACCGGGTACTCCGGTTTTCCCTGTCATATTTCATTCCAGCAACACTCTCCAATATTATTTCGTTTCATCTGTCATTCATTAATCATTGCCCCAGAGGAGTGCGACAGGCTTCGGCAGTCGGCACAATTGCTATTCTCGCCGCTAGATGGGGGCTTCATTCATTCCATTCCTGACCCGCTTGAATGACTGGAAACAGGCTGTGGATTTTCATTCATTATCCGTTAGTGTTTGTTCTGTGATTAACGTACCAGTAGGCATCGTTTCTCTCTCCCCAACGCAAACGGGTTAAATACGCAAAAGTATCACCAAAATAATTTATTTTATCACCACCTATTCAATAGGCTACAAACCACGTGCTACGTGGTTGAAATCTACATAATCCTACATAAACTTGTCAGGGACATGTTTCGCCCCTTGTTAAGGGCATCATCAGCCTCTAGGTAACCTTAAGGTCAAATGTCTGAAACATTATCTATCCATACATGGTTTAAAATGAGAATTACGTTACACACTAAAGACCTTTTAAATTTACATGCTACAATTATAATATAAAAAGATGCTACATTACACACTATGAGTATCGAGAATTGATAGTGTCTTATACACGTGAAAATGAGAAGCTTATTAGCGCTGTTCTTTTTAGATTCTAAAAAAGTCCAAAGCTAAAATGGATCCTCTTCATAATAACTTGCAGATCATTGGGATAGTAACAGTCTTGTGTAAAGAGTGTTATCTTTCTTGGGTACATTTGTTCCGATGTTCAATGTACCTGTTCGTGATAAAATCAATGTCAATTAATTATAAACAACAGCTGGATATTTAAGAATAAATTAGATAAAATTGAGTGTTGTTATTAAAATGTTGTATTTAAAATATACGATCGTATGTTTTCTGTCGCGTAAAGCGGTATCACGATTCCAAGTTGAAGCTGCTGCTTAAATGTGAAATTGTGTCATTTTAATAACAACACTCAAGCTTGTCTAATTTATTCTTAAGTATCCAGCTGTTTTTTTTATAATTGATTGACATTGATTTGATCACGAACAGGTACCTACATTGAACATTGGAACAAATGTACCCAAGAAAGATTACACTCTTTACTCGAGACTGTTACTATCCCAATCACGTTATTATGCAGAGGATCCATTTTAGCTTTTAACGTTTTTAAAATCTAAAAAGAACAACGCTAATAAGCTTCTAATTTTCACGTGTATAAGACACTATCATTTCTCGATACTCATAGTGTGTAATGTGGTATCTTTTTATATTATAATTGTAGCATGTAAATTTAAAAGGACTTTAATGTATAACGTAATTCCATTGTAAACCATGTATGGACAGATAATGTTTCAGACATTTGACCTTAAGGTTACCTACAGACTGATGATGCCCTTAACAATGGGTGAAACATGTCCCTGAGAAGTTTATATAGTATTATGTATATTTCAACCGCGTAGCACGTGGTTTGTATTGAATAAGTGGTGATAATAAAATAAATTATTTTTGTGATAATTTTGCTCATAGTCAGTTTCAATACGGATCAATTATGAGAGTTGTCTCTTGCAACAAATGGGTTCAATCGTGGCTGAAGTTGGAAGCGCTTCAGGCTAAAGAACTCCTGCACACTCTGGTGTCCCTTACATTCTATAGAAATTGTAGAGACATTCCAAATAATGTCTGTTTTAATATTAGAATATATATGAAAATTATCCAAATAAAGTGACCAAGTAACAAACCGTGTGAAATCTTTAAAAAAACAATTCTATATTGTCAAAATTGTTGATTTGAAGAAGATTTTAAAATGTAATGCCAGTTACCATTTACTTCCATGTGCATTGCCTTTTTTGTAAATTAAAATATATATGTTATTAACTTGGTCAGTTATTGATTTCAGGTTGTTACTTCCTTGTGTTAAATATACGTATTTCCTGGTTCATACCCTTAAGGCAGTCGCCCAGGTGGCAGATTCCCTATCTGTTGTTTACCTAGTCTTTTCTTAAATAATTGCAAAGAATCAGGAAATTTAATGAACATCTCCTTTGGTAAAGTATTCCAATCCCTAACTCCTGTTCTTGTAAAAGAATATTGCCCCCCTCCCCCCCCCCCATCTGTCCTCTTGAATTCCAACTTTATATTGTGAATTTTCCTACTTTTATAAACACCACTCAAAATTATTCGTCTACGCCATCTCTCCATTGACAGCTCGAAACATACCACATAGTCGACCAGCTCGTCTCCTTTCTCCCAAGTCTTCCCAGCCCAAACTTAGCAACATTTTCTTACTCGGGACACAACAGTAATCATATCACGAATCCCATCTATCGGAGATGAGTGGCATGACAACAGTGGTCAAATTAATGTTATTGTTGATCAGTTTTGTGACCTTTTGACAGTGTAGACCTTCACATTTAGTTTTCTTCCGATTCTGGGATATTAGCGCATCTAATGTAAAGGTAGTCCTTCCTTCTTCCACGACTCCCTCCTCTCTTATTCATCAAGAGATCGTTCCTTTACGCTTTTTTCTCATTTTTTGTAATCACCTTCACGTTTTTCCTTGTCGATACGGACAAATGACCACGCGGTTTTACATATTAAGGCAATCTTGACACAAACCATCGCCAGTTAACAGGATTAAACAATATTACCATGTTAACAATGCTTGGCGTTGATATGAACTAAGTAAGAAAAGTTTAAATTCATTACTGTATTCTATTATCAAATTCAGTACGGTAAAACTGTATAACATAAATGGTTGGAACTTGTATTCTCTATAACTTTAGTCACGCACCTTTTAGTGATAGATTAATACCCTAGTGCTGAATCGGTAGACTTCGGCAATCTTTGAGATTCGTATTGGCAGCTTTTGAAACACAACCTATGCATCGCTGTGCGACATCCCGCGTACACTTTACGTACTAGTACTGTTGTTGCACGGCCGACTTGATGCGTCGCTCTAGCTGCGCTTCTTAGCTAGAGCGTTGCCTACGAGATACACAAGGCCGGGAAATACAGCACACTATACTTGTCCTCGAGATACTTCCGACAAGCGCCGCTAGAGTTCTCTTTACTATTCTGTCTCGCCCGCTCATTGCAACACGTTCATATATGAAAAACTATAAAAATTCATTAAAACTAGTCATTTCAGAAGGCAGCAAACAGATATGAGATCAAAGATAGACCAAGAACAATTGTTTGACTTATTTTCTACAACGTATTTCTTACAATATGCTTAAACAAAATAAGTAAATCACGAAAGAAGCAGAGAAATCTGATAGCGAGTTTGTCACTTCTTACCGATTCCTTTAATTGTGCCTCAGAGTATCCGATAAGCGGACCGAGATTGCGGTCGTAAATAACTTTGGGTTTAATCGCCCTTTCACCAATTATCAGCGATCCAATCTTTTCCTCCGCGCATCTGATATTTTGACATTCGTATTGAAGCCGCTGTTTGGTGAGCGATGTTATGCCCGTTACGCAAATATTTAGCATCGCTTCACCGTATTTCTCTTTTTTCTTCCCGTAAAATTAAATTTGTGTGTTCGCCTCTGTGGTGTAGTGGTTAGTGTGATTAGCTGTCACTCCCGGAGGTTCGGGTTCGATTCCCGGCCCTGCCACGAAATTTAAAAAGTGGTACGAGGGCTGGAACGGATCCACTCACCCTGGGAGGTCAACTGAGTAGAGGTGGGTTCGATTCCCAGCTCAGCCATCCTGGAAGTGTTTTTCCGTCGCTTCCCACTTCTCCTCCAGGCAAATGCCGGTATAGTACCTAACTTAAGGCACCGGCCGCTTCCTTCCCTCTTCTCTGCCTGTCCTTTCCAATCTTCTCATCCCTCCACAAGGCCCCTGTTCAGCATAGCAGGTGAGGCTGCCTGGGCGAGGTACTGGTCATCCTCCCCAGCTGTATCCCCCGATCCGAAGTCTGGTGCTCCAGGACCCTACCCTTGAAGCGTTAGAGGTGGGATCCCTCGCTGAATCCGACGGAAAAACCGACCCTGGAGGGTAAATTCGTTCTAACAGGAATAAAGCTCCTAAATTTTAACATGCTTTTCAATTTGGCTTGCTTTTTTTTTTTTTTTCAAGTTCAGATACCGTAAAACTTTTTTTTTTTTTCTGATTTCATTACCCGTATCCTACTTCTCAATTTACAGATTGCTTTTCTGTAATCTGGTATTTAATTTTCTCATCAATATATATATATATATATTTTTAAGATTTAACAGAGATACTCTTAGACTTTCTTTGATATAGAAACGAGACTTGTACTCCTTTTTCGTTTGTGGCTGATATATGAAGACATGATATGTTCATCGTTGTCTGAATCGGAACTTTTACTAAATTTCGAAGGACCGGGCGAGTTGGCCGTGCGGTTAGGGGCGCGCGGCTGTGAGCTTGCATCCGTGAGATAGTGGGTTTGAATCCCACTGTCGGCAGCCCTGAAGATGGTTTTCCGTGGTTTCCCATTTTCACACCAGACAAATGCTGGGGCTGTACCTTAATTAAGGCCACGGCCGCTTCCTTCCCACTCCTAGGCTTTTCCTATCCCATCGTCGCCATAAGACCTATCTGTGTCGGTGCGACGTAAAGCCACTAGCAAAAAAAAATTGATGGCAATACATCATTTTTGGGAGCTGGACGCTTCCTGTGTTTGACATTTTCCTGTTTGTGAACAGGATACACAATGAAAACAGAAGCAAGTTTGATTGATGTGCTTACACTGAAATCCGTTTTATGAGAATTGCTAGGTACCTAAAGAGATCCTACTATATCACCTTGCCTAGAAATAGTTTGCTTCCATTTCTCCCTTAAAACGCACTCAGAAGGGAAACGATGGAACGTCAATTTTCATGCTTTTTTAGTGTCATCCGAAATACAGAGAGGTACACAACAGTGCACCTTCTTCTCAACCTCACAGACACTCACCGACAGAAACAATATTCACAATAAATTGCACAAAATCAACACAGCATCACAATTACTCCGCATATCACAATGTTAAAGTCTGGCAAGAACAGAATGGAAACCTGACATCTAGCGGCCAAACCGTGAACACGGTCGGGCCGCTTTTTCAGCGACATATTAGTACCTATTTCCCGCCCTTGTATATCTCGTAGGCAACGGCTAGAGCGACGCATCAAGTCGACCGTGATTGTTTACACAGCAAAGCCAAACTATAGAATTCATGCTAGGAACAATATTCGCATCGAGAAAATAGGAAAAAAGAAAATTGGAAAAGTCCTCTCAGTTTTAATTACTGCATTGATGGGGTGAAAGTTCCCTTTGGGGATCACTGTAAGTACGGTACCCAGGTATTAATATAAGGAAAGAACTTGATTGTAAATAATGGGTACAGATCTCTGCACATGGTTATGAGGGTATTTAGGGGTTGTAGTAAGGATGTAAAGGAGACTCTGGTAAGACCCCAACTAGAGTATGGTTCCAGTGTATGGGACCCTCACCACTATTACTTGATTCAAGAACTGGAAAAAATCCAAAGGAAAGCAGCTCGATTTGTTCTGGGTGATTTCCGATTAAAGAGTAGCGTTACAAAAATGTAGCAAAGTTTCGACTGGGAAGACTTGGGAGAAAGGAGACGAGCTGCTCGACTAAATAGTATGTTCCGAGCTGTCAGTGGAGAGATGGTGTGGAATGACATCAGTAGACGAATAGGTTTGAGTGATGCCTTTAAAAGTAGGAAAGATTACAATATGGGGAGAAAGTTCCCTTTGGGGATCACTGTAAGTCATTCAAGAGGACAAATTGGGGCAAATATTCGTTTATAGGAAGGGGAGTTAGGGGTTGGAATAACTTACCAAGGGAGATGTTCAATAAATTTCCAATTTCTTTGCAATCATTTAAGAAAAGGCTAGGAAAACAACAGATAGGGAATCTGCCACCTGGGTGACTGCCCTAAATGCAGATCAGTAGTGAATGATTGAGAAGTGTTATATAGTGTTATATAATGTGTGTGTGTCACAGTTGTTGGCTTAAGATAATAAAGGTTTAGAAAATTCATATCAGTCGATGATATTATCGATTCAATGTCCAACTCGTTGGCTGAACGGTCAGCGTACTGGCCTTCGGTTCAGAGGGTCGCGGGTTCGATTCCCGGCCGGGTCGGGGATTTTAACCTTAATTGGTTAATTCCAATGACACGGGAGCTGGATTGTTGAGTTGTCTTCATCATCATTTCATCCTAATCACGACACGCAGGTCGCCTACGGGAGTCAATTACAAAGACCTGCACATGGCGAGCCGAACCCGTCCTGGGATATCTCGTCACTACGACATTTCATTTTCATCAATTCAATTCAGGTTTCATTACATTCAGTTGGCAGTATTACCGGAACCGAGAGAGCTCCCTTCTTACTCCTCAAACCCCGGATAAAAATCTATCACTAAAAGGTGCGCGAATAGTACTTCCCGATAGGACCAGTAACATAGGTAATTAAAAAAATAAATTTTAGGTGCCTTCCCCTAAGTTACCATTTCATGCAGCGTGAATAAAAATTATTTATATCCTAGACCGTAGCACCTTATTCCCAGACTTTACATACCGATTTTCATTAAATTCTATTCACCCATTTTCTCGTAGTTCGGCGTTGATATGGACTTGGCAACAAAAATCGAAATTCATTAATATCACTGTTATTATAACCGGTACGGTAAAAATGTATAAGACAAATGATCGGAAATGTAATTTGTCATAACTTTGGTTATGTAGAATTTATCGATTGGCCCACTAATAACAAATTAGATTAAATTTTAGGCCTTCCCCTAAACTCTATTTCACTCAGCGTGAATAAAATCATTTTTATAGCCTACATTGTAGTACGCCATTCCCCGACTTTACAAACCGATTTTCATTCGATTCTCTTCAGCCATTTTCTCGTGATGGCCGTATATACACTTACAGACAGAAGTTACGGAAAATTAAGTGCATATCCTTGTTACTGTGGGCACGACCGATACCGAAATACCATTCTTTTAAAATTCTGAGCAATGTACAGACAAAACTCTTACTTTATATACACTGACTGACAGAGCAAATGCAACACCAAGAAGGAGTGGTCAGAACTTTATGCCAATTGCAGGGTAGACTGACGTCACTGAGGTATGCTCATGATGTGAAATGCGCCGCTGTGCTGCGCACGTAGCGAACGATAAATGGGACACGGCGTTGGCGAATGGCCCACTTCGTACCGTGATTTCTCAGCCGACAGTCATTGTAGAACGTGTTGTCGTGTGCCACAGGACACGTGTATAGCTAAGAATGCCAGGCCGCCGTCAACGGAGGCATTTCCAGCAGACAGACGACTTTACGAGGGGTATGGTGATCGGGCTGAGAAGGGCAGGTTGGTCGCTTCGTCAAATCGCAGCCGATACCCATAGGGATGTGTCCACGGTGCAGCGCCTGTGGCGAAAATGGTTGGCGCAGGGACATGTGGCACGTGCGAGGGGACCAGGCGCAGCCCGAGTGACGTCAGCACGCGAGGATCGGCGCATCCGCCGCCAAGCGGTGGCAGCCCCGCACGCCACGTCAACCGCCATTCTTCAGCATGTGCAAGACACCCTGGCTGTTCCAATATCGACCAGAACAATTTCCCGTCGATTGGTTGAAGGAGGCCTGCACTCCCGGCGACCGCTCAGAAGACTACCATTGACTCCACAGCATAGACGTGCACGCCTGGCATGGTGCCGGGCTAGAGCGACTTGGATGAGGGAATGGCGGAACGTCGTGTTCTCCGATGAGTCACGCTTCTGTTCTGTCAGTGATAGTCACCGCAGACGAGTGTGGCGTCGGCGTGGAGAAAGGTCAAATCCGGCAGTAACTGTGGAGCGCCCTACCGCTAGACAACGCGGCATCATGGTTTGGGGCGCTATTGCGTATGATTCCACGTCACCTCTAGTGCGTATTCAAGGCACGTTAAATGCCCACCGCTACGTGCAGCATGTGCTGCGGCCGGTGGCACTCCCGTACCTTCAGGGGCTGCCCAATGCTCTGTTTCAGCAGGATAATGCCCGCCCACACACTGCTCTCATCTCCCAACAGGCTCTACGAGGTGTACAGATGCTTCCGTGGCCAGCGTACTCTCCGGATCTCTCACCAATCGAACACGTGTGGGATCTCATTGGACGCCGTTTGCAAACTCTGCCCCAGCCTCGTACGGACGACCAACTGTGGCAAATGGTTGACAGAGAATGGAGAACCATCCCTCAGGACACCATCCGCACTCTTATTGACTCTGTACCTCGACGTGTTTCTGCGTGCATCGCCGCTCGCGGTGGTCCTACATCCTACTGAGTCGATGCCGTGCGCATTGTGTAACCTGCATATCGGTTTGAAATAAACATCAATTATTCGTCCGTGCCGTCTCTGTTTTTTTTCCCCCCAACTTTCATCCCTTTCGAACCACTCCTTCTTGGTGTTGCATTTGCTCTGTCAGTCAGTGTACATAAATTAGATTGCACCCATCACAATTCTAATTCAAGAAGTAAATTGCGTTTACGTTTCGTAAAAATTAACGATAGCGTGATTAGCTGTCACCCCCGGAGGCCCGGGTTCGATTCCCGGCTCTGCCACGAAATTTGAAAAGTGGTATGAGGGCTTGAACGGGGTCCACTCAGCCTCGGGAGGTCAACTGAGTAGAGGTGGGTTCGATTCCCACCTCAGCCATCCTAGAAGTGGTTTTCCGTGGTTTCCCACTTCTCCTCCAGGCGAATGCCGGGATGGTACCTAACATAAGGCCACGGCCGCTTCCTTCCCTCTTCCTTGCCTATCCCTTCCAATCTTCCCATCCCTCCACAAGGCCCCTGTTCAGCATAGCAGGTGAGGCCGCCTGGGCGAGGTACTGGTCATTCTCCCCAGTTGTAACCCCGACCAAGAGTCTGAAGCTCCAGGACACTGCCCTTGAGGCGGTAGAGGTGGGATCCCTCGCTGTGTCCGAGGGAAAAACCGGCTTCATTCATTCCATTTCTGAACCGGTTGAGTGACTGGAAACAGGATGTAGATTTTCATTTCATTCGATTACTTATACTCAATTACTTCCGAACTCTGATCATATTATTGTAATTTGCTCCTAAGTTATGAAAAAGTGTTTTATAAATATTTTCACAATTGATATAGTTTAAATATTATCAACACTATTTTATTAAATTCGTGTTACGTTCTTGAAGAGTGTGACAGGCTTCGGCAGCCGGCACAGTTCCTATCCTCGACACTGGTTCGGGGCTTCATTCATTCCATTTCTGAACCGGTTGAGTGACTGGAAACAGGATGTAGAGTAAACAGATGATGATGATGATGAAAAATTAACGATTGCTAGTAAAAATTACCCAAAAATATTCATTACAAGTACGCCGGCCTCTCACCGCCGGTTTCCGTGGTTCAAATCCCAGTAATGCCATGTGAGATTTGTGCTGGACACAGTGGAGCCGGAACAGGTTTTTCTCCGGGTACTCTGGATTTCCCTCTCACCTTTCAGTCCAGCAACACTCTCCAGTATCATTTCATTTCATCTCTCAGTCATTAGCTAATGCCCCAGAAGAGTGTGACAGGCTTCGGCAGCCGGCACAGTTCCTATCCTCGACACTGGTTCGGGGCTTCATTCATTCCATTTCTGAACCGGTTGAGTGACTGGAAACAGGATGTAGATTTTCATTTCATTCGATTACTTATACTCAATTACTTCCGAACTCTGATCATATTATTGTAATTTGCTCCTAAGTTATGAAAAAGTGTTTTATAAATATTTTCACAATTGATATAGTTTAAATATTATCAACACTATTTTATTAAATTCGTGTTACGTTCTTGAGAGCCCCGGGAATGGCATGGAAGCCAATCAAGTTCCCTGTGCCAGTACTCCGAACAAGAAAAAGGAAATAAATACTGGTCATGATTGATTTTGGTACAAGAATATACAGTACAGCTAACGCTTAAAGATAAAATGAATACTGTTGTCATGTTGCTAAGTGATGGAATAGAGATGATGTAGGATGATAACTGCAGCTTTCAGTGTTGTTTTCGTTTGAGTCATCAGTCCATAGACTGGTTTGATGCAGCTGTTCATGCCACCCTATCATGTGCTAACCTTTTCATTTCTACGTAACTATTTCATCCTACATATAATCTAATCTGCTCGTCATATTCATACCTTGGTCTACCCCTACCGTTTTTACCGCCTACACTTTCTTCAAAAACCAACTGAACAAGTCCTGGGTGTCTTAAGATGTGTCCTATCATTCTATCTCTTCTTCTCGTCAAATATAGCCAAATCGATCTCCTCTCACCAATTCGATTCAGTATCTCTTCATTCGTGATTCGATCTATCCATCTAACCTTCAGCATTCTTCCGTAACACCACATTTCAAATGCTTCTATTCTCTTTCTTTCTGAGCTAGTTATCGTCCATGCTTCACTTTCATACAAAGCCACGCTCCAGATGAAAGTCTTCAGAAACATCTTTCTAATTTCTATAGGCCTCAATGTTTGAAGTGAACAAATTTCTTTTCTTAAGAAAGCTCTTCCTTGCTTGCGCTAGTCTGCATTTTATGTCCTCCTTACTTCTGCCATAGTTAGTTATCTTAGTACCCAAGTAAAAATATTCATCTACTTCCTTTAAGACGTCATTTCCTAATCTAACATTTCCTACATCGCTTGCCTTCGTTCGACTGCACTCCATTACTTTTGTTTTGGACTCATTTATTTTCATCTTGTACTCCTTACCCAAGACTTCGCCCATGCCATTCAGCAACTTCTCGAGATCTTCTGCAGTCTCAGATAAAATACTATCATCGGCAAATCTCAAGGTTTTGATTTCCTCTCCTTGGATCGTGATTCCCTTTTCAAATTCCTCTTTGATTTCCTTTACTGCCTGTTCTATGTAAACATTGAAAAAGAGGAAGGTCAAACTGCAGCCTTGCCTCACTCCTTACTGGATTTCTGCTTCCTTTTCAAAGCCTTCAATTCTTATCACTGCAGATTGATTGTTATACAGATTGTAGATAATTATACAGATTGTAGAGCGGTGGTGGTGATTATTGTTTTAAGAGGAAGTACAACTGGGCAACCATCCTCTATATAACACTAATCAGAGAAAAAATGGAAGGGGTCCGACACTTCGAAAAATGAAGGTATCGGCCAAAGGAAGACAAGGGCCACGAAGGGCGTGAAAATGAAAGACTCCCTAGCCCTCGCAACCTAATAGCGTCGGGGTCGGAAAAGAACAAGTGTTGACCAAGAGAGGTCGGATAGGATAGGTGAAAGTGAGGAGCCTGGCACAAGTAAGTGGAAGCAATGCCAGGACTCAGCTAAGGGCCCCGTGGTCGCCAACCCACGCTCCAAAGTTCAGAGCCACCGAGGCCCCTTTTAGTCGCCTCTTACGACAGGCAGGGGATACCGTGGGTGTTATTCTACTGCCCCCACCCACAGGGGGTACAGATTGTAGATAGTTCCTTGTTCTCGGTATCTGATCCCAATCAGCTTCAGAAACTTAAATATCTCGGTCCAATCAACATTATCGAATGCCTTTTCTAGATCTACAAACACCATGTACGTGGAATCGTCCTTCTTAATTCGATCCTCTAAGATCAGACGTAAAGTCAGGATTGCTTTACGTGTTCCTACATTTCTTCTGACCGAGCTCGATAGCTGCAGTCGCTTAAGTGTGGCCAGTATCCACTATTCGGGAGATAGTAGGTTCGAGCCCCACTGTCGGCAGCCCTGAAGATGGTTTTCCGTGGTTTCCCATTTTCACACCAGGCAAATGCTGGGGCTGTACCTTAATTAAGGTCACGGCCGCTTCCTTCCCACTCCTAGCCCCTTCCTGTCCCATCGTCGCCATAAGACCTATCTGTGTCGGTGCGACGTAAAGCAACTAGCAAGAAGAAGAACATTTCTTCTGAAGCCAAATTGATCTCCTTCCAACTCAGCTTCTACTTGTCTTTCCATTCTTCTGTAAATAATATGTATTAACATTTTGCAGGCATCAGATACTAAACTAATGGTGCAGTAGTTTTCACACTTGTCAGCACCGGCTTTCTGGGAAATAGGTATAACAACACTCTGCCGAAAATCGGATGGCATTTCTCCTGTCTCATACACCTTACACACTAAATGGAATAACCTTGGCATGCTGGTTTCTCCTAAGGCAGTCAGTGATTCATCCAGGTGCTTTATTCCTATTTAGGTCCCTAACTGCTCTATCACTCTGACCTCAAAATTGGGTCTCCCATTTAATCAACATCAACAGCCTCTTCTTGTTCCAGAACCAAATCATCTACATCTTTACCTTGGTACAACTGTTGGATATGTTCCTGCGATCTTTCTGCTTTGTCTTCTTTCCCAATAAGTGGCTTTCCATCTGAGCTCTTAATATTCATACACTTAGATTTCTTTTCTCCAAAGGTTTCCTTCATTTTCCTGTATGCAGCATCTACCTTTCCTAGGACCATACAACCTTCGATATCCTTGCACTTCTCCTTCAGCCATTCTTCTTTAGTTACCTTACACATTCTATCCACTTCATCCTTTAATCGCCTGTATTCTTTTCTGCCCTCTTCATTTCTAGCATTCTTGTATTTTCGTCGTTCATCAGTCAGGTCTAGTATCTCCTGAGTTATCCACTGATTCTTAGTTGATCTTTTCTTCCTTCCTAACATTTGTTCAGCAGCCCTACTGACTTCATTTTTCATGACTCTCCACTCTTCCTCTATTGTGTTTCCTTCAGCCTTTTCATTTAGTCCTTGTGGAACATGTTCCTTGAAACAATCCCTCACATTCTTTCAACTTGTCTAGATCCCATCTACTTGCATTCCTTCCTTTCTTCAATTTCTTCAACTTCGTTGTCACCAGCAGTTCGGGAGTAGGCCCTACAGAAGTTCCCGTCGGTCCCATTTCATCTGTCAGTCATTGGTTATTGCCCCAGAGGAGTGTGACAGGCTTCGGCAGCCGGCACAGTTCCTTGATTTCTTCTAGCCCTTATCCATCCACACGCTTCCTTTCATCTTTTTACGCACATTGTGAGGTGTTTGTGCATGCATCTCTAATTTAAGGATCGGAACTAGAGTGAAGCCCTTAGTCTTGTTTGTTAATACGGGATCGGGGATCAGGTGAGATTATTTTTATTTATTTTTTGAGGCCGAACGCCCTTCCAGATGCCAACCTCAGTTGAGGAGCTAAAAATTATTATATGAATAATAGTGAATGAAACTGGGTAAGGAGGTGGAAGGAATCACATGTGGCCTATGAACTGGAACTGCCCCGGCATTTGCTCATTTGCTTGAAAGTGACAATGGAACTACTCTCAGGACAGCCGACGGTGGTGTTCGAACGAGAATGAAGCCCTTCTTGTTTATTATTTACACTGAAATACAGTCAAGCAAGAGGATTCTTTTAAATTTAATTACTTCTCACAATTATGGGCTGACACATTGGGAAAGGTATCATGTTTGCACGTATAATAGAAAATGAATGAAAGTGAAATACGGTACAATATTACAATTTTGATGTTATCAAAAGTCTCAAACTGGGGTTGGAAGTCTCAAGCGAAAAATCGATTAAATGTCTTTCATGAAACTTCAAAATATTTTAGCTCAAAAAGTGTTACATTTACAGAGATGGTTTATATATTATTTTAAAATAAAAAGATAAATGCACAAAACATGACCAAGGTAGCTGACGCATGACGCCATCACAAGATGGCCGCCAAACTGACAGTCGAAAATCACTTAACGCGCGGTGTAGCTTGACGTGCAGATATCATGCAAAGACGAGGAAGTTATTTGATTTGTCTTGACCATACCTATTAGAAAACACAAGATAAACTGAAATTGTGACCGTAAATAAAAAATATTGAAGGTTTTGTGACTGTAAAGTGACGAATGTTTGGCATACTTCATCCAAATACAACACTAATAAGCTGATAAAAGTCTATATGAAATGAATGCGTGAGGAAACTAGACTCAGTAAGGAATCAAATAAGACCAAACGTAGGCCTACATCTGCGGAATGAATGACAAGGTCAAGGGAGCCTGCAGTGTGCAGTGCTGGGTTCTTTTTAAAAACAAATGACAAATCAAACACGTTTGTAAATCATACATCCTTTACTCACATTATTCACTCTTGTACAATAAAATTTTGATAATTGCTCAAAAAAAATGACGCAAATAAAAATTTAAATGAATAATTACAATGATGTAAAAATGTGAACTTAGGCCTATTTATAATTCCTAATTACAATACGCCAGAGACGTTTCGGGTACATAACTAGTGGTTGTGCCTAGTACAACTTACCACGTTTCTCACTGTTTCTTACATGAGAACATTCTTAAAACAATATTCACCACCACCATATCACTGTAATAATAATAATAATAATAATAATAATAATAATAATAATAATAATAATAATAATAATAATAATAATAATAATAATAATAATAATAATCGTATGCTCTTGGCTACCACCTTTGTTGTGTTAGCATATATTCTACAAAGGTACAGGATCTACTTGTTGATTTGCATTCTGCTATTTTACTTGATCCAACGTGTCATTGAGGCTGATGCTCATCGCATGCGTATCTTCTAGACCGAACACGTCATCCGTCAGGGGAGGAGTGTCTGTTCAAATCGTATTATTTCCACTTCCAAAGAAAGAAAAAAAATATTTCGTGAACATTCATTACAGTAGTTGAATATTATCCATTGCCATGAGCAATCCAGACCGGAAAGATGTAATTCCTTAAAAGTTTACCAAACCCTATCATGGATACGTTCCATGTGCTTTTCTCACAACTTTCTTAAGGTGGAAATACGAAGTAGCACCTTCTGAACAGACGCTCCTCAAATGTAGTATGCCATCTTTGCAACTGCAGTCTCGCTGCTCCCGATAGCATGGCCATACTAACTTAATCAATCACCTCTTGTGCATCTTATCCGCAATAAGTGCTACCACTATCCGCTTGCATACGGTTTCATTCCTCACACGATCCAATTTCGTGAGGTCCAAGAGCTCACGCAGCATCCGCATTGCTTCAGTTACAATTAATTGACGTAATTTAGGCGGACTGGACATCAATTTCGAATTTCCTTTTTACTCTACCAGATGGTAAAGTTGATCTATGGTTGAAATTTAGTCTATTGTGTCAAGTGAACACTAAATGTGTCACCAGACATCTTTTTACATGCCAACATCGTACAAAATTGATTCTCAAATGGACATTTTTTTCACTCATCACATATCTGACCACTTCAGTCACTGTAATTAATTTGTCTTCATAAAACTAATAAGTGTCTCCATAAAATTGTTATCCTCATAACATAATAGATATCGATATCGAGAAATATAAATGTTATATTGTTTATTTCCATTGTTAATAAAATCCATGTTCTGTTACCATGGTTGTGAATAAGTGAATGCTGACCTCAAGATTCGAATAACATTATCAAACAGTTGCAGATATAGTTCTTGGGAAGAGAGGTAATTTGAATCTAGTTGAATATGGTAAGATAGATCTTTCATCAATCAGCCAGCACTGATCTGCATTTAGGGCAGTCGCCCAGCTGGCAGATTCCCTATCTGCTGTTTACCTAGTCTTTTTTTAAATAATTGCAAAGAATTTGGAAATGTATTGAACATCTTCCTTGATAAATTGTTCTAATCTCTAACTCCTCTTCCTATAAAGGAATCTTCTTCTTTCTTCTTTTTCTACTGCTTTTCCCACACCTGTGGGGTCACGGTTGCGAACTGTGTCGCACATGGGGATATTGCCCTGTTTTACGGCCGGATGCCCTTCTTGACGCCAATCCTATATCGAGTGATGTAATCACTATTACGTGGTTCTGTGGTGGTGGTGGTGGTGGTGGTAGTAGTAGTGTAGTGTATTGTCTGAATATGAGGAGGAAAGTGTTGGGACAAACACAAACACCCAGTCCCCGGGCCAGAAGAATTAATCGGAAGTGATTAAAATCTCCGACCCGGCCGGGAATCGAACCCGGGATCCTCTAAACCGAAGGCTGACCATTCAGCCAATGAGTCAGACTCTTCCTATAAAGGAATATTTACCCCAATTTTTCCTCTTGAATTCCAACTTTATCTTCACATTGTGATCTTTCCTACTTTTAAAAACATCACTCAAACTCATTCGTCTACTAATGTCATGCCATGCCATCAGCTTATTTGATTATTGTTTGTTCGGAGGAACTTTACCAAATGAATGGAGAGTTGCTATAGTAGCCCCTGTGTATAAAGGAAAGGGTGATAGACATAAAGCTGAAAATTACAGGCCAGTAAGTTTGACATGCATTGCATGAACGTTTTGGGAAAGCATTCTTTCTGATTATATAAGACATGTTTGCAAAATTCATAACTGGTTTGATAGAAGGCAATTTGGGTTTAGGAAAGGTTATTCCAATGAAGCTCAACTTGGTGATTGACCTAATGAATATCTTTCATTATATTTACACCTACATAGGTACTTGCAGTGATCCCTGTAACGCAGCTCATCTCCTTTCTTCCAAGTCATCTCAGTCCAAACTTGGCAACATTTTTGTAACGCTACTCTTTTGTTGGAAATTACCCAGAACAAAACGCGTTGATTCTTTTTTTTCTCATATCAAGTAACCCTGGTGAGGGTCCCATACACTGGATTCACACTCTTGTTGTGGTCTTACCAGAGACTAACATGCCCTCTCCTTTACATCCTCACTACCACCCCTAAATACCCTCATAACCATGTGCAGATATATCTACCCTTAATTTACAATCCCATTTATGTAATTACTCTAATACAAATCTTTCCTTATATTGACACTTAGGTACTTACAGTGATCCTCATAAGTAACTTTCACACCATCAATGCAGTAATTAAAACTGAGAGGACTTTTCCTATTTGTGAAACTCACAACCTGACTTTTAATCCCGTTTATCATCATACCATTGCCTACTGTCCATCTCACAACATTATCAAGGTCTTTTTGCAGTTGCTCACAATCTTGTAACTTGTTACTCTATAACATCATCCGCAGTTGTCATGAAAACAAGATACCGTATTACAAGTCACAATTACACAGATGGCAACGTCTAAAAAGGATATTGCAACTACGTACATTCTTAGATATTATAAAAAGCAGAACATTTTCTGAATAAAACTAATGAATAACAGCAAAAGTAATGGAGTATACAGTAGTAACTAACCATGTAAGAACCTTTTTGAATATAAATCTATGTTCTAAGGATACAAGTTTACATAAAATTTTGAAATAGATAACCAATGTGTCTTCTACTTTTATCGCAGGCAAATACACTATTGAACACTTTCTTATGTGGTAAACTGTTCCGCACTGTGGACTGTTTATTATTCTGCTTCGTATTATGCCTGTTCAGGTTGCCCTTCAGGGCAGAATTAGAGCACCATCCCATATAATACCACGCTACAGCGTGATGTTCTTTTGCAGGACCTCTCAGGGTGCATGCACTGTGCATGGTGCAAAAGACGACTTCGCTTGGTTGACCAGAGTGCAGACCCCCACTCCTCGATTTGGACCAATAGCGCTGTCTCTCTCTTTTCCCCACGCCTGTTTCGCTCGCTCCCCCTGTCTCCCTCTTCATCACTTGCTCCGTAGTGCTCCAAGACCGAGCCGAGTTGAGCCGAGCTTAGCCGAGTAGCCCATAGACGAAGCGTTGGTCCAAGCCCAGCCGAGCGGGACCGATGCACAGAGCGGAGCTCTTGCGCCTCGATTAACACGCGTGAGATTTTGGGCGTTTGAGAGGCCCTGTATCTTTTGTCTTCAGCAGCTAGTCGCTTGCTCGGAAATGCCCTACCACCTGCGCAGGTCGATGTATTAAGCGATAGAGCAAAAGGACATTCTATGAAATGTTGTATGGCTTTTAGTGCCGGGATATCCCAGGACGGGTTCGGCTCGCCAGGTGCAGGTCTATCTGTTTGACACCCGTAGGCGACCTGCACGTTGTGATGAGGATGGAATGATGATGAAGACAACACATACACCCAGCCCCATGCCATTGAAATTAACCAATTAAGGTTAAAAATCCCCGACCCGGCCCGGAATCAAACCCGGGACCCTCTGAACCGAAGGCCAGTACGCTGACCGTTCAGCCAATGAGTCGGACAGGACATTCTATGATCGAGAGTAGACAAAACTTGACATAATTTCTTGACTGAGCAGAACAATGACAGAGATTGGCATGGACCATCCTGATTAATATTAATGCAGGACAGTTGTCTAGTTGTACTTCCTCTTAAAACAATAATCACCACCACCACCACTGACAATAGTATGTATCTACATATCTCTATTGTCCGCCTGGTGGCCACGATCGTAAAGGCGCTGAAGTCTAAATGGTCTGACACCGAGCTTAGCCGGTTCAAGTCCCGTTGGTCGAAAAAATTGTCACCATCAGAATGTTGGCCGGCAGGATAGGGGAGGTGACGGTATACAATTTCTAATCACTAGATTGCGTGACAAAAGCCTGGATTAAATTCCAAAACCTCTCTGCAGTGCTCATATGGAGTGAGGGCATATCACGCTGTTGATAGAGATTCGTCCGACGGATGGGAACGTTAAGCCTTGAGCAGACCCCTTGGTGCTATTCGACAGTTTAATCAATCAATACTGATCTGCATTTAGGGCAGTCGCCCAGGTGGCAGATTCCCTATCTGTTGTTTTCCTAGCCTTTTCCTAAATGATTTCAAAGAAATTGGAAATTTATTGAACGTCTCCCTTGGTAAGTCATTCCAATCCCTAACTCCCTTTCCTATAAATGAATATTTGCCCCAATTTGTCCTCTTGAATTCCAACTTTATCTTTATATTGTGA
Organism: Anabrus simplex; assembly: GCF_040414725.1. Lineage (NCBI taxonomy): Eukaryota > Metazoa > Arthropoda > Insecta > Orthoptera > Tettigoniidae > Anabrus > Anabrus simplex. The sequence goes on along the minus strand of NC_090278.1, from coordinate 39,760,831 downwards.
TCTTTCCTACTTTTATAAACGCCATTCAAACTTATTCGTCTACTAATGTCATTCCAAGCCATCTCTCCGCTGACAGCTCAGAACATACCACTTATGATATAGATGTTGATTCCCATAGGGAATCTGAAATATTTGTCCTGAATGAGTAAATTTATAATACTAATATAAATGGTCCGTTATTGGACATTATAAATTTTCCAGCTAACTCATTCTTGGTTGCCAGCGTTTCGCCCTCGTGTGCTAGGGTGGGCTCATCAGTTGGTACCTAGCACACCTACCAATACGCTGGCTAGTGCATACCGTGGGGGCCACTGCGTAGGCTAACTGGAGCCACCGGCAGTGCCAATGCACTAAGAGACTTTGTCTCATTATCAAAAATTGATGCCTGCTTGGCCATCATATGATATAGATGATATAGATGATATATGGGAATCAACATCTATATCATCTGATGGCCAAGCAGGCATCAATTTTTGATAATGAGACAAAGTCTCTTAGTGCATTGGCACTGCCGGTGGCTCCAGTTAGCCTACGCAGTGGCCCCCACGGTATGCACTAGCCAGCGTATTGGTAGGTGTGCTAGGTACCAACTGATGAGCCCACCCTAGCACACGAGGGCGAAACGCTGGCAACCAAGAATGAGTTAGCTGGAAAATTTATAATGTCCAATAACGGACCATTTATATTGGTATTACATACCACTTAGTCGAGCAGCTCTTCTTCTGTCTCTCAATTCTTCCCAACCCAAACATTGCAACATTTTTGTAACGCTACTCTTTTGTCGGAAATCACCCAGAACAAACCGAGCTGCTTTTCTTTGGATTTTTTCCAGTTCTTGAATCAGGTAATCCTGGTGAGGGTCCCATACACTGGAACCATACTCTAGTTGGGGTCTTACCAGAGACTTATATGCACTCTCCTTTACATCCTTACTACAACCCCTAAACACCCTCATAACCATGTGCAGAGATCTGTACCCTTTATTTACAATCCCATTTATGTGATTACCCCAATGAAGATCTTTCCTTATATTAACACCTAGATACTTACAATGATCCCCAAAAGGAACTTTCACCCCATCAACGCAGTAATTAAAACTGAGAGGACTTTTCCTATTTGTGAAACTCACAACCTGACTTTTAACCCCGCTTATCAACATACCATTGCCTGCTGTCCATCTCACAACATTTTCGAGGTCACGTTGCAGTTGCTTACAATCTTGTAACTTATTTATCACTCTATACAGAATAACATCATCTGCGAAAAGCCTTACCACTGATTCCACTCCTTTACTCATATCGTTTATATATATAAGAAAACATAAAGGTCCGATAACACTGCCCTGAGGAACTCCCCTCTCAACTATTACAGGGTCAGACAAAACTTCACCTACTCTAACTCTCTGAGATCTATTTTCTAGAAATATAGCAACCCATTCAGTCACTCTTTTGTCTAGTCCAATTGCACTCATTTTTGCCAGTAGTCTCCCATGATCCACCCTATCAAACGCTTTAGACAGGTCAATCGCGATACAGTCCATTTGACCTCCAGAATCCAAGATATCTGCTATATCTGCTGGAATCCTACAAGTTGTGCTTCAGTGGAATAACCTTTCCTAAAACCGAACTGCCTTCTATCGAACCAGTTATTAATTTCACAAACATGTCTAATATAATCAGAAAGAATGCCTTCCCAAAGCTTACATACAATGCATGTCAAACTTACTGGCCTGTAATTTTCAGCTTTATGTCTATCACCCTTTCCTTTATACACAGGGGCTACTATAGCAACTCTCCATTCATCTGGTATAGTTCCTCCGACCAAACAATAAACAAATAAGTACTTCAGATCAGATATGGTACTATATCCCAACACATTGTCTTTAGTATATCCCCAGAAATCTGATCAATTCCAGCTTCTTTTCTAGTTTTCAACTTATGTATCTTAATGTAAATGTCATTGTTATCATTTGTAAATTTTATTACTTCTTTGGCCTTAGTCTCCTCCTCTATCTCAACATTATCCTTGTAACCAACAATCATTACATACTGCTGACTGAATACTTCTGCCTTTTGAATATCCTCACAAACACACTCCCCTTGTTCATTAATTATTCCCGGAATGTCCTTCTTGGAACCTGTTTCTGCCTTAAAATACCTATACATACCCTTCCATTTTTCACTAAAATTTGTATGACTGCCAATTATGCTTGCCATCATGTTATCCTTAGCTGCCTTCTTTGCTAGATTCAATTTTCTAGTAAGTTCCTTCAATTTCTCCTTACTTCCACAGCCATTTCTAACTCTATTTCTTTCCAGTCTGCACCTCCTTCTTAGTCTCTTTATTTCTCTATTATAATAAGGTGGATCTTTACCATTCCTTACCACTCTTAAAGGTACAAACCTGTTTTCGCATTCCTCAACAATTTCTTTAAACCCATCCCAGAGTCTGTTTACATTTTCATTTACCGTTTTCCACCGATCATAGTTACTTTTTAGAAACTGCCTCATGCCTGCTTTATCAGCCATATGGTACTGCCTAACAGTCCTACTTTTTTTTTTTTTTTTTTTTTTGCTAGGGGCTTTACGTCGCACCGACACAGATAGGTCTTATGGCGACGATGGGATGGGAAAGGCCTAGGAGTTGGAAGGAAGCGGCCGTGGCCTTAATTAAGGTACAGCCCCAGCATTTGCCTGGTGTGAAAATGGGAAACCACGGAAAACCATCTTCAGGGCTGCCGATAGTGGGATTCGAACCTACTATCTCCCGGATGCAAAGTCCTACTTTTAAGACCTTCCTTTCTATCACATTTATTTTTAACTACCACCAAAACAGCTTCATGATCACTAATACCATCTATTACTTCAGTTTCCCTATAGAGCTCATCTGGTTTTATCAGCACCACATCCAGGATATTTTTCCCTCTGGTTGGTTCCATCACTTTCTGAATCAGCTGTCCTTGCCATATTAACTTATTTGCTATTTGTTGGTCATGCTTCCTGTCATTCGCATTTCCTTCCCAATTGACATCTGGCAAATTCAGATTTTCCGCTACAATCACATTTCTTTCTATGTCGTTTCCCACATAGCTGACTATCCTATCAAATAATTCCAAATCCACATCAGCGCTACCCTTTCCCGATCTGTACACTCCAAATATATCAAGTTGCCTATTATCTTTAGAAATGAGCCTTACACCTAGAATTTCACGTGTCTCATCTTTAACTTTTTCGTAGCTTACAAATTCTTCTTTCACCAGAATGAACACTCCCCTTCCCACCATTCGTATCCTATCTCTACGATAACACACTCCAGTGCCGTGAGAAAATTTCTGCATCCATTATATCATTTCTCAGCCATGATTCAACTCCTATTACAATATCTGGTAAATATATATCTATTAAATTATTTAATTCTATTCCTTTCCTTACAATACTTCTACAGTTCAACACTAACAATTTTATGTCATCCCTACTTGATTTCCAGTTGCCTGCTCCCTTATCACCGCTCCCTAGGCCACCCCGTTTCCCTGAATGTACCTCCCTATTTAGGCTATGTGCCGGCACCGCATTTCACCCTCTCCCTACTATCATATATCACATCATTCATTTCATCTCATTAAATCCTCTGATGAGGTTGACGTCAGGAAGGGCATCTGGTCATAAAAACCCGTCACGACAGATTCATCTCACCTCATACCCGACCCCGTAGGGAAACGGGACAAACATGTATCTACATATCTCTATTGAATTATGGCAATGATGCCATATTGAAGGATTTATCCAATAGCAGCGTTCCTTCGTCTGGCTATTTTCCGAAATGCCGTAGTTTTATTTATTTTACTATAAAAGTACTGTAAAGTAACTATTTAGGACCGGGTGGTGGGTCCCCAGCAGTGGGAATGAACACTGATATTTCTCTTATATGTCCCACGAGGGAAGGTTTATAAGATTACACATCCTAAATTTCAAAATAAAAGCGAAAATTATATTCTTTAGTTCTACCCATTTGTTAACTAAATATATGAAATTTTAAATTATATATTGTGATCACTGTTACAGGAAATTAACGTAAGAAAGTTGCAGAATACGTGAAGGACCTTCAAGGAAGTTGCAGTCATTGTACATTATGGGGACCCGATCTCTGAAGAACAGTATATAACACAATATAGGCCTATGTGATAGTGTATGTGTGAACGTTAGATGGTAAGTATTTACAAAGATCAGCTAAAAACCATACTGTATGTTTATTCCATGTAAATTTTCAAGATAAGTATTGGGCTAATGTTTTTTTTTTGTTTCAGGACTTGGGACACTTTGGAACTTCATGCAATGCAGTAGAAAGTGCATGAAATACACTGGAAATATTCAGTGTGATTGTACTGATAACCCGTCATTTGGTACGTACCATACATACAAAGTAGTCTGCTCTTTTCATGTGGTTGCGTTTGTCAATTATTCGATATTTGTATAACTGTTATATCGGATGATAGTTATTCTTGATAGGGTATTGTTGTAATTATACAAAATTGCTTAACACAAGGTCTGAAATATATTTTCTAGGCTAAAATTGTATTTCTCTTTGGAAACATCACAATGTACCTGTACAGGTAAAAGAAGTTTTTTTGAGGGTAAATGTGGAAACCCATTGATTTTGTTTTTAAGCAATGTTTAACTTCTTTATTTTTCAGAATTTCTCCATGTTTTAGTGATGTTAGGCAATGTTTTTGGTATCTGATTTTATATTCAGGGGTCCGTAACTCCTTATAACACTGAACAACAAAATTACTTTAACTGAAATATTTTCATGTGTCTTGGTAACATACAGTTTGCAATTGCTTTTATATGCAAAAATTGCATTTTCCTGCGTGAAACAGTGAAATCACCTCTTTAACCATCCTATTTTGAGGTGGTGCGATTTCATCCCATTTAATAGTTTGTCCGGAGAAAAACAAATGTAAAGTTAATATAACACACCTCAGTGTGTGCATTTCCTTGTTAGTAAAAGTATTAAATAAAATAGCATAGTACTACAGCCTTGGTCTACTGAGTGACCACTGCTCAGCCCAAAAGCCTGCAGATTATTGAGGTGACGCATTGTCAGCACAACGAATCCTCTTGGTCATTATTCATGGTTTTCAAGACTGGAGCCACTGTCTTACTATCAAATACCTCCGTAATTGTTCTCACATAGGCTGAGTTGACCAATTCTCTGTCTCAAATGATCTGGGGAAAAAGTAAAGAATAAGCCGTCCACGTACTTATGGCAAAGCATTACAAATACTTTATATGTGTAAAGTAATGCTATTTCCGTCTAATATGTAAGACATCTAAATCCGTTTAGCTCCAATGTTCTCTTTTAAGAGGCTGTAGAGTTTCAATGCTCGAGCATTAAACTGCCTTTTGTAAGGGGCGCAGTGTCAACGGCGAAACTAAAGAGGATATACTTGAGGACAAAACATCACGTCCTCGTTTCCTGGAAGCGAGCTGGAAGTCAGCTGTCAATCACACCCTGCACCCTAAGTGATCCTTACTTGGTGTGGAGAGGTTGCCAACCCACTTTCTTCAGTCTTTACCCTTTCTTCGTGTCGAGTTCAGTAGACGTAGTAAATCCTCTAAGCCGCTAACAGACACCGGGCTGCCACTGGAGAGTAGTGGTGTGAGGTGAGGTCGTCAAGTTTTGTCCCCGAGTATATACAGGGTTATTCACCTAAGATGTTACACGGAAATAACTTCTAAACCATTAAAAATATCGACATTCCGTTTTCATATTCGTAAATGGTACCCAGGAGCTTGTAAAATAACGTGCTACTTATTCTCATGGGGTGATTAATACCGTATCCGAGATATTGATACTAACTCCATATTCTTAAATGGAACGGCAGGAATGCATACAGCTGGCCTAAAAGTTCAACTGCGTACAAGTTCAAATATCTAAGTACTAGCTTCGCTCGCGTGGATTTCGTAATTTGATCAAAGTAATCGTTCCTCGGCATTGTACTAAGACATTATCTGAAAATTCCTAAAGTATAAAAACTCGTCCAAAAACTGAGTTTCATTTACCCCAGAAATTCTTTGTAAACCATGTTTGTGGTATTACCTTTTGGTGCTAAGACGTCCATGTGGTATAGAACGGTACATGTGAGAAACAGTCTTCTCTCAAGTCAAAAAAATAAATACATGTTTCTTTATTTTTAAAGGAGATTCCAAATACCTATTTCCATATCTGTAACACTTTCAGTTTTTGCGATAAATGCATACCGGTACTCATAAAAACAATTCAACTTCTTCTTCTTCACTTCTTTCCACCCCTCTCCCGCCTTAAGTGGACTTTCCAAAAACAAAAAATATGTGTTTCTTTATTTTGCTTTTTTGTTAGTAGCTTTACGTTGCACCGACACAGATAGGTCTTATGGTGACGATGGGATAGGAAAGGCCTAGAAGTTGGAAGGAAGCAGCCGTGGCCTTAATTAAGGTACAACCCCAGAATTTGCCTGGTGAGAAAATGGGAAATCACAGAAAACCAGGGCTGCCGACAGTGAGATTCGAACCCGCTCTCTCTCCCGGATGAAAGTTCACAGCCGCGCGCCCCTAACCGCACGGCCAACTCGCCCAGTTTTCTTTATTTTGAAAGGAAATTCAAAATACCAACTTTCACGTCTGTAACAGCTTTTAAGATAAAGTATCCTCATAAACATATTTCAACTCATTTACTTATTTTCAATCCCACACCCCATACGTCGATTTACCGAAAAAACAAATGTGTGTTTCTTTATTTTTAAAGGAGATTTCAAATACCAATTTTTATGTCTTTAACATCTTTAGTTTTTTAAATATAAGTGTCCTCATACAAAGAATTCAACTAATTTTTCAATTCTTTCACCCCCTTAAGTGGATTTTCCGAAGACAAAAGAACATGCGTTTCTTTACTTTGAAAGAAGATTCCAAATACAAATGTTCATGCCTCTAACATCTTCAGTTTTTGAGATATAAGTATCCTCATGAAAGGAATTCAAATCCTTTTTCACCCCAGCCCGTTAAGTTAATTCCTCCCACCTCCAAAAAATGCGTGTTTCTTTATTTTTAAAGGAGATTCCAAATATAAATTTTCACGTGTGTAACATCTTTAGTTTTTGACATAAATATCCTCATACAAATAATTCAACTAATTTTTCAATTCTTTCACCCTCCCTCCCCCCGGTTAATGGTTTTTCCAAAAACAAAATAATTCGTGTTTCCTTATTTTTAAAGGAGATTTCCAAATACGAGTTTTAATGTCTGCAACATACTAAGTTTTTGAGATATCCTGCAGATATGTTAATTTTTAAAATTCACCTCTTTAGTGGATTTTCTGAAAAAAATATTTATGTTTCTTTACTTTTACACGTAATTCCAAATACCAGTTTTCAAATCTGTAATATGTTACCTGTCTGAGACAATTTGCTGATATAGTCTTTTTAAAAATTCACCACGGTTGTCACTCCTGTTCACCCCCTATTCATCGGATTATCCAAAAACACAAAAATATGTGTTTCTTTATTTTCAAAAGAGATTCCAAATACCAATTTTCATGTCTGTAACATCTCCAGTTTTTGAGATATAAGTCTCCTCATAAAAGGTGTTCAAACACTTTTCCCCCCATTTTCACCCCCCCCCCCCCCTTAATGGAATTTTCAGAAAAGAAAAAATATCTTTTTCTTCATTCTTAAAGGAGATACCAGTACCAATTTTTACGTCTGTAAACTTTTACATTTTTGAGATACAGATATTCTCATTTTTAAAAATTCACCCCCTTTTTCACCCCCTTAGCACCGGAATATCCAAAAATCCTCCCTTAGTGAGCACCTGCACTCTAATATAAATGTATCCCCAAAATTTCATTTATATCCAGTAGTTTTGGCTCATCAATGATGAATCAGTCAGGACATATTATTTTATATAGAGAAATTTTCAAAATCGGACAGGTTTTTTTTTTTTTTTTTTAATTTTTTTTTTTTTGTAGATATCAGTAAGAAGACATTTGGGCTTTTGCGTGCTGCATCAGACAGCGTACGGTCGGCCAAGGACGTATTGGCACGCAAGCTGTTTTCTGGCATTGATTCCAGCCACAGAACGGATACCAGGCATGCGCTGTAAACTATTGTATACAGTACGTAATGTGATGTATCAGTGATTTTTTCGCTTTACGTCGCACCGACACAGATAGGCCTTACGGCGATGATGGGACAGGAAAGGCCTAGGAATGGGAAGGAAGCGGCCGTGGCCTTAATTTGCCTGGTGTGAAAACGGGAAACCACGGAAAACCTTCTTCAGGGCTACCGACAGTAGGGTTCGAACCCACTATCTCCCGGATGCAAGCTCAAAGCTGCGCGTCTCTAACCGCACGGCCAACTCACCCGGTGTGATGTATCGTAACATACCCTGTGTGTGTAACAGTATTGTATGACTGGCGAACACACAACGGGAAAGGGAGATTATTCGGACAATATTCATTTTCTTTTCTAGAAGGAGCTCTTCCGGTGTCCTGTATTATGTTTATTTCTCCATTCATACAGTAGTATGTACTGTAGTCTCAAACCAGTCACAATTATAGCTTTCGTTATGTTCCTTTGAAGTCAAAGTAATTATTTTATTCCTTTTATAAACATCACACCTCCTTGCTCTGTGATGAGTTCGCCTGTCATACACACTTTGCAAACCCATCACATGTGTACGATATGCTTACATTCCTGGTATCCATTCTGTGGCTATGAGGCGAGCTGGCCGTGCGGTTAGGGGCGCGCAGCTGTGAGCTTGCATCCGGGAGATAGTGGGTTCGAATCCCACTGTCGGCAGCCCTGAAAATGGTTTTCCGTGGTTTCCCATTTTTACACCAGGAAAATGCTGTGGCTGTACCTTAATTAAGGCCATGGCAGCTTCCTTCCCACTCCTAGGCCTTTCCTGTCCATCGTCATCATAAGACCTTTCTGTATCGGTGCGACATAAAGCCACTAGCATTCTGTGGCTGGAATCACACCAGTGTTGCCATCACACCCAAGAACCTGCTTGCAAGTCAATATGTCCTTGCCTGACTTCACGCTGTCTGATGCGGCATGCAAAACAGCGCATTCTGTTCTTATTGATATCTCAAAAAGTAACTAATACATATTTGGACTTGTACGCAGTTGAACTTTTAGACCAGCTGTATGAATTTGTGCCATTCTATTTTAAAATATGGAGTTAGTATCAATATCTTGGTTATTAATCACCCCATGAGAATAGGTAGCACATTATTTTACAAGCTCCTGGGTACCATTTACGAATATGAAAACGGAATGCCAATATCTTTAATGGTTTAGAAGTTATTTCCATGTAACATCTTAGGTGAATAACCCTGTATATAGGAACAGCCATTGCATCATTATAATAGCTCCTCACTTACTATCTGTATCCCACGAGAAGTCGCATAATACATAATACATTATTAGTTATACATATATATATTGTAAAGGCTAAAGTAGGGCACGCAACTGTAATGAACCTGTTCCTGTGAAATATGAGATGTGTAAACGGTGAAATTATATACATCATCTTGAATTTCTAAATGCGTAAAAATGTGATTGCATTTCGCTGCAAATAGGTTATAGATCCAACATGGTGTGCCTTGGACAATGCCACAATACAGCAAACAGGGCTGCCAATGTTGATACATTAACAAACATTACACGCTACATAGCTGCACATTCTACAGTCAAGAGCAGATAAATTTGAATAAGACTTGCATGCAAAGGGAGTCTGGAGGCTAGAACACCATCTCAGTATCGATGGCATTAGCAGAAATGAAGGCCATAACGTTTTGTGTTTAAACCCTGACACTCTCGTTCTCATGTTGGTATCAACAGTAACATCATGCCTAGTAAAGAACCTTGTGATCTAGCGTGATGTTCTTTTACAGCAGCATTTGAATTGGTGCAGCAAAATCTTGTTGGCTTTAAAACTAGAAATATCCAGCAAGATAGCTGCTCCTTTTGCCCACTTCTTTAAATGCCAGTAGTGAACTTTGAGCAGTAGCTGCAATGGCTTTCTTCGCAATCTTGACACTGCATTATTTCTTCGGAAAACTGTTACTGGATTTCCGTTTCACTCTCAGTGGTGATAGCTCACAGGAACTGGTTGCAATATGTGCTGGAGTCTGCAGCATATCACTTTCTTCTGATAAAGTGTATGACATTCCACCATCACACTGCAATGTCTGTCCTTCTGAAATAACAGTGCTGTCACAAACATGTTGCTGGAGTACGTTATACAGCTCTCATTCAATGTGCCTGTCAATGTGTGTTAGAGGCGTGTTATCCCCTTGGTAATCCTGCATCACCTCATTCACAGCAAGAGGGTTATAAGTCATTTTGCTAAACATGCAATAGTATACACATGTACACATACAGTATTTGTTCGTGTAGGCCCATCACTGAAAGCAGACTGCTGAAGCAACAGTCACTGATGTACAGAAGACACGACACTTGCCACACATGCACAGAGTAAAACTTTGGTACCCTTCCCATGAAAGATAGGTTAGAGATCCAACATGGTACAGCTCAGATGACATCATAATGCACTTCGCAGTACCCAAGGGTTACCAATGTTGGCACATTTAGTGACATGCCACAGCAGTGCATTCTATGTTGTAGAGTAGACAAAATTGGAATTAATTCCTTGCTATGCAGACAAAGACCATTGGTCTGGCTTGGCTCGACCATGAATTGGAAAGACCACATTTCCATAGCAAGAAAAGGTGGTCTGAGGATGTCCTGGGTTATCTTCTGGACAAGACCTACTCCTGTGACAAAAAGCAACACAACGCAAAAGTGATAAAAAGTTACAGCAACAAATTCTACATTCATGTCAAAGATAGAACAACTCCATCCAGTACATGCCACGACAGTTCCAAACTTTGCAGTTTCCTTATTTTCACCAAATGTGGCAGCTTTCTATTGGTTACAAAATTGCTTTCATTGCCTTGATTACAGCCGGCCAAAAACAGCACAGAAAATTTTGCAGATTTATACTGTCTTCTATATAAGTAAGAATGTTTCTTGGGGCAGATTGGTGGGTTCCTAGCAAGGATAAAGGAAGGATCTCTCCTCTCTGCTACTTCAGGTATTGTATAAGATTACTTTCCTACGATTCCAAACATGTGGGAAGTGTATCAAAGTGCCACCCCTGTGAAGTATCATATAATGTCATCATAGCCCTCAGGTACAGTGTAACTGGTACATGTCAACTGCAAACATTGCAGTCACAAGCCCTACTTTCGTAAGATCTACTTTCATATTGCAGGTGATTGGGAAATGCTGCACTTTACACACCAAATTTTAAATTATTTTAGCCGTTATGGTTTGATTTGATTCTGCTACATATTGATTTAAATCTAATACACCAATGAAAGTCACTGCTAAAAATCTAAGTCCGCTTTGCCAATACTATAATAACTAATTTATACTCTATCAATTAAAATGTATTTTTTTTTTGTTTAATTTACAATTTGTCCTTGGTTTTACCCTGGGTAAAATTGTCCCCACGTTTACATCCTGGTCTATACAAAATTCCCTGTACTTGCGGCAAGGTATACATTGGCCAAACATGCCGATCCATTGGTACCCGTATCAAGGAACATGAAAGTATATTCGTCTCAACCAACCGGACAAATCAGCAATAGCTGAGCATGCTATATCGTCAGGTCATAATGTCATGTTCCAAGATGCTTGAGCTCTTACCCACACTAGGTCCAGGATTATACGGAAGCTGTGGAGATGCGTAGAAATCCTAACAATTTTAACAGGGACACTGGCTATCAATTAAGTAACATCTGATTGCTAGCCACTAAGGATTTACGTAGGTAGTTCCCTTCCCTGTCCCTTCACTATTGTTATTTCATTTTGGTGTTTTCCAAATTCATATGTTCCTCATTGCCAGATGTTTCATTCCGGGCTTGTGTCAATGTCATTCACCTGTCAATGTCATATGTTACGTACATATGTTATGTGACCCTCTCAGACTGATTCTGATGGTTCTGTCAGCTTCCGCTTTGAACGCTAGCTCTGTACCGAGTCCGAGGAGCCATCTGGTAATGAATGAACATACCATTTTCACTTCTATTATAACATTTAAATTCAAAGCTCATTGTTTGAGAAGCCTTTCTCGTGGACAGTCGAGATTTTCTTCTGATGTCGTACAGCAAAGTTCTCTGTGAAACGTAAAGAATTTCACCTTATTTTCTTGAAATGGCATAAGCCCAAAAGCCTATATCAAGTCTACGTTTTACAGTATTGGCAAGGTGCGCTTAGGTTGTTAACAGTGACTTTCAGTGGTGTATTACTTCACACACCAGTTATTTTGGTCTTTTGCTGTTCAACCCAGACAATAGTGACATTTGTCTTAAGTGGTCTCATGTTAGAGAGGAAATCAGTAATAAACTACTGTACTTCATGCCTCATTTTGTCTAGTACCCCTCATAATAGTTTTATCATCAGTTTTTGCAGTTTCCCTATAACCACAAAACCATTGGTGGTATCATTTGAGAATCCAACTAGTCTACAAGTTGATGACTTAATAGACAAGGCTTCTCAGATGTTTTAGGTAATGTGCCAAAAGTTTGGATTGTTGAGTAGCTCTATAGTATAGAAAGATCATTATTTATATTAATTGTTGAGACAGTTGCTAAGGTACTGCATAAACTATATGACTATTTGTCAGTCTCTGTACACATTTGCTAATAGTCTGATCATCCTTCAGAACATTGGATATTAAAAGTGTTTATAAAATGTACAAAGTGGCAGAACTCATAAACCAGAGGATTGTCTCTTTTAGCTTATTTACATGATTTTTAGTAGCTTCTTCTGTGAATAAGCAATTAGGAATCCACCACCTGGGTGACAGCACTGAATGCAGATTAATTATTGGTATCTGATGATGATGAAAAAATGAATTAAATTAAAATTCAATAGTAGGCACCCTGGTTTCTATGCCATCAGGCTGAACAAAATGAAAAGTCAAAACTGACACACAAGCAACCTGAATGGCTCGTAATGAGAATGCCTGCACATAGTAAGAGAGGGTGTACAATTACTTCACCGGGACAACTTCTGTTCTCTTCAAAATGTGATGATGTAGTTTGTGAAATCAAGTAAGTTTCTTAATTTCCTCCATCCTCTGGCTAGTGCTGTATTCTTTAACCCTCCAAGTGATACGTAAAAACCTCTTAAGTGATAAGCGACTGTAATGTATTCGTACAAGCTTTTTTAACAAATTCATAAAAAGTACAAAATGACATTAAAATGTATCATATTACATATCGTTTTGTTCAGTATAAACTAGAGAATATGATTATGTAATAATATTGGGTACATACCTTGAATCCATTTTATTGGGGGGTGGTGAATTACAATTTTTCACTTTCGAGAAAACAATGTTTGAACTTTCACTTTACGTAGCATCAAAACTATAAAAGACTGAAACAAATGGTAAATATATAAAATGTTCACCATTTTGTTAGCAACAAAAGACTTAGAGTACATATTTACCATAAAACTAAAGGACAGAAAGTTATGTACAAAAAACCAAAACTACGTACATCTCTTCGGGCATAATTCTTTACTTCGAGTCGCTTGCAAGAGTTTTTATTTTCCTCCCCTTTACTATGGGTCTGTAGAAGTGTTTCAGCTTATGGTAGCAAGTAGGATGAACGCAACAATTACACTTAGGGCACCAGAAGTTGCTTCGCTTTCTTTCTATGACAGGATCTTCTGAACAAACTATGCATAATCTTTCTTTTTTTTTGGCTGAGTCTTGTATGTTCAGGTTGAACTCCATCTGATAAATCTAATACAATGCAGTCCACAAACTCGTCTCGGTCTGTAGGCGTATCTGTATTCCTAGAATACAAAACAAATGCATCAAATACAGCGATGTCAAGAAGATTGAAAAATATTCTTTTCCAATATTTTTTTACTGGTTCTGCTACAGGACAGATGATAAATGCTTTAGTCACTGTTTAATGAATTAAAATCCAGAGCCTTATCAAAATGAAATAGCCAATGAACTGAACTATTCATTAGTACAAAGTTCGACGATATTCATTACATGGTTGCCCAGCAACACGGCTCTAAAAAAATGAGTCATTAATAACGATTTTCTCATTTCACAAAGGCATAAATGAGTCGTCCTCCCACCCCACCTCTCAGAACTTTCATTGAAGTTGCTTCTTATCCAAACATTTTTTCCCCAAATAATTCATTATCCAAACTTAAATAAATTATCAATTCATTATTGTCATTATAGCCTAATTACAACTCTTGTGACACTTAATTTCAACTAACCCTCCTAGCATTTTCTTTTCATATAGTAAACTGAAATTATATCAAACATCAATGATCTACGTTTAGAGCTGTCGCCCAAGTCACAGATTCCCTATTAATTGTTTACCTAGCTTTTTCTTAAATGTTTTCAAAGAACTTGAAAATTTATCAAACATTTTCCTTGATAATTCAATCCAATCCCTTGCTCCTCGTCCTATAAATGAATATTTGTCCCAACTTGTCTTCTTGAATTCCAGCTTTATCTTCATATTATCTTTCCTACCTTTAAAAGCTCCACTCAAGCTTATTCGTCCATTAATGTCATTCCACGCCATCTCTCTACTGACTGCTCAGAACATACCACTTATACAAAGTATGTTACAAGTGGTTTTTTTTATCCACCAATAAACAGCTCAATCTTTGTAATGAAACAGAAATGTGCCTCCTTGAATACTCCTGTTAGAGTATAAGAAAAAGCAAAGCTGAAAGACTGTTACAGATGCCAATTATGTATGTTGTGGTAAGACAACAGCCCTCTTAAGTGGCTGTTCAACTGCCTATAGTCTATTTAACTGATAAATTTTGAAGTTGTTTGAAAACATTTAAGAAAAAGCTCCTTCAAGCAAGATAAATACATCTATAGACGACCGAATGCTTTTTCCTTGCTCCCACAACTATTTAAGGAAGACTGTTATCATATCGTAATGCATTCAACTTTCACTCCTTCAGCCAGTTAAATAGACTATAGGCAGTTGAACAGCCACTTAAGAGGGCTGTTGTCTTACCACAACATACAAAATTGGCATCTGTAACAGTCTTTCAGCTTTGCTTTTTCTTATCCTCTAACAGGAGTATTCAAGGAGGCACATTTCTGTTTCATTACAAAGATTGAGCTGTTTATTGCTCTACCCCCAACAAGTTTTTTTGGGCGCATTGACTCAACGCTTCGGAAAGTATAATCGTGTGAATTTTTGACATGCAGCTTGATACTGCGATTTTAGCCAAGGACATTCTAATAATTTTTATGTTTGGACAGGCACCTACATTGATATCCTCTTTTTATGACTTGTAAGAGCAATCAGAATCCTGATTTTTCACAATACAGGTTTGAGTTTGAGGCTGATGATGCCCTTAATATGGACGAAACATGTCCCTTAACATTTTATAATAATATTTAATTTCTAAAAATGATCTCTTTGTATTGAATAGGTGGATATTAAAAAGAAATAACACTTGTAACATACTTTGTATTTACGTACATTTCAGTACAGACCTAACATGAGAATTATAACGTGTAACATACCACTTATATCACTAAGTTTAGACAAGGAGCATTTTATTATATCACCTATTCAGTACAATCCACTGTTGTGTAATTACATGAACATAGAAACTACCAGATATTAAGGTACATGTTTTGCCCCTCTTTTACTGGCCATCATCAGCCTTATTCAATCCGAAAACAAACTTTGGTCTGAGGACCTTAAGCTATACTGTTGAATTCCTAATAGTATTGACACTGTGATTCATTATATTTACAGTACCAAGACACCTGAAAAAACATATATACACATTAAAATCACTTTAAAAATATTATAATGTTCATGAATTTTGTATCACATTATTTCTCAAAAATAATTCATGTCTGACTCTGAAATGGATCCTCTTCGTAAAAAGCTTGAACAATATGCAACGCTTGGGGATCGGAATATCGAACCCAAGGCATCAATGGATAGAATTAGTATGATAAAATGTGTATGTTGAGGTTGAGATCTGTTTTTTTTAAAACATAAGCGTTAAAAATGCGTAGTCAAATTGAAGACGATATGGATAAGTTATCATAATATGTTAGGTAAAAATAATTGTATAATGACGTGTGCTAATAGACACTGGGCTGTTGGTCAGAATCACTGCTAAAACTGTTCATAAGAGAGAATTGTAGGCCCATATGACAATCTCATGGAAACATAATGCCCCTTGTAGATGTAGACAACCGTGGAAAAGAATGTGGATGTTTCATTCACCAAATACTATGTACGTCTTAATATTTCAGCAGTGTTAGCGTGTTTCTATGTTAATTTAACCACGCAACAGTGGATTGTATTGAATAGGTGGTATAATAAAATACTTCTTGTGTAAACCTAGTGATATAGCTGTTTTCAATATGGAACAATGACAAGAGTAATGATTTGTAACATACCACTTACTCATCTCCTTACTCTCTGCCCAAAGTTTGCAACATTTTCGTAACACTACTCCTTTTTCACATATCACCCAGAACAAATCGTGCTGTTTTCTTTTGGATGTATTCCAGTTTTTTGTATCTGGTAGTCCTGATGGGTCCCATACATTGGAACCATACTCTAATTGGGGTTTACCAGACACTTATGCACCTTCTTCTTTATATCCTTACTACAGTCCCTGAATACCCTCACAATCATATGAAGAGATCTGTACCCATTCTTTACAATCTTGTTAATGTGATTACCTCCTATGAAGATCACTCCTTATATTAACACCTAGCTACTTACAGTGATCCCCATGACTATCCCATCCTCATTTTGAATTAAATATATTACATTAATGTAAAAAAAACTGTTCTAATCCATTCTAGTCATTTAAGAGTTTAATTATACCACATACTATTCTGTTTATTTTCAGAATATGTCATTTGGATATGAACTGGATATGGTACTTAAAAGTGAACAACAGCTGCTTCTCAGGGAAGGTTTTATGGTTATTTCATATGAAACTGTTACAAAATCTGAGGTATTTATCAACTATTTTGCTATATAAATGAAGAATCTATAAGCTCCATTATAACTTAAATACCATAAGGTGTTCACGTAGAAGGTGAAATAGTGTTTAATAGTTTTAAAGTGATGGAATTCAAAAGTGAACTGTGTTTGTGTGCAAAGTGAAGAAATTGTAGGAAGTTTGTTTAATGGTGAGTAAAATAAGATGGTGGAAAATACAATTACTGGCAAAGTTGGAAGAATATAATACTTAAAGGTGAGAGTGCTTTCCACTATATTTATTAAATAATAAGAAATCTTGCAGTTATCAAGTGCAGAATTATAGGCTCAAATATTATTTACTGTTGAATAGATTAATGTTGATAATTTGATGATGTTGTGCAACGGAAAGTGCTACAAGGAGATTTTTTTCTTTTCTACCAACAGTAAGTGAAGTTTATTCAGATATAGATTATTTGATGGTAATGTGTGCAAGTAATATTAATGTAAATTGTGTGATAATATTAATAAGTGATTTATAAGATGGAGAATGAGGAGAAGTGTTAAGTATTAGTGTGTTTCTGAAGATCTACTTTACTTGATTTAATATTGCAAGAAAATGGAATGGTAAGTAGGAATTTATGTTAAAGTGGTGCTTACAATGTGATTTACTGTGAAGAAAGCAAAGTGGTTCATGGAATATTTGTGAGGAACTTGATTTAATATTGCAATGAAGATGAAGGGTAAGTAGGCAGTTTGCATTTATGTCAATATGATTTAAAGTGGGGAAAGTGAAGTGGTTTATGAAGTGTGAATATATTCATGACGATCTGTTCTACTTGATACAATACTGCAATGAAGATAACTGGTAAGTAAGAATTTGTGTTTGTGGTGATGGCAATGTGATCTACAGTGAGTGAAGCAAAATCATTTATGAAGTATTTGTGAAGATCTATTCTACTTGATATAATGTTGCATTGAAGAGGAATGGTAAGTAAGAATTCGCATTTAAGTGGCGATGGTAATATGATTTATTCTGAGTAAAGCAAAATGGTTCATGAAGTGTTTATGAAGATCTGTTCTTATCGATGTAGTGTTGTAATGAAGAGGAGTGGTAAGTAAGAATTTGTGTTTGTGATGGTGGCAATGTGATTTATTTCGAGTAATGTAAAATGGTCTGTGAAGTGTTTGTGAAGATCTGTTCTAATTGATTTAATATTGCAGTGAAGATAATGGTAAATAAGAATTTGTGTTTTAAATGGTGATAACAATGTGATTTACTCTGAGAAAAGCAAAATGGTTGACAAAGTGTTTGTGAAAGTATGTTTTACTTGATTTAATATTGTAATGAAGAAGAATGGTAAGTAGAAATTTTTATTTAACTGCTGAAAGCAATGTGATTTACAGTGAAGAATGTAAAATGCTATGAAGTGTTAGTGCATTTGTGAAGAGTGGTTCCCCTAATTGATTTAATAAGGTAAACTGTGTCTTTGTAAACAGTTGTGTAACTTCATCTTACATTGTACTGAAGAGGAATGGTAAGTAGAGATTTCTGTTTAAGTGAAGTGTTAATGGTGGTATGATCTACATTACAGAAGATAAAGTGGATTTTTTGAAGAATTTTTCATTTGATTTAAAAATAATGCAGAAAAAAGGTAAGCAAGAATTTGTATTAGAGTGAAATAGTGATGGCAATATGATTTACCAGAGAGGAAAGCAAAGTGGTTTGTGAAGTGTTAGTATGTTTTCATGAAGAGCTGATTTAGTTATATACTGATATACTGAAATGAAAAGGTTTCTTCCTGATATTTTCCACATTTATATGGGTTCAGTGGAGTACACCTGGCTGAGGGTTTACAGCCAGATGTCTTACCTGTCACCATATTGAAAAAAATCTCATCCGAAATCACTGGAATTCAAATGCAGGACATCCAGCTTGAAGTCAAGTACTAGACCTCTGCATATGTGAAGAGGAATGGTAAGTGGTAATTTGTGTTTGAGTAGCTACTGTTATAAAATGATCTGCAGTGGTGAATGTAAAGTGGTCTGTGAATTATTAAGTGTGCTTTTGAGGATATATTTTAGTTGATTTAATATTATATCAAAGAAGAATGGTGAGTAGAATAGTGGGATTGAAATGTGTGATGCAATACAATACCTTGTCAACATACCCTAGTTCTGTGGATGTCTGTACACTTTGGTTTAAGATCATAAATGAATTCTACTGATATCACATTCCAGAAAGAGGTTAGTAAATTTCTTTCTTATTTATATACATTACTCTAATCTTTGATTGAAGAAGTATGATATTATAGGAATATTTCTTAATATTTTCAGATTTTTCAAAATGTATAGTCCCATAAACTGCTTCCTTCTGGTGAACAGAAGAACGAGGTTATCTACTGGTCAAAAGGTAAGAATGTTATCTAATCTGGAATCCCTTTGCAATACACTGTATTAGTCTTCAAATGCTTGGATATTTCAATAGGTCTAACATTTCTAAACTCTGATCTTCCTCCATGATGTAGGGGTAAAATGCCTGCTTCTTATCTGCAGGCTCCAGGTTCGATTTCTGGCAGGTCAGGGATTTTACCAGGATCTGAGGCCTGGTTCAAGGTCCACTCAACCTACATAATTACAATTGAGGATCTATCCGACAGTGAGATATTGAACCCAGTCTAGAAAGCCAAGAATAACGACCGAGAGGATTCGTTGTGCTGACTAGACGACACCTCTTAATCTACAGGCCTTCGGAGTGAGTAGCGGCCGCTTGGTAAGCAATGGCCCTTCAGAACTGTTGTGCCATGGGGTTTGCTATTTTGCCACAGACTGATGGGTTCTTTGTTTAAAGTACTAACAGCCACCTTTCTCTTTGCCTCTAGTATGCACAACACATCCTACCCCCTGTGGTACGAAACTCCCACATGTCATAAAATGGGACTCCCAGGGCTCTAAATTTGAGAGCATGGGGCCCCTAGATACGTCTGGCATTACTTTCATTTTCTTGTGCCAGACTCATCAATTTCCTGTCTGACCTAGTTGGTCAACTCTTGTTTTCTTCTGACCTTTGCCAGGCTGAGTGGCTCAGGCGGTTGAGGCGCTGACCCTCTGTTCCTAACTTGATCGGTTCGATCCCAGCTCCCCCCACCTCCCCTCCCTGTGGGTGGGGGCGGTAGATGTACGCCCACAGTATCCCCTGCCTGTCATAAGAAGCAACTAAAGGGGGCATCAGGGTATTTCAACTCGGGACCATGGGGCAACCTAGATACGTCTGGCATTGCTTCCATTTACTTGTGCCAGGCTCCTCACTTTTATCTATCCTATCTGACATCCTTGGTCAACTCTTGTTCTTTTCAACCATGATAGTATTAGGTTGAAAATCCCAGGGAGTCTTTCATTTTCACAATCTTTGTGGCCCTTGCCTTCCTTTGACCGATATCTTCGTTTTTGAAGTGTCGGACCCTTTCCGCATTTTCCCTCTGATTACTGTTAACACATTGATGACTGGGTCCGAACGGAGGCTACTACCCTCTGTTGACCGGATAGATCAAGCCTGCAGGAACAAATTTACACTGCTGCACTCAAACTCATGCAACGCAAAAACTATTCTAGATATCGACCTCAGACTTTCAAATTATGAACTGGATTATCTTTTGAGAAGCCACTGACTGTATCTATACCTACTACATACTGCAAGTGCAATTTGTACTCGACTTGCATGAATCTGAGACGCTGCTGTATTCTAACACACGAGATTTTTGTCCACGATTTGACATAGAAGGACGAAAAGCATTATCAGAATCACTCACATTATTAGAAATATCTAATTCACTGTCTCTAGCTACATCTGACAACCGTAGATATATCTGATGACCGGTCTGTACGTAATTCATCATAAATATCCATTTCTGTTAGCAACTGTATACGCCGCGCCATGTTGACAGCTGCACAGAAGCTCCGAGGAATAGCTCGACATTTCCAATATTATTTTGTTATAAAGGTTTAAAGAATAGAAGATGATGGAACAATAGTTGCCTTATACTATTTATTCCATGACTACAACATTTAAAACTTATAATTTCACCACCAGATTGTAGCACTAATCAAGGAAACACGAGGTCCATAAAAACAAGAATTATCGTAGCCCGTGACGTACAGTTAGCCGAGAAACTACGAGAATTCTCGGGGCCCGTCATCAATGTGTTAATAGAGGATGATTGCCCAGTTGTACTTCCTCTTAAAACCACCACCACCACCGCCACATAGCCATAGTGAGGGTAGATCTGAGATGTCAACTCACTTCTGGTGTGATAGAATCAGTCGTGTAGGAAGAGTTCTAGTCTGTTGCCTAGGGAATGTCTGCATGCAAAGACTCAGTCAGAAATACACCCTACAGGGAAGCTTCCTTTCTGCCCCTGATCTCAGATAAGACATTGTGGTGGTGGAGGTGATCTTAAGAATTACATATTAGTTAATCTATTGAGCAGAGCATGTGTCTTAACTGCAGCACACAACGTTTCATTCCTTAGTGGTAATAGGAGGAGGAAGTCTAGACCAAGGGCAGCCTTCCCTCCACAGACTCCATTTATCATTTGACCACATCCTATCATCCTACTGAAGAACTTAACAAGAACTTAACAAGAACTTAACAAGGGAGATGTTCAATAAATTTCCAATTTCTTTGCAATCATTTAAGAAAAGGCTAGGAAAACAACAGATAGGGAATCTGCCACCTGGGCGACTGCCTTAAATGCAGATCAGTATTGATTGATTGATTGATTGATTGATTGATTGATTGATTGATTGATTGATTGATTGATTGATTGATTGATTGATTGATTGTATATAACAGATTGTACATATTTTAAAAATGATAGCATGTTAAGATACTAATATAGTTTGTCCATTGGTTTTAGGATGATCCAGCTTGTGATACGATGAAGACCATGGGCATTATTTATGCATAGCACAAAATACAAGACCATCCTGTTTTATTATTGCTAAAGAAGGATTATTTTAAAAGAAGTATGATTTCAGGATAAAAATACTCTACGGTCAGCTGTGTAAGCTGTGAGAAAGTTTTGCTATTGCCCATATGGATTGTATTAAAAGTATGATTTTTGGACAAAAATGCTCACAGGTCAGTAACAGTCATCTTTTTAAAATACTTTTGCTGTCTGACAATTATTTTGGTATGATGAATGACCATTCTGATAAATGACTAATAAGCTAAACAGAATTATTAAATATTTCCATTATAGAGATCTCCTCATCTACATACATTTTAAAAATCTGTTCATTGCTTAGAATTTAATAATAATTGTATTTCTGAATTGGTCATGTCCACAGTAACAAGGAAATGCACTTTTAAATTTTCTGTAAATTCCGTCTGTCTGTCTGTCTGTCTGTCTGTCTGTCTGTCTGTATGTATGTATGTACATACTAGCTGATGTACCCGTGCTTCGCTATGGAATTCTACATTGTATACAGAATTCTAGTGTACACGTTATGAGCAAGATTGTATTAAATTGCATAGCTATTAACGTTACCCTAGAAACGCGACGGGGAAGTCACCAAACATCTTTTCTCATATGAAGACTGAGTTAGGGAATTTTCACTGTAATGGTAGACCCGCTTGCATACCATCACTCACAATCAGGTTGGGGAGTTTTCATTATAATGGTAGACATCCACTCTCCACCTGCCTTTTTACATCCTCAGAAAGACTGTCTTAGTGGTTTTCCCTACTGAAATGAACATACATTATAATGACGTCAGTAGGAATGGCGCGATTAAAAGCAATGCTTTCATATGAAATACTCGATCAAATGAAACACCACATATTTTCTCACTTTTAATGAACAGGACTACACTGCCGATCTAACAGTCCAAAGTTCCACAGCTGGAATGACCAAGCCGCAGACAGCTGTGATTTGTAAACACTCCTTCGTATTTCGGCGGGGAGAAGGTCGAATAGTGGAGACTCCCAGGGCAAAAACTATGCCCTTTTATTAATCTGTTTCCTAGGAGTACTCCATGAGTTGGAAAATCTCAATTCACTACACTGGCGGCGGAAAAATCTGTCTGACTTGGAGGTAAATTTTTCCTCCAAGCCAGAGGAGAACCCCCTCTTTACTGATAATTTGTCATAAAATGAATGTAGAATTTAATAAAGGTGAAGAGGAAGAATCTTTTCTTAAGAAACGGCTCTTTTCAGGGTTAAATTTTGAGTTATTTAATGAATTGTGGTACTATAATTTGGAATAGGCCTAAATTATTATTCTAGACCAGGCCATACTACTACTACTAAGTCAACTTCTGCCTTAAGTGAGCACATTGCTCATTCAAAACAGTGCATCAGAGTGGGGACTGAATAACTGGAATACTATGAAGAACCAGTATGTTACCTACCAGCTGTACCAGAAAAAGTATAAAGCAAAGGATTGGCATGCTAAAGAAGAAAGTTTTCTAACTCCCCAGCTATTTCCCGCCAATATTCAGTAGGCTATTATACTCGATACACAGCAGTAATCCCATCTATCGGAGTTGAGAGGCAGCATAAGAGACAAATAACATCACAACAAACAATGGTCAATGTAATGTTACTGTTGATCAATGTTATGTGCTCTCGATATTGCAGGCCTTCACATTTAATTTTCTTCCAACTTTGAAATACCACTCATCATAGTCGGTACGGCAAAACTGAATAAAACATAAATGATCGGAAATTATATTCTCTGTAACTTTTGTTATGTAGTACTTTTCGATGGGACCAAAAACATAGGTATTTAGAAATTAAAGTTTAGGCACCTTCCTCTAAACTAAAATTTCATACAGGGTGAATACAATTGTTTATATCTTAGACTGTAGTTTCTTTTCCCCGACTCTACTATTATCTCTAAGGACAGATTTATATTGACTGAAACTGTGTTCAATATCGGAAGAGGTAATGAGGGCATAATTCAACTTCACAATATCTGCTGAGGTTAAATCCAATGTTAATTTTACACTTAAATCTCCACACAATATTGCAGCAACCTTTGTCATTTCTTCACACCCAGGGTTCTTTGAAAGTACAGTGGCCATCTTCATGTTTTTGCTACATCTGCAACATTACCTGTACCACGATTTAGTTGTTCCACAGTTTTGTTTACAATTTCACAACTTTCAGAAAGTGAGAGATGCGAGTTTTGGAGCCTTTTCAGTGTTTTTGTGATGCATGAAAAATTATGCTGAATGTAACATAAGTCATTTCTCACACTTGTATCGCAGACAACTGTTTTCATGGCTTCAATTGAGGCTGCATCTTCAGAGTCC
This sequence comes from Anabrus simplex, assembly GCF_040414725.1. Classification (NCBI taxonomy): domain Eukaryota; kingdom Metazoa; phylum Arthropoda; class Insecta; order Orthoptera; family Tettigoniidae; genus Anabrus; species Anabrus simplex. The sequence continues at coordinate 39,736,447 of NC_090278.1, read as the reverse complement.
ATGGCATGCAGAACGTTCTTAATACAGTCTATATATTCAACATAATATTCAACCGCTTGCAACCACGTACCCCACCTAGTTAGAATTGGCTTAGGCAGCAATGGAATCTCTGGGTACATATCTTTCAAAAGATGAACTCTTCTGTGGGCTTTGAGAAAATCTTTTTTCACTGAGGAAATCAATAAATCTACTTGGGGTTAACTGCTTCTTACCACTTTTGCCACACGATGAAAGGCATGTGCTACACATGTTAAATGATTCATCTTAGGATATACAACACATAATGCTTCTCCGACTTTTATCATATAAGGTGCGGCATCACTAATAAAAAGTAACACTTTATTATACTTAATGCCCTGTGGCCAGAGGATACCCATAGCCTCACTGAACAGTTTTGCTACAGTTTTGTTATCACACTTTTCTAGAACATCACAGTGTAAGAGAATCCATTTACAATAATCTTCGCTTAACAAACCAAGGATTACGTTGCCAATTAGCCTACCTTCTTTGTCTGTTGTCTCATCAATGGAAACCCAAATTGGTCCGTCTTTAATCTCTTGCCTTATCTTCCGAACAGTTTCATCGTATATGACGGAAGAGTACGTTTTTCTGAACGTTGACTCATTCGGGATGGATCGTTTAGTATATTTCTCGAGGAATTCCCTGAAGCACTGATTATTCAGTTTAAAGAAAGGTATGTCAGCAGAGATGAGAGCACAGCAGAGATCGGTGTTGAACTCGGACGTTACACGGGAAGTTGCTGGTTGTGTCAGAAACAACTGTCTCTGCTTGGAATCTTGTTGTTTGTTCGCCTGGTGTTTACTGGTTGAAACATACTTTTTAGTGGAAATATGGGCTATATTGATTTTAATGACGAAGAATATGGAACATATGTGCTAAACTCCAAAATATGGAAAAATATGGAAAATGAATACTCCATTTTTCAACTCCACACATCATGATTCGTAAAGATAATGCAAAATATAATTAATTTTAGCTTCCTAAAGAGATATGTATTTACATATAGATACGTTCCCTGTTCATTAATTTTAGCCTGTTTTACTTCTGTAACTAGTTTTAAAATTCCTATAAGCTAAAGTGGAAGGTTCCATTTTTTTCATTATGATAATGCCTTTGCTGGAAAGATGTAGTGTTTACAGTGCACTATGTCTTCTGGTATGGGCTAGATCAAATCTGTTACTTTCACTGATCTGTCTCAGTCTCATCCTTGACTTTGACAAGATGAAAGTGGTTGAGGTATGAGTGATGCTAGTAATGCCATTCCTTATGCAGCCAGTCCTGCTAAGAATGGTGTGAAAATGTCACTCATAGGGTCGGCTGGAGCATGCATATCGGTGGGCTTAACATACTGATATGCAATAGCTACTTCAGGCCTGGTGAGGAAAGCAATGGGAAACTTCCTCACTCCTCATTTCCCTAGTCCTCTTCAGTGATGCCTAGGCCGTCTATGACAGCTGATGGCAGAGCTGTTGAGGATACAACCAGCCTTCGGGCTGAACATACATACATGTGGTAATGAAATCAGGAGTCAAAAACAGGTCTTCATGAAGAGGAAGACAGTGTAATAGTAATAAATATAAAACTATAATACCAAAAAAGAAGTGCAATCAAGAGGAATAGATTGACTCTTCTGAATATTAAAAGTCTTAATTTAAAATTAAGTTACTGTAATGTTGCACATAAAGAAGGAACACAAGTTTCTAGTGGTGATTACGTTTACAGATTTTATTAAAATGTTACTGTAGGGAATGTGGTACTGATTGGATCACAATGCTGGCCCTTCACTCACTGGAAATAAGGAAATATAGAGGATATAATAAGGGCTGTATAAAGGTGCTGTAGGGAGATAAGCTGTAACCACAAGCCCTTGATGAAACCAGAACTACAACACCAATATTTGAAAGGGAGCTACAAGGAAAGGTAAGATATTTTCTTCAGTCACAGAGAGTAGCTTGTCATGTAATAAGAGTATTATTTTCTCTTCATCATTTCATTATTGATGATTTAAATAACTACTGTAGAAAATGAGGTTATATTACGAGGGTTGGGGCAAAAATCATGGCAACTAATTTTTTTCTTGAAGATACCAGTCCGGTTGGAAAATGTAACATATACAGACGAAAGGACAAGGTGTTAACTACATGTGTGGACAATGAATATCACTGAAATATCGCAACACACTAATTTATTACGCTAGTATATAGGGCAATATGGCCTTCCCAGTGCAAAAGAATGACAGCACAGTACACACGAAGTTGACATGAGAAACCTGGGCCTAAAGACCCTCAAAGTAGTCCCCTGCGACTGATGCCACATGCTGCCAACGATGTGGGAGGCGCTGAATACCGTCTGCCTCAGCATTTGCCGTACCATGTGTGAATCGGGTCACCTGTTGGCGCACAGCATTAGCAATGTCCTCTCGTGTTGCAAACCGCCTACCACGTAGTGGTTCCTTAATCTTTCGAATCAGATCAAATTCACAGGGCAAAATGTCGGGAGAGTACAGTGGGTGCTCCAATTATTCCCATCCCCAACGTCGCAGTAGCTGCCCTACACACTCTGCTTTATGTGGTTTTGTATTGTCATGCAGGATTATTACACTGTCCACAAGATCCGGATGTTTCTCCCAAATGCCACGTCGTACCTGTCGCACCAGGAAGTCCCTGTAGTACTGTGCGGTCACTGTTCTGCCATGTGGAACAAAGTGGCAAACAATGACACCCCTGACGTCATACATGACGATCACCATCAATTTGACTGGGGAAGGATTCTGACAGACCTTCTGCCTCCTTGGTGATCCAGCATGTCGCCACTCCGCGGACTGACGTTTCAGTTCTGGTTCATATGCCCTAGGCCAAAATTCATCGACGGTGATTATTCATGACAAGAATTGATCGCCGTCCTGTTGCCAGCGTGCAAGGTGGTCAGAGCATATTGCATAGCGCACCCACCTTTGAACTTCCGTCAGTGCATGCGGTACCCACTGCGATGCGATTTTACGCAGTTGCAGCTTGTTATGCAATATCTTGTGGACAGTGCATTTCTCGATGCCACTTGCCCTCTCTAACTCCAGTAGCGTCCATCATCTGTCTTCATCCAGGAGCTGCTCGATGATGGCACGTGCTACATTGGTCCGCACACTGACAGGTCATCCCGAACGTTGCTCATTACTGGTTGACACACTTCCTTGCTGAAATTTTCCTACCCACTGTGCTAGTGTACGGTATGGAAGGGCATTTTTTCCAAGGGCTTCCACTAATTCACTGTGACATTCCATCGCATTTCTCCCTCAGAGAATGACTATTTTGATGTAAGCGCGCTGCTCAACACGGGTTACTTCCATCTCACACAACACTCGCCAACTGACTTATTTCACAGCCCTCGCTGCGCTACTACCAACTATCACAGAGCCATCTGTTATTCCGCATATACACTATGCCTGCAGAACTTCCACACGATACATATACGTTTGTGATCCATTCACATATCTACAAGAAAAAAAATAGTTGCCATGACTTTTGCACCAATCCTCGTATATACAGAAATTATTGTTTTACAGAGCCACTATGTTCCTGGTAGAGATTTGTGGCTTAAAACCTATCGTTCCTCATCCGTACTGGTACTTTTGGGGGATCTTTTGCAGTCTCTCTTTTTTTAAATTATAGCATATTAAGATACTAACATAGTTTGTCCCTTGGTTTCAGGATGATCCAGCTTGTGATATGATAAAGATCATGGGCATTATTTATTCATAGCTCAAACTATAAGACAATCCTCTTTTATTATTGCAAAAGGGGAATTCTTTTAAAAGAAGTACTCTACTGTCAGCTGTGTAAGCTGTGAGAAGGTTTTGCTATTGCCCATATGGAATGTATTAAAAGTATGATTTTTGGACAAAATACTCACAGGTCAGTAATATTCATCTTTTTAAAACACTTTTGCTATCTGACAATTATTTTGTTATGATGAATAACCATACTCACAAATGACTCATCATCATCATCATTTCCCCTTATCTAGCTCCTGCCAGGTCGGGGTATTTATGGCACTTCTCCATCTTCCTCTTTCTTTCCACCATTCTTCTTCCACAATCTTGTCCCAGTCTAAATTTCTTCTTCTTATGCTGCTCTTCACTGATTCAGTCCACCTTGTTCTAGGTCTTCCTCTTGCTCTCTTGCCCTCGTACTTTGCCTCCAGCGTCTGTCTTGGAATTCTATTCTCCTCCATCCTCTTTACATGCCCAGACTACCTTAGTTTATTCTTTTCAACTCTCTCATTTAGCTTTCCTATCCCAACTTCCTTCCTAACATCTTCATTTCTCACTCTGTCTTTCCTTGTCTTTCCTATCAAACTTCTTAGGAATTTCATCTCACTGGCTTGAATTCTACTCTCTTGCCTGTCAGTCAAAGTCCAAGTCTCAGCTGCTTAAGTCAGTATGGGTACATAGTACATTTTGTACATCATCTCTTTACTTTTCCTTGTTCCAAACAAGTTTTCTTACACTTCGGTAGAATGCATTACTTTGCTGTACCCTCCTGCTAATCTCCATCTCCACCCTAGCATTTTGCATTAATTCACTTCCTAGGTATTTAAAGCTGTCCACAATTTCCAGACTCTGACTTCCAATTTTCACAGCGTCTTTTCTTAGCCATTCCCCTCTCAACATCACGATAGCCTTGCTTTTTTCTGTACTGATTTTCATGCCATACTTCTCAATTGTTTTGTTCAGTACATCTAATTGTTGTTGCACTCCTTTGCTGTCCTTTCCCCAGATCACAACATCATCTGCAGATAGCAGTATCTTCATCTCTTTATCTCCATAGGCTTCCTTTGTTTCCTTTACTATTTCCTCCATGACCATAATAAACAAAAGAGGTGACAGCACACTCCCCTGTCTTAGTCCAGTCATATTCCTAAACCATTCTGTCCTTCCAACTGGGTTCAGTACTCTGTTAACACAGTTGTTGTACATTGCTTGCACCATTTCTAAAATTTCTTTTCTGAGTCTCTTTTTAATCATGGTTTCCCAAACCTTCTCTCAGGGGACATGATCATTAGCTTTTTCTATATCTCTCAAAGTTATAACCAGATACTTTCTATATTCCCAGGTCTTTTCCATCAGCTGTCTCATGCTAAAGATTAGGTCTACTGTAGATTTTCCACTCCTGAAACCATATTGTTCCTCTTGTAACTCTCCTTCAATCCTTCTCATTCTTCTTTCTAATATCCTTTACAGGTTTTAACTACCTGCGATATAAGTGTGATTCCTCTATCGTTATCACAAACTTTCTTGTCCCCTTCCTTAAACACTGGTTATATTATATATTTTTCCCAGACTTCTGGTACACATTTATTTTTCCACATACACTTCAGTAGTCAGTACAACCATTGCATACCAACAGGTCCAGCAGCCTTTATCATTATGATAATGCCTTTGCTGGCATGATGTAGTGTTTACAGTGCACTATGTCTTCTGGTATGGGCTAGATCAAATCTGTTACTTTCACTGATCTGTCTCAGTCTCATCCTTGACTTTGACAAGATGAAAGTGGTTGAGGTATGAGTGATGCTAGTAATGCCATTCCTTATGCAGCCAGTCCTGCTAAGAATGGTGTGAAAATGTCACTCATAGGGTCGGTTGGAGCATGCATATCGGTGGGCTTAACATACTGATATGCAATAGCTACTTCAGGCCTGGTGAGGAAAGCAATGGGAAATTTCCTCACTCCTCATCCCCCTGTGGGTGGGGGCGGTAGAATAACACCCACGGTATTCCCTGCCTGTCGTAAGAGACGACTAAAAGGGGCCCCAGGGGCTCTGAACTTTGGAGCGTGGGTTGGCGACCACGGGGTCCTCAGCTGGGTCCTGGCATTGCTTCCACTTACTTGTGCCAGGCTCCTCACTTTCATCAATCCTATCCGACCTCCCTTGGTCAACTCTTGTTCTTTTCAGACCCCGACGCTATTAGGTTTGCGAGGGCTAGGGAGTCTTTCATTTTCACGCCCTTCGTGGCCCTTTTCTTTCTTTGACCGATATCTTCATTTTTTGAAGTGTCGGATCCCTTCTATTTTTCCTTCTGATTAGTGTTATATAGAGGATGGTTGCCTAGTTGTACTTCCTCTTAAAACAATAATCACCACCACCACCACCTCACTCCTCATTTCCCTAGTCTTCTTCAGTGATGCCTAGGCCATCTATGACAGCTGATGGCGGAGCTGTTGAGGATACAACCAGCCTTCGGGCTGAACATACATACATGTGGTAATGAAATCAGGAGTCATAAACAGGTCTTCCTGAAGAGGAAAACAGTGTGATAGTAATAAATAAGTAGATCGAGTCATGTGATGGCAAATATTTTTTTCTCGCGAACAGGGGACAACACGGAACATCTAAGATATACTTTTGGAAATGTATGGTATGGACTTGCATATGATGCCACTTCTTCTTCTTGAGGCGCCTTCTCCTAGCGGAGGTTGGCGGTCCACATAGCCAGCTCTGGACGTGATGTTGCACCATGGAAAGCATCTTCTGAAGTGCAGTTGTGCCATCTTCGGATGTCCTTCAGCCATGAATTCTTCCTCCTGCCAACAGACCTTTTCCCCTGTATTTTACCTTCAATGATGAGTTGTAATAGCTGGTACTTCTCGCCTCTCATAATGTGACCTAGATATTGGGTTTTTCTTTTTTTAACAGTAAGTAATAGTTCTTTTTGTTTCTTCATGCGATGAAGGACTTCGTCATTTGAAATTTTCAGCACCCACGGTATTCGGAGTAGGCAGCGATATAGATACATTTCAAAAGCATCAATTCTTTTTTCTAGATTTTGGTCAAGGGTCCAGCTTTCAAATCCAAAGAGAAAAATGGAGAATACATAGCACTGAATCATTCGCATTCTTAATTGCACACTTAGGTCCGATTTTGTAAATAGTTGTTTCATGCTAAAAAATTGCCTCCTGGCCTGTTCTATTCTAGATTTTATCTCCCTCTTGGAATCACATTCCTCATCTAGCACAGTACCCAAGTATTTGAAGGAGGATACTTGTTCAATCTTAATGCTGTTTATTGACAGGGTTGCTCGAATTTTTCTTTTAGAGAAGACTACAACTTTAGTCTTGGAAGCGTTGACAAACAGGCCAAACTCTTCACTAGATGGTGGATGTAAACAACAGTGTGGGTCTAAGCGTGCCCCCAATTTCAGTGTGTGAGTGAGAGGGTCACAAAATGTAAGTCAACAACGGTGGGGATGGGAGGTTCTTCCAAACCCACCTTATTCGCCTGATCTGAGCCCAAGTGACTATGATCTAATCCCAAAAGTCAAGAAGCCATTACAAAGACAACGGTTTGTAAACAAAGAGTGCATCATAACAGAATGGTATACAGTGCATGCCACACCACTGGCAACGCACAGTGGAAGACTTGGGTGATTATTTCGAAGGTCTGTAATGAGTGGAGACCTCTTTGTCTGTAGTCTTGTGTATTTGCTGTCTATACCATAATAAAACAATGTTTACCAATGGCCTGTGTTCTGTTACTTTCCCACGAGAATCTCTTGAAGTCAGAATTTGTCCTCATGTACTATGCATAAATACATGCATTATATTTCCAAATGCATACCTTTGATATTCCGTGTTGCCTCCTTTTCGCGAGAGAAAAAATAGTTACCATGACTTATGACTCGACAAACGTATAAAATTTTTAAACTTAAAAAAAAGTGCTATAAATAGGAGTATATTTAATTTTTTGGACAAAAAAACTCACAATTTAAAATTAGGTTACTCTAGTGTTGCATGTAAAGAAGGAACACAATTTCCAGTGGTGAACATGTTTTCAGATTTTATTAAAATCTTGCCATAGGGAATGTGGTACTGATTGGATCACAAGGCTGACCCTTCATTCAATGGAAATAAGGAAATAAAGAGGATTTAATAAGGGCTGTGTAAAGGTACTGGACGGAGATAAACTGTAACAACAAGCCCTTGATGAAACCAGAACTACAACACCAATATTGAATGGAAGTTTCAAGGAAAGGTAAGATATTTTCTTCAGTCATGTAATATGATGAGTATTATTGTCTCTTCATCAATTCATTATTGATGATTTAAATACCTACTGCTGAGAATGAGGGTGTATTATATACAGAAATTGTTTTACAGAATCACTATGTACGTGGTAGAGATTTGTGGCTTAAACCTAACATTCCTCATTCGTACGGGTACTTTTGGGGCATCCTTTGCAGTCTTCCTTTTTTAAAATTATAGCATGTTCAGATACTAACATAGTTTGTCCACTGGTTTCAGGATGATCCAGCTTGTGATACGATGAAAAACATGGGCATTATTTATGCATAGTACAAACTATAAGACGATCCTATGTTATTATTGCAAAAGAGAGATTATTCTTTTAAAAGCAGTATGATTTCACAATAAAAATACTCTACAGTCAGCTTTGTAAGCTGTAAGAAGGCTTTGTTAATGCCCGTACGCATTGTATTAAAAGAGTGAATTTTGGTCAAACATACTTATAGGTCAGTAAAATTCATCTTTTTTAAAACACCTTCACTGTCTTTGTTATGATAAATGACTAATAAGCTAAACAGAATTATTAAATATTTATATTATAGATATATAACGATATAAAGTGTATATTTCATTGAGAAAAATTGGACTTACATTGATCACGTTATTAAGTATCTAATTTTTACAAACCTGCTGCCAAAGGAGTTACATTTTAACCCTTTAATGCTCACATTAATTAATTATTACTTTGCGTACATGAACAATGGCTAACTAAGTAGACACGTCATTAAAGTTCAATATGCACGGCAGAAGCCACGTACATATAGCCTTATTGAATTTGGTGTTGTCTGCAGACTTTCAGAGGCCACTTTCTATTCTGCATGTTGTTTCCTGCACTGTGCTGCCATCTGGCATTAAAGTGGCTAAATATTTAGACACTTGAGTATTTGCGTACCCAGCAGTATCACGTGTTGTGCATATACTCACTGTGTTGCTATTTATTGAGTGTTTCTGGAGTGTTTGCTGTATTATATCCCCATATACATATTTTCATATATTATGATTTTTAACCATTGCCAATAATTCACGTGGACCTAATAGTGCTCTTATTGTCAGTACAAATGAACAGGGACTAAACATTAAGCCACCAGGTTCTGAAGTTCGGGTCAGCGGATACAGAGTGGGTCTTGGCCCCAAGTGTCCACGGCTGGCCCGTGGACCTATAGCTCAGAACTCCAACCGACCAACCGAGAAGAGGAGGTGCGGCCACAGCTCTACCGTGCCTCTACGTGTCTGCATTCCGGAGATAGGACAGGGCTGGACCTCACGGCTGGCCCTAACTCTCGGCTGTCCTGAGAATGACATTCTGTGCTTTTCCATTCCCCTGCACTAAGGCGAATGCCAAGACAGTTCCTAGTATAGGCCATGGCCGCCATATACCTCAAAGACTCGAATCATCTTCTTCAGTGTGTCAAATATCCCATCCTGCGAGGCGGCATTACTATCTAAGAGGCCTACCTCCCACTACAGCGGAGGATTGAAAACAGTTTAATAGCAGTAGTAGTGAAGTTCGTATGAAAGGTTTCTTTGAAAAAACATTGTAAATCAAATGGCATCCAACCAACAGTTACTGCTGTTAAAAATAATTTTCTTTCCATTAAAAATAAAACTTGATCTCTCAAGGAAAATTTAGGTAACTAAATAATTAGACACTGATCTATAAGGGGTTAAACTAAATGTAGACGTCTCAAGGTTCTCTCCATTATAAATCTTTTCCCTGACTACCAACGGGAAATACTTGTTCATTTCTGCCCTAAAAGTATTTCTCACCTTATGTGGCATATCCTCTTTTTTCTGGTCATTGAGACCAGTGAATGAGATTATAATGCCCGTCAGACTGATTCAGTAACTACAGAAATTATATTACTTCCGTAATATCACTCTGTATTACTTCTGTTACTAGTTTTTAGTATTTATGCGCTGAAATAGAAGTTTCATTTTTTCATTATGATAATGCCTATGCTAGAAAGATGTAGTGTTTACAGTGCACTATGTCTTCTGGTATGGGCTAGATCAAATCTGTTACTTTCACTGATCTGTCTCAGTCTCATCCTTGACTTTGACAAGATGAAAGTGGCTGGGGTATGAGTGATGCTAGTAATACCATTCCTTATGCAGCCAGTCCTGCTAAGAATGGTGTGAAAATGTCACTAATAGGGTCGGCTGGAGCATGCATATCGGTGGGCTTAACATACTGATATGCAATAGCTACTTCAGGCCTGGTGAGGAAAGCAAAGGGAAACTTCCTCACTCCTCCTTTCCCTACTCTTCTTCAGTGATGCCTAGGCCATCTATGACAGCTGATGGCGGAGCTGTTGAGGATACAACCAGTCTGAACATACATACATGTGGTAATGAAATCAGGAGTCATAAACAGGTCTTCCTGAAGAGGAAAACAGTGTGATAGTAATAAATACGTAGATCGAGTCATGTGATGGCAAGTATTTTTTCTTGCAAACAGTAAACAACACGGAACATCAAAGATATACTTTTGGAAATGTATGGTATGGACTTGCGTATGATGTCACTAGATGGTGGATGTAAACAACAGTGTGGGTCTAAGCGTGCCCCAGTTTCAGTGTGTGAGGGAGAGGGTCACAAAATGTAAGTCAACAACGGTGGGGATGGGAGGTTCTTCCAAACCCGCCTTATTCACCTGATCTGAGCCCAAGTGACTATGATCTAATCCCCAAAGTCAAGAAGCCATTACAAAAAAACGGTTTGCTTACAAAGAGGACATCGTAACAGAATCGTATTCAGTGCATGCAACACCGGTGGCAACGCACAGTGGAAGACTTGGGTGATTATTTCGAAGGTCTGTAATGAGTGGAGACCTGTCCTTTGTCTGTAGTCTTGTGTATTTGCTGTCTATACCATAATAAAACAATGTTTACCAATGGCCTGTGTTCTGTTACTTTCCCACGAGAATCTCTGGAAGTCAGAATTTGTCCTCATGTTCTGTGCATAAATACATGCATTATATTCCCAAGTGCATATCTTATATATTCCGTGTTGCCTCATTTTCGCGAGGAAAAAAATAGTTGCCATGACTTATTACTCGACCAACGTATACAATTTTTAAATTAAAAAAAAAAAAAAAAAAAGTGCTACCAATAGGAGTATATTGAATTTTTGGACATTAAAACTCACAATTTAAAATTAGGTTACTGTAGTGTTGCATATAAAGAAGGAACACAACTTTCTAGTGGTGAACATGTTTTCAGATTTTATTAAAATCTTGCTATAGGGAATGTGGTACTGATTGGATCACAAGGCTGGCCCTTCACTCAATGGAAATAAGGAAATAAAGTGGATTTAATAAGGGCTGTGTAAAGGTACTGGAGGGAGATAAACTGTAACAACAATCCCTTCATGAAACCAGAACTACAACACCAATATTGAATGGAAGTTTCAAGGAAAGGTAAGATATTTTCTTCAGTCATATAATATGATGAGTATTATTGTCTCTTCATCAATTCATTATTGATGATTTAAATACCTACTGCTGAGAATGAGGATGTATTATATATACAGAAATTATTTTACAGAATCACTATGTTCGTGGTAGAGATTTGTGGCTTAAACCTATCATTCCTCATTCGTGCGGGTACTTTTGGGGCATCTTTTGCAGTCTTACTTTTTTAAAATTATAGCATGTTAAGATACTAACATAGTTTGTCCACTGGTTTCAGGATGATCCAGCTTGTGATACGATGAAAAACATGGGCATTATTTATGCATAGTACAAACTATAAGACGATCCTGTGTTATTATTGCAAAAGAGAGATTATTCTTTTAAAAGCAGTATGATTTCACAATAAAAATACTGTACGGTCAGCTTTGTAAGCTGTAAAAAGGCTTTGTGAATGCCCGTATGGATTGTATTAAAAGTATGAATTTTGGACAAAAATACTCAAAGGTCAGTAAAATTCATCTTTTTAAAACACCTTTGCTGTCTTTGTTATGATAAATGACCATACTGACAAATGACTAATAAGCAAAACAGAATTATTAAATATTTCTATTATAGATATCTTCTCATATAATGATATAAAGTGTATATTCCATTGAGAAAAATAGGACTTACACTCTTTACCTTCTTAAGTATCTAATTTTTACAAACCTGCTGCCAAGGTGTTACATTTTAATCCTTTAACGCTCACATAAATTAATTTTTAGTTTGCGTACATGAACAGGGGCTAAGTAAGTAGACACGTCATTAAAGCTTAATATGCTTGGCAGAAGCCATGTACATTGAGCCTTTTTGAATTTGGTGTTGTCTGCAGACTTTCAAAGGCTACTTTATGTTCTGCATGTTGTTTCCTGCACAGTGCTGCCATCTGGCATTAAAGTGGCTAAATATTTAGACACTGAGTATTTGCGTACCCAGCAGTATCACGTGTTGTGCAAATACTAAATTTGTTGCTATTGTTTGGGTGTTTCTGAAGTGATTGCTGTATTATATCCCCATATTCATATTTTCATCTACCATTGCCATTAATTCACGTGGAGCTAATAGTGCTCTTATTGTCAGTAAAAATGAACAGTGACTAAATATTAAGCCACCAGGTTCTGAAGTTCGGGTCAGCGGATACAGAGTGGGTCTCGGCCCCCAAGTGGCCACGGCTGGCCCGTGGTCCAACAGCTCAGCTCTCCGACTAACCAGCCCAAAAGAGGTGGCGCGGCCATGGCTCTACCGTGTCTCTACGTGCCTGAATTACCGACCTCACGGCTGGCCCTAACTGTCGGCTGTCCTGAGAATGGCATTCCATGGTTTTCCATTCCCCTTCACTAAGGCGAATGCCAGGACAGTTCCTAGTATAGGCCACGTCCGCCATATACCTCAAATTCTCCAATTATCTCCTTCAGCGTGTCAAATCTCCCATACTGCGAGGCGGCATTACTAACTTAAGAGGCCTGCCTCCCTCTACAGTGGAGGAATGAAAACAGTTTAACAGTAGTAGTAGTGAAGTTCGTATGAAAGGTTTCTTTGAAAAACATTATAAATCAAACGGCATCCCACCAAACGTTACTGCTGTCAAAAAATATTTCCTTTCCATAAAAGTAAAACTTCATCTCTCAAGAAAAATTTAGGTAGCCAAAGAATTAGTCACTGATCTATAAGGGGTTAAACTAAATGTAGAAGTCTCAAGCTTCCCTCTATTATAAGTCTTTTCCCTGACTACCAATGGGAAATTCTTGTTCACTTCTGTCCCTAAAAGTATTTCTCACTTTACATTGAGGTCATTGAGACCAGTGAATGTGATTATAATGCCCCTCAGACTGATTCAGTAACAACAGAACTTATATTACTTCCGTAATCTCAGACTGTATTTCTTCTGTTACTAGCTTTTAGTATTTATGCGCTAAAATGGAAGTTTCATTTTTTCATTATGATAATGCCTTTGCTGGAGAGATGTAGTGTTTACAGTGCACTATGTCTTCTGGTATGGGCTAGATCAAATCTGTTACTTTCACTGATCTGTCTCAGTCTCATCCTTGACTTTGACAAGATGAAAGTGGATGAGGTATGAGTGATGTTAGTAATGCCATTCCTTATGCAGCCAGTCCTGCTAAGAATGGTGTGAAAATGTCACTCATAGGGTCGGCTGGAGCATGCATATCGGTGGGCTTAACATACTGATATGCAATAGCTACTTCAGGCCTGGTGAGGAAAGCAAAGGGAAACTTCCTCACTCCTCATATCCCTACTCTTCTTCAGTGATGCCTAGGCCATCTATGACAGCTGATGGCAGAGCTGTTGAGGATACAACCAGCCTTCGGGCTGAACATACATACATGTGGTAATGAAATCAGGAGTCATAAACAGGTCTTCCTGAAGAGGAAAACAGTGTGATAGTAATAAATACGTAGATCGAGTCATGTGATGGCAAGTATTTTTTCTTGCAAACAGTAAACAACACGGAACATCTAAGATATACTTTTGGAAATGTATAGTATGGACTTGCGTATGATGTCACTAGATGGTGGATGTAAACAACAGTGTGGGTCTAAGCGTGCCCCAGTTTCAGTGTGTGAGGGAGAGGGTCACAAAATGTAAGTCAACAACGGTGGGGATGGGAGGTTCTTCCAAACCCGGCTTATTCGCCTGATCTGAGCCCAAGTGACTATGATCCAAACCCCAAAGTCAAGAAGCCATTACAAAAAAACGGTTTGCATACAAAGAGGACATCGTAACAGAATCGTATTCAGTGCATGCAACACCGGTGGCAACGCACAGTGGGAGACTTGGGTGATTATTTCGAAGGTCTGTAATGAGTGGAGACCTGTCCTTTGTCTGTAGTCTTGTGTATTTGCTGTTTATACCATAATAAAACAATGTTTACCAATGGCCTGTGTTCTGTTACTTTCCCACGAGAATCTCTTGAAGTCAGAATTTGTCATCATGTAGTATGCATAAATACATGCATTATATTCCCAAATGCATATCTTATATATTCTGTGTTGCCTCATTTTCGCGAGGAAAAAAAAAAAGTTGCCATGACTTATTACTCGACAAACGTATACAATTTTTAAACTTAAAAAAAAAAAAAAAAAAAAAAAAGTGCTAACAATAGGAGTATATTGAATTTTTGGACATTAAAACTCACAATTTAAAATTAGGTTACTGTAGTGTTGCATATAAAGAAGGAACACAACTTTCCAGTGGTGAACATGTTTTCAGATTTTATTAAAATCTTGTTATAGGGAATGTGGTACTGATTGGATCACAAGGCTGGCCCTTCACTCAATGGAAATAAGGAAATAAAGAGGATTTAATAAGGGCTGTGTAAAGGTACTGGAGGAAGATAAACTGTTACAACAAGCCCTTGATGAGACCAGAACTACAACACCAATATTGAATGGAAGTTCAATCAATCAATCAATCAATACTGATCTGCTTTTTGGGCAGTCGCCCAGGTGGCAGATTCCCTATCTGTTGCTTTCCTAGCCTTTTCCAAAATGATTTCAAAGAAATTGGAAATTTATTGAACATCTCCCTTGGTAAGTTATTCCAATCCCTAACTCCCCTTCCCATAAATGAATATTTGCCCCAGTTTGTCCTCTTGAATTCCAACTTTATCTTCATATTGTGATCTTTCCTACTTTTATAAACGCCATTCAAACTTATTCGTCTACTAATGTCATTCCACGCCATCTCTCCGCTGACAGCTCAGAACATAACACTTAGTCGAGCAACTCTTCTTCTTTCTCTCAATTCTTCCCAACCCAAACATTGCAACATTTTTGTAACGCTACTCTTTTGTCGGAAATCACTCAGAACAAATCGACCTGCTTTTCGTTGGATTTTTTCCAGTTCTTGAATCAGGTAATCCTGGTGAGGGTCCCATACACTGGAACTATACTCTGGTTGGGGTCTTACCAGAGACTTATATGCCCTCTCCTTTACATCCTTACTACAACCCCTAAACACCCTCATAACCATGTGCAGAGATCAGTACCCTTTATTTACAATCCCATTTATGTGATTACCCCAATGAAGATCTCTCCTTATATTAACACCTAGATACTTACAATGATCCCCAAAAGGAACTTTCACCCCATCAACGCAGTAATTAAAACTGAGAGGACTTTTCCTATTTGTGAAACTCACAACCTGACTTTTAACCCCGTTTATCAACATACCATTGCCTGCTGTCCATCTCACAACATTTTCGAGGTCACGTTGCAGTTGCTTACAATCTTGTAACTTATTTATCACTCTATACAGAATAACATCATCCGCAAAAAGCCTTACGTCCGATTCCACTCCTTGACTCATATCATTTATATATATAAGAAAACATAAAGGTCCGATAACACTGCCCTGAGGAACTCCCCTCTCAACTATTACAGGGTCAGACAAAACTTCACCTACTCTAACTCTCTGAGATCTATTTTCTAGAAATATAGCAACCCATTCAGTCACTCTTTTGTCTAGTCCAATTGCACTCATTTTTGCCAGTAGTCTCCCATGATCCACCCTATCAAATGCTTTAGACAGGTCAATCGCGATACAGTCCATTTAACCTCCAGAATCCAAGATATCTGCTATATCTTGCTGGAATCCTACAAGTTGAGCTTCAGTGGAATAATCTTTCCTAAAACCGAATTGCCTTCTATCGAACCAGTTATTAATTTCACAAACATGTCTAATATAATCAGAAAGAATGCCTTCCCAAAGCTTACATACAATGCATGTCAAACTTACTGGCCTATAATTTTCAGCTTTATGTCTATCACCCTTTCCTTTATACACAGGGGCTACTATAGCAACTCTCCATTCATCTGGTATAGCTCCTCCGACCAAACAATAATCAAATAAGTACTTCAGATATGGTACTATATCCCAACCCATTGTGTTTAGTATATCCCCAGAAATCTGATCAATTCCAGCCGCTTTTCTAGTTTTCAACTTTTTTATCTTATTGTAAATGTCATTGTTATCATATGTAAATTTTATTACTTCTTTGGCCTTAGTCTCCTCCTCTATCTCGACATTATCCTTGAAACCAACAATCTTTACATACTGCTGACTGAATACTTCTGCCTTTTGAAGATCTTCACATACACACGCCCCTTTTTCATTAATTATTCCTGGAATGTCCTTCTTGGAACCTGTTTCTGCCTTAAAATACCTATACATACCCTTCCATTTTTCACTAAAATTTGTATGACTGCCAATTATGCTTGCCATCATGTTATCCTTAGCTGCCTTCTTTGCTAGATTCAATTTTCTAGTAAGTTCCTTCAATTTCTCCTTACTTCCACAGCCATTTCTAACTCTATTTCTTTCCAGTCTGCACCTCCTTCTTAGTCTCTTTATTTCTCTATTATAATAAGATGGGTCTTTACTATTCCTTACCACCCTTAAAGGTACAAACCTGTTTTCGCATTCCTCAACAATTCCTTTAAACCCATCCCACAGTCTGTTTACATTTTTATTTACCGTTTTCCACCGATCATAGTTACTTTTTAGAAACTGCCTCATGCCTGCTTTATCAGCCATATGGTACTGCCTAACAGTCCTACTTTTAAGACCTTCCTTTCTATCACATTTATTTTTAACTACCACAAAAACAGCTTCATGATCACTAATACCATCTATTACTTCAGCTTCCCTATAGAGCTCATCTGGTTTTATCAGCACCACATCCAGGATATTTTTCCCTCTGGTTGGTTCCATCACTTTCTGAATCAGCTGTCCTTCCCATATTAACTTATTTGCCATTTGTTGGTCATGCTTCCTGTCGTTCGCATTTCCTTCCCAATTTACATCTGGCAAATTTAGATCTCCCGCTACAATCACATTTCTATCCATGTCGTTTCCCACATAGCTGACTATCCTATCAAATAATTCCGAATCCACGTCAGTGCTACCCTTTCCCGATCTGTACACTCCAAATATATCAAGTTGCCTATTATCTTTAGAAATGAGCCTTACACCTAGGATTTCATGTGTCTCATCTTTAACTTTTTCGTAGCTTACAAATACTTCTTTCACCAGAGTGAACACTCCCCCTCCCACCATTCCTATCCTATCTCTACGATACACACTCCAGTGCCGTGAAAAAATTTCTGCATCCATTATATCATTTCTCAGCCATGATTCAACTCCTATTACAATATCTGGTAAATATATATCTATTAAATTACTTAATTCTATTCCTTTCTTTACAATACTTCTACAGTTCAACACTAACAATTTTATGTCATCCCTACTTGATTTCCAGTTCCCTGTTCCCTTATCACTGCTCCCTAGGCCATCCCGTTTCCCTGAATGTACCTCCGTATTACCCTTCCAAACAAATTTCCTAACTTATATGTACCACTGCGGTTTAAATGAAGGCCATCTGAGCGCAGATCCCTATCTCCTACCCACCCATTAGGATCTAGAAATTTCACTCCCAGTTTCCCACATACCCACTCCATAGTCTCATTTAAATCCCCAATCACCCTCCAGTCAGTATCCCTCCTACACAGTATTCCACTAATAACAATCTCCTCTTTCTTAAACTTCACCCGTGCTGCATTTACCAGATCCCACACATCTCCAACTATGTTGGTACTTATATCAGCTTGCCTTACGTTGTTGGTACCAATGTGAAACACTACCACCTTCTCCTTCCCCTCCTCCATCTCTTCTACTTTCCTCAACATCTGCCTCACCCTAATTCCTCGATAACATTCTACCCTGGTTCCTTTTCCTCCACACACTTTCCCCACGTGTCTAACGATGGAATCCCCCATGACCAGAGCCTCAACCCTCCCCACCTCATCTGATCCCCTCCCCTCCTGGTCAGCCCTATCTTCTCTCACTGCTGCAGAAGCTACTTCCTCCTCCCTTTTCTCCTTCCTATTACCCTGTTCCATCTGTCTTTTCCTATCCTCTACTCTACATTTCCCTTTCCTACCTTTTCCCTTCCTCCTACTTCCACGCATCTCAGCAACAGTTCCCTGTCCCTCATCTTCCTTCTGTTGTTCTACTTGGAGTGACTCGTACTGATTTCGCCCTGTCCTGAATTCTGATCCTGAATAGAGGCCTTAGCCTGCAATCTCTTTCCCCTTAGAACATTAGACCACCTGTCTTCTACAACTCCTCCCTTTCCTTCCCCTCCCTCTTGTATACATACTGTAACCTGTGCATTGTTTGAGGGAGTTCTATCTTCCTTCCTGTCTTCTGTGAGAATTATAATTATCTCCCTCAAACTTTAAACTCCTCCCGCATACCCCTCAATGCCTCACCACACCCACAATAAGTACACTCGCGCTCCTTAGCCATTCCTTACGGGGGGAAAAAATTAAATTAAAAAATAAAATAACTTATTCGCAAAACATTAATGAATGAAGAGATACATTGTCTGGGAAAGGTAAGATATTTTCTTCAGTCATGTAATATGATAAGTATTATTGTCTCTTCATCAATTCATTATTGATGATTTAAATACCTACTGCTGAGAATGAGGATGTATTATATATACAGAAATTATTTTACAGAATCACTATGTTTGTGGTAGAGATTTGTGGCTTAAACCTATCATTCCTCATTCGTGCGGGTACTTTCGGGGCATCTTTTGCAGTCTTCCATTTTTAAAATTATAGCATGTTAAGATACTAACATAGTTTGTCCACTGGTTTCAGGATGATCCAGCTTGTGATAGGATGAAAAACATGGGCATTATTTATGCATAGTACAAACTATAAGACGATTCTGTGTTATTATTGCAAAAGAGAGATTATTCTTTTAAAAGCAGTATGATTTCACAATAAAAATTCTCTACGGTCAGCTTTGTAAGCTGTAAAAAGGCTTTGTAAATGCCCGTATGGATTGTATTAAAAGTATGAATTTTGGACAAAAATACTCAAAGGTCAGTAAAATTCATCTTTCTAAAACACCTTTGCTGTCTTTGTAATGATAAATGACCATACCGACAAATGACTAATAAGCTAAACAGAATTATTAAATATTTCTATTATAGATATCTTCTCATATAATGATATAAAGTGTA